>NC_052504.1:63108085-63432787 GCF_014356525.2 Nilaparvata lugens | reverse complement strand
ATCCATCTAAGTTAGACAATCATTCTTTCGAGTTCTTAGCTAGGCGGAAGTCAGAAAGTTTTTTCGCCACACTTGGATGTAATGAGCTGGTTTACGTGCGTCATATGGAGGCCGAAAGTGATTGTTTCCGACCAGGCCGGTAAAACTTTACGGCCTAGGGCTGTAAAATGACCTTGAATAACAGCTGATCGTGTCCGATCTCACAAAAATCATAGAGATAATCTCATAACGACTGTAATAATCTATATAATTATGTATCGTGAATCGCGGTATCATGTCTATAATATATTTTATGAATTACTGTTTCATAATTTAATATTTATTATTGTGTTTTTGATATCAAACAATAGAATACGATGATATCTCCATAGCCTCAACAATATAATGTTGGCTGCATTGTCCATTGTCAGAAAGGTACGTATCGCAAGTCTTTAAAAGTGAAGAATCGAATTTGAAATCAAAGTACAATAATTGTATCAATATTTAAAAGTGAGGTAGAGTAATAATTGTTTCTTTTTATTATCGAATTCCACTTCTTAATGCAATACAATCAACAATAATAATAGGAAAATACAGCAGAGATCTAAAGTTTAAGGTAAGCCTACTGGTGAAACTCAGCCTTGACTGAAAAATTCCTAGTAATTTTTCCGTAATTCATTATTAAAACTTTTAGATAATTTTTCTTCAATATCAAACCATATAGAGAAAACATTAGGCCCACTCAAGATTGAATCTTCGAATGTTTTCTCTATGATTTAACTATTTTCAGAGCAATATTTTGTTGTGAAAATGCCGGCAACCGGCTTCAAGTTTGCCGCTATAGGCTACACTATATTATAGTAGCCTACATACGTTACCTGACTTACAGGCCTCTTCAATCAAAACTATGCAATGGCCGAGAGCGTAAAGGCGTAATACATCAGAACTCAAAGCTCAGTGAATTACAAACATGATCTAGGTTCGAACCTCGGTCAGTGACATTTTTTTTTGTCGATGAATTTCGACTTTTATTAGCTATTTTTTATATTAGTTACCGTAATTTAAATTTCAATCAATTTTTTAGATATATTTTGAGACAAAACTGTGAAATATGCAATTATATTAATTTTTAATCACATTATTTCAAAATAGTAATGAAAATTCTATTCATCCATCTATCCATGAGATATTGCACCAGGCGCAAAGCGCGAGCTATAAAAATTCAAACAATTATTCGAAATATTAATAGTATAAAAATATTGTCACTATTGTAAATTATTAATTAGTAATATTGAAATTAATTGACAGTGAAAGTTGTCATAACCAAGATTCAAACTATCAAAATAGGCTGTTTGAATTTTATTTATTTTTTAATTTCTTATATATTTGGAAGTTTTTTTTTGGTGTGGCGAAAAATAGCGTTCGCACCATGGGCAAAAATGTATTTCCGGCTCTCAATCTTTTCAAATATCTCATTTTTGGCCCTAGGTGCGAAATATACTATTACAATATAGTTTGGAGAGCATGCTCATTTGAATTGTCCCGATGTAATCAGCTGTTTCCGTTTTGCTATAATGCCAACAATACAACAGCAAAATATTGTGAATTTCCCTCACGTTTAATGCGTTAAAGTCCTGGACTCAAATAAGTCGAGAACTTAATAGAATCTGGAGTTTAGAAGATAAAATCGTGACTCAGAAAGTCAATTTAGACCCGAGAGCTTATTTCAGTCCTGGACTCTGTAAGTCCAGAACTTATAGATCCCGAGCTCGGAAACCGGTCCATAGTGTTTTCATGTAACTTTATTTTTATTTATTTATGTATTTATTTATTGACAAAGCTACTCAACTGGCAAGCATATAATTTTAATTTTTCTTGACGACTCTTTACTAGTGAGGAAAGTACCTACTATGTTTTTCCCCCTGACCATAAGAATATATTAATCTGATGCTTAAAAATAAAATAATTCGTTTACTGGAATTTGAATTTATGGCATACGGTATTCAAAAAAGTATTTTGAGCATGAGCATATAAGTTCTTCAATGTTGTTTTCCTACAGATACCCTGAAAAGTGACCATTTGTGCACTGATTGCAGGCTGTAAAGAATCACTTTTCCGCACTAGTGCGCAAAGTGAGTACTTGCGTACTCCAGATTTGCAGCATGACAACGCAAAATAGTTAGTAGGTTATATGGAGCACCAGTGCAGCAAAATCAAAATTAAGTTGGTAACAGTGACTGCTGTGGCTGCTATAGTGAGCAGAGGTGCAACGAAGCACAACGCGCTAATTATTAAGTGGATATTATAACCAAGGACAACGACAGCACAGTGCCACCACAGCACACACCACACAGCTGCCCCCCGCCATTCAAACACTACTACATTATTCAGGCAATTTTACCCATAATACCCACTTTCATATTCAATGGTAACTGTAGGAAAATTTAATGTGAAATACGTGCGCAAAGTCGTTTGCTGCACGCAACCAACAAACCATTCCGCCCTCGCCTACGGCTCGGGCGTAAACGTTTCTTTCGATGCAGCAAACTGTCACTTTGCGCACTAGTTGCACAAATAACTATTTCCATCACGAACTGCTTATTATTAAATCACTTTTTGCTTTTAGAAAAAACGTCTAGCAGTCAGATATTTTACAATAAATGAATTAATCACTCACTGTGACAACGAGATCTGAACGGAACTGCCGAAGATCTCGTTGTTACAGTGAGTGATCAATTCATGTATTGTAAAATATCTGTCTGCTAGTCGTTTTTTCTAAAAAACAAAAAGAATATAAGTGTTAATTTCCTGCTTCAAATGAATTCAAAGATACGTACAGTTTGAACAAAACATAATATACCAGTGTGTGTTGACTCATCCTAATTTCTAAGTTCGAATGCATTTCAGACTATTGAATGACTTCTTTTAGAATATATATCAATACATCAATATATCATGATAAAAAATATATAAAAATAAAAATTAACCTCTTGAGGATAGGCAGAGGATTCTGCCGTGATAGGTTGAGTCTTGTTAAGCTCTGTGTTTTTTTCGGATTTTGAATACGGTATTTGAAAATATTTTCGTGAATTTGAACAGTGCATTGTGTGAAGCTACAATTGATCTCTCAGGCGAAACGACTGGATCCTTCAAATGTGGTGAATATTGGTATGAATTAATAGTTGAAGTTTTTTTAAGGTTGAATTAATGAACAGTTTCATTCTATTTACTGACCGGCTTATCGGGTCTGCTTATCTCATTGAAGTTGGGCAATCTCTCTCAAATTTCGTAGTCAGCAGTGTCAGAAACCTTTTTTTCCTAATCCTTATTAATTTTCTCTCTTCTTTCTTCCCATCCCAAATTAATGTTTTGCTTCTGGAGACCGGAGTTGGGCCAATAATCTTTCTGCATACAGTAAGGCTACTCCTTCAGTATGCTAAACGATGTTTGAATCTGCAGGAGGGAAGATATCCATGTGTGCTGAAATTGATTATTTAAAAAAAGACTATTTCTATAAGATGACTGGTGAAAGATGGAGGTCTTATTTAGCGTCCCACTGAAGGAGATCGCAGGTAGTTTGAACATCAGCAAGATGATAAAAAGTGAGGATTGGAAATGAGCTACGACACGAACAGACGCAGCAGGTCGCCATGAGCCAGCAGTACACCATTCGTCGAGAGCTCAATCACTGGAATGATTGCATTTCTCAAAATGTTAGCTTTCAATGCATCAAGTGGTTTTCAAGGCAAGAAATGAATTGATCCGCCTCAATGAATACTCATTTAATGGGAACAGGCTCTGTTCATTGTGCAATAGGAAGAAGAAGGAGGATGTCACGCATTTCATTGGAACATGACCCATACTCTTAGAATTCAGATTGCAGAATTTCGGCAGGGCTGCATTGTCACGGGAAGAACTGAAGGACTACCTGACGGAGATGATGGCTGAAGATAGGTGTATATTGTGTTGGTGTATGGAAATACAGACTCTTTTTTAACTCAGAGCTTAATTGAACGAGCGAAGTGGGGTCTAAGATTCAAGTCGACAGTTTGGCATTTCTCTTAATGTTTAAGTGTTTATATGTTGCGCATTTACGGCGAAACGCGGTAATAGATTTTCATGAAATTTGACAGGTATGTTCCTTTTTAAATTGCGCGTCGACATATATACAAGGTTTTTGGAAATTTTGCATTTCAAGGATAATATAAAAGGAAAAAGGAGCCTCCTTCATACGCCAATATTAGAGTAAAACACAGACTATAGAATTAATAATCATAAATCAGCTGTCGAATTGATTATAAATTGCATGCCATGACGCATGCAATTCAATATCTCAATCTAACTTGGTAAAAAATCATTTGCTGTGTAGACTAAAAAAATTGCATGCATCATTGAATGCAATTTTTATGCACTATTAAAAATGAACTATTGATTGCTTGCAATAACGCATGCAATTAATAACTACTAGTAGTTCTGTGAACAGTAGACCTCACACAGTATTCTCATCCACAAGTACCTGATTGAAACTATAGACCTGTAAAATCTGACAAAGCATTTATTGGAACGGTTCCACTTCGTTACTCGTTCCGTTACTATGTAGACGTCATGTCGTCATTTTGTCCGCCTGCGCTGTCCGGTGACGTCACAGTCACGGTTCCACGTCACTGTCATAAGCAAGTTTGTTTTCTAATATTATTCGGCGTATTATTCGTCGTTTCAATTTTAACATTTGTATTATTCAATTTTTTGGAATTTATTTTGTCTTTTAGGCATCTTACTTTCTAGATATTTGCTACTTTTTCATCAAACGTTCGAAAACGTCAGCCTTCGTGTATAGCGTTTCCGGCTTCTTCCTTGTTGCTAGCGCGTCGGGCTAGCCTCTTGTCTTTCAATGGTTTCTCGTTGGTGAGTGCACACCGCTTTGGTGTACCTTCTCTTCATCCAAATTCATCTGGTTTATGGAACATTTTTAAAAGTGAATTATTCCTTCAAATTAATTCGTTAAATCTATTCTTCAATTGTGATTCAATTATTCATCAATTTCTTCATATATTTACACTGATAAACTTTGTCAAGATCTCACAATCTCGTGTTGGTGTCTATTGCCATTCTTCTAACAATTGGCTTCACCTCTTGAAACTCAAACTTTCAATTTCATCATCTCTACCGTTTGGAAATCAATCTAAAAATTCCACAACTTTAAATTCGGATTATTTGTTTGGAATTCTACATGCTCCTGCTCACATTCCCACTGGGGGAATTGCCTACTGTGTTGGACGCTTCCATTCTCATCATTGCATGGCCATCATATCGTCGCTTGCTGATGTCCTGTTCCTTGGGGTACTTTGGATTCCTTGCCTGTCTGCCTGGCTGCATCTCTTCTTCAAAATTTTATTCAGATCACGTAAATCGTTCTAATCAACTTTCATTTACGCATGTATTGCATAACTGTTCATAAAAATACTACAGCATGTCAATACTGGACCACGTTGTTCTCTATTTCTAATTCAAACATTTTAATGTGCATTCATATGATTTTTGTAGCTATCATTCAACTTTTACAGCAATTAAAAACATTTAATTGTCCATACTTTCGGCAATCGAGCCTATGTACATGAATTCAATATGTTACAGTGTATGTCTCATTGAGAGCACTGTCCTACGTTATGTCAAGGTATAATATGTATTTCATTCAATTTTGATAGCTACCCTTGGCTTTACAAGTGTATTAATGTCGACCAAGACATTTAATTTTGTTGATAGCTACCCTTGGCTTACAAGTGTTATTTTAAGGCCACTGACGCCTATTAATTGTTCTATTGATGTCTAACTTGACATTCAATTCATTGAAGGCCTATGTCGCCTATATTCAACATTAACAATTATTTCATTGTATTTGACAGCTACCCTTAGCTCATAAGTGATATCTTAAGGCCACCGACGCCTATTTCAATGTGTATGACATTGATTTTGGAACTTATTTATGTTATTGTCGACCAAGGCATTTTCATTTCTGAACTTACTTACTTGTGTTAATGTCGACCAAGGCATTTTCATTTCTGAACTTATTTATGTTAATGTCGACCAAGGCATTTTCATTTCTGAACTCATTTATGTTAATGTCGACCAAGGCATTTTCATTTCTGAACTTACTTACTTGTGATAATGTCGACCAAGGCATCTTCATTTCTGAACTTATTTACTTGTGTTAATGTCGACCGAGACATTCAATTATTCTAAGATTTTGTATTAGTGTCAATCAACATTTAACCATTTCTACATATAGAACATTATCTACATATCATTGTCATTTGTTATTATTCCTTTTTAAAATCATTAAGATTGAATTTTTCAGCAGTAACTTTATTATTGTATCACTTGAATTTTCTATTCTCAATTCAGGTATCATTGACAGTACCTTATCAATTATTGTTAGGCTTCAATGGTCATTAGTGTCATTGACCTAGATTCATTTGAATTTTGTATTTTCTAACGGCTTTATTACATGTTGTAATAAAATTAATCTAAAGTTTTTATTCAATTTAATCTACTTACACTTGTTTTTGTATGTGGCCATCTGCCTATTATTTTATTAATTAAATCTCATCTTGTTGACTCATTTTGTCTTTTATTGGCGTACTTACCACACTTCAAGCTATCAGTATTTTTATGCACAGAGTTCAGAGATTTATTTGTAGGTATTAATATCAACTATCATTCACAGTCCACTGCCCTGACTTTGGATTCTGTCAGACCTTATGGAAATACAGCAATAGGCTGGCTTCTCCACACATCTGTGTAATCACTTGTCAGCTGATTTATGATGAATAATTCTATAGTCTGATTTTTACTCTAATATTGGCGTATAAAGGAGGCTCCTTTTTTATTTTATATTATCCTTGAAATGCAAAATTTCCAAAACCTTGTACATACGTCGACGCGCAATATACGTCGACATACCTGTCAAATTTGATGAAAATCTATTACCGCGTTTCGCCGTAAATGCGCAACATATAAATATTTAAACACTTCGCTCGGTCAAAAATAACATAGTATTGTCTCTCGAACTTTCTCTGCTTTGAACTCGGGCTGTCCTGTTGCCAGTATGTCTTGAAGGAATTAGCTTTTGATGTTAGCATTTTTGATACACCAAACCCAACAGCCATTAGCCGTTTTCACACCGATATCTCGCCGACACGACATACAGACAGGATTTACTCTGATGGATAGTATAAGAGGAGGATGCGGTTTATAACTGCGCGAGGTTTACTGTTTACAGAGCTACTAGTGTATAGTGAGTTGATAAAATGTCAAATGAACACTGGAATTATTGAAGAAAAAAGCGTATCTGGAATAATATTTTTTTGTAAAATTAGCTCTACAAACCTTACCCTGATGATCACTGACCAAGGATCTAATGCTAGCGTTTATAATTGTAATTTTTCTTTGTGTAGTTGGATATGTTAATAAAAGCAAATTATTCATTCAAAGTTAACCTCTTCCATCTTTAACATAACTAAATAACCTCGTCTCGTCAGTACATGAAACGTATAGTTCAATGTTTCATATAGGCCTATATGATGTTTACCAATGTTTCATTATAGTTATAGTTTAATCATTTGTGTATGATTTCATATAGGCCTATATGATGTTTACCAATCTTTCATTATAGTTATAGTTCATAAATTAAAGGCCTATCTTATTGGTTCAAAAGATATATTGAAGACTTAACATGAAGTCTGCCACTTCAAGGTTCAAGTTGGAAATGTAGATCCACTCACATTGTATGGAAAATATCGAATTACATAAAAACCAAAGGATATTAGCATTTTTCCTAAAGACAATTTTAGCTTATTCCGTCGTTGAGTACTAAAAGCAGCTTTAAAACTGTATTAGTACTGTAGTTCTTTGAGGAACACTCTTTATAATGTGTAATTGACCTTACTTTAAGGCCAGGTGTGTGAGAGAAGTATGCCTCTGGACTCTGCGAGTGATAAAGAGCGCCGTGCCCCACCGCACCACACGGAGCTCTGATTGTCAACTTGCCGCAATTAAATTCGTTGCCGCTCCTGTATCTGTATTTCGCTGCCTCATTCATTATCTGCAATAGAAATATCATTTTTTAGTTGTTATTAACATCAACAAATAAATTAACAGTAGTACATACATAGTTCAAAATAACTCAGAAGAATGTGGAACCACACAGTTTCAGAGAAGCACTGTTCAATTACTGTATTCAGTAAAAGCCCTAAAAAGTAATTCAACACAAAGTCATTCATTTACGATGCTACTTTTCATAGTAATAAAAGGATTTGTTTCTGAGGAGTAAAGATTAGTTATTTATCCAGCAGCTTGGTGAAACACTAGAGAAAATTAATTACAAGTCTATTTCGTTCTGTTGAATGAATTATAGGAGCATTCTTGTATGAGAGACTTTACATTGGAAACTGTTGAAATAGTTGACACAAAATTGATTATTATTGAAAAAAGTAAGTTAGCAACATAATAAAAACATCTAATATATAATTATCTCACATAATGAACAATCATGCATTCATTAGAAAAGTTTAAAATTATAATAAAACTAATAGAAAAACGTATTACAACAAAAATTATTAATACAGAAGTTTAAACGTTGGATTTTGAAAAGTTATCAAGTATGAGAGGAGAGAAATTTGAAGAAATTGATTGATCGTGAAAGTTTTAATGATAAAATAATAAATTGATTTAGTTTAAAATTTATACACATTGAACCCTCCTGAAGACTCTGACATATTTGGAGGATCTGAGAATCCTCAGAATTCACTGTTCAGCCAGAAGCTAGCAAGAATACCTGGTCAAATGCAGGGAACATGTAGTCTGCGAATTGGATTTCAGCTATGGCTGTTGTTCCAGTTACTGCCAAGCCTATCCCGAAACCTGCAATTCCTTGCTCACAAAGAGGTGTATTGAACACTCTTTGTCTGCCATATTTCTCTTGCAGCCCCATTGAACAACGGAATACACCTCCAAATGCAACATCTTCCCCAATACCACTAAAAAAAACATTTGAAAAACTATGATAATTAGAGAACAATGGAATGTGAGCGTTGCAATAAAAATAATACCTAAGTTATTGTTGTAGGTATCTTATCACTTATTAGATTCTCATAATTCTTTGAGCAAAATTGCATTTTAAGGAAATTGAGATTTTAATTACTGAACTACATCGCAAAATGCACCGATTTTTGTTGTCAAATTTGTTTGATTTGAATTACTTTCACATTCGAAGTACTGGGGATTAAATTCTTGGTTGGGGTCAAGAGAGATTTTGATACATTAATTATTATAATTTTGTAATTATTGATTTGCTTGCGGTATCTGACTTATAATTGACTAGTAATAACTAACTAATAACTACCATATACCGTATGTTAGTAATAATTATTGTATTGTTTATTTATTTGAATTAGCTACAAAATAGCAAAAAATCATATAATGAAATATTATAAGAGCAATTCTGAAGTAGTAAAAAAGATGAATAATTTATTGTCAGCCAGTCAAACAGCACAAAAGAAAGTCAGAATGTTTTATAGGCTAGCCTACATTAAATATAGCATAAAACCAGTCACCGCTCCATATTGAGATCATGTATACCGTAACCCAAAATAAATCAAACTGTTGGTATATTTTCAAATTACATAGTATAATCAGATACACTTCTAGAATTTTAATAAATATCTTCCACTCTTTTGTAGCTTTATTATAGATACTTAAAAGTTCTGGAATGCTTTACCACTTAAAAAAAAGGTTGAAATATCGTAAATTGATTTATAAATTCAACGATTATTCGGGCAGCAATGGGAAAATTCAGTGTTAAGTTATTACACAACAATTGACATTTTTACTATTATTACTTTGGTATCATCAGTTTCAAAGATATGATTGGAACTATCCATATTATATAATTTAGACAGAGTGCTCATACCTGAATTAGGGTTTGATTTGAGGGTTTGATCCAAAGCACTGCCGATAGCCTGGAACATATTCATATTGTTTGTTTTTTTTGCACCTGCAATGGAAATACATACTTTGGAACAAAAAGCAAAAGAATACTGAATAAAAAGAAAATGAATGAAGGATTGTATACAAACATTCTAAAGAGAGAATATTTCCTATTTTGAGCGATTTCCTGAAGTAATTACTTCACCTCAAAATGTTGGAAACTCTATCATTTTTAATTAGAATCAACAAATTATTGCCATAATTATTGATATTTTGTGAAAGGTGTTATTCAATTATTTTTAGCGGTACGGTAAATGTAGATTTTCTTGTAAAGCAGCTCCCTAAGTTTTGGGAATTTTAAAATCTTGCTCCTCTTATTTTGTTTTACGCCCAATTATTCACACATGTGGTGACAGTGGTGTGGCATTGCCTTTTTGTCACTTCCACGCCACTCCTATATAAACATATTATTATGGATCAATGTAAAGAGAAGTAGCGTGCCATTCACGCTATATGTTTGTATAGGATTGGAAAAAGTCAGCGCCACGCAACCGCCACGTACCTACGCAACATACCACGTCTGTGCCATCGCCACTTCTCAATAATCGGATCTAACTCTAACAGATTATTAAATTAGATTTATTTGTACATTATTTATCTTTTAATTATCTTAGATTAAAATCCCAATATAGTAGGCACTAATTTTAGACTCATTATAGTGGACATCATTACCAAAAATAATTTAAATTTTATTCTTAAAAAAATTCAAATAGAAAAATTGGTTTGTACTATTAAATGTTGAAATATCAAGTTATACTGGAGCAATGAATATAATAGTGATGAGATTTTATACTCACCTCTTTTCCATAGGCCTACAAATATTTTGAACTGTGTTGTTCAAAAGCTGAGTAAAATATTCACAGTATTCTCTACTCAAGTGATATATTCAAAGATCGTAGGCCTAATAACATCGTTTTTGCAGAGAACATGCTTTTGAAACACAAAATCGATTAGGAAAATATAGTATTTCAAAACGTGAGTTCAAGTTTATGAACAGTTCAAATAAATTCAAATTGAGTGAACTATAAGAATAAGAAGCGAATTCACAAATTCCCAAATAATATGAATAACCTAGTTTTTCCAAAGCAACAATGATTTCATAATTTATTATTCCCAACCTAATTTTTATAGAATTATTATTGGGAAAAGCAACAACCTATCAACTACATGAATATACTAAAACAAGTGAAAAAGAGCATGTCAGGAGAATTGAAAATAAATGTTATTTCTGATAATGAAATGTTTCTCATAGTTGATAATGATTTAATATACTATAGTTAGTATAAAATATCATCCAGAGTGTCGTTGTTTAGTTCTTGTAACTTAAATAGATTCGTCAATTATTGTAATAGCCAGCTACTTTTAACCTTTATGAAAGGCTCTTAACCTCAATGCATTATCATAATTTATTCACAGTTCATGATAATATTATCTTATTAAGGAGTGTGAGAACACAAATTATAGAACACAAGTAGATTATAGAATAAACTCACTATTTTCAGCATTTGAAGATGAAAATACTCTTTGAAAGTTTTCACTTATGGTATATTTGTTAGGCCTTATTGAAGCTTTACGAACCAGAGTTGTTAAACTTTTCATTGTGAAGTTGACTGTAGAATAATAAGTAGGTAGTGATCGAACTAGCACTTTACACTGGTTTAGTGTCCGAGTTCGATTGTATTGTGATAACTGGTGTACTTTGAAAAATTCCCATCACATCGAGTCTTATCACAGTGTTACGACGTCAAACTAGACTGGCTGAGAAAAGTCAACAATAGTTAAGTTGATGATAGTTGAAAAATGAATAATCTTTAGACCTTTAGATGCCGAGGGAAAGTTATCTACAAAATTTTATTCGTTTTGTTGGAAAGATGATACTGATTTTATAAGGCGATAGCAGTGAAATACTAATTCCTCCATTTTTGAGTTGTTATATCAGCTTCAAAATAGTTACCGTACCGTACATAACTTGTATAATAAAATCAAAATCAATAAATGAATAATTCTATTCAATTCAACACAAAATACATAAAGAAATCGAAACACAAAAAACACAATCAAAAACAAGTTTCTAATAAAATACAAAAAGGCTTCATGGTGGGGTGTGCTGAAAAGGAAAATAAAGGAGGAAAAATTCCTAGCCAACTATGGTTTCCCATGTAATAGGCAGGTTGAGGGTATAAAAGTCTACTTCTACCACTTTGAAGACCAAATAGGTTATTGTTTATCATTTCGTTTTCATTTAAGAAAGAAAAATCAGTGTGACCACAAAGCTAATATCGCTTCGCACTGTGCTTGTACTCTGGAATATCTTTAAAAAGTAAAGTTCTGTAATAGTTTTTTCTACAATAATTACTAGTACCTTAATATTTTGAAGACAGGGCCGGTTTCATTTAATTATACCATTATCAAGTGTCCAAAACTTCTGTAATTGCTTTAAATTTTTCATAGTATAGTGAAGTGTTAAACTTAAATATTTAACACAGAGATTCAACATGATAAGCAATTGAATAATGAAAAATAAAATTCTATTGCTATTGCATTCGGAATAATATTAGTAATGAAATCATAGTCAATTTGGATTGGTGATAGGAGAACACCTAAATGGATTAAGAGAAGAATAAGCAAATTTAATCACTAGTTGAGAATTATATAGGCCTATCTATGATTAAAAATGTCTGATTGACACTTTCACAAGAATGCAAAAATGATAAGTTTTGAAGATTACAAGTATTGTTAATAAATACATACTTCTCACCCTATTAGCTTATAGAAGGGATGTCTATGTAAATCATGAATGGTTACACACTAAATTTCCAAACAAGTCTAAATAAATAGAATATTTCATTAAAAAAGGCTATTTAAGAGTTGAGGTTGAATAAAATCAATATGTTATTGTACAAAATCGTTCATTAGAATCATTCAACAAATCAATAATTCCTTATTACTAAAAGTCAACATTTCCTCACTGTTACATTAAGATTAGCGCAATTTTAAGAATGATTTGATAAGTATCTATAATGGAATTCACGTTTTGAATGCATCTGTTAAACATTGGTTTCCTATGAAAATCCACAGACTTTACAATCTTTAATTTAAAATGTAAAATAGACCTAGGAGAATTTAAAATTATTGGAATTTTAAATTCAAAATTTAAAGCAGTATTGAAAACTGTTCA
The DNA here is from genome assembly GCF_014356525.2 of Nilaparvata lugens. Classification (NCBI taxonomy): domain Eukaryota; kingdom Metazoa; phylum Arthropoda; class Insecta; order Hemiptera; family Delphacidae; genus Nilaparvata; species Nilaparvata lugens. The sequence goes on along the minus strand of NC_052504.1, from coordinate 63,419,586 downwards.
AAAGATTCAAAGGTATTTAATAGTGTTCTTTGTTTTAAATGTTATTTTAAAAAAATGCAGTTTAAAGGTACAAATTTGTAGCCTAGCTATTGTGAGTTTCTCTTAAAATAGTAAACGCAACATTGGAGATGGAATGAGAATAAATGTGAATCAGCCAGAGAATAAAAATAACAATAAATGACATGTATTGATATTTGTTGTTTAATTTTGATCAGTGTTCAAGACTGATTTCAACTGCTTGCTTTCAACACTGATTTCATACTCTTCCTTAGATATGGCATCACTTTATTATTGTATTATGAAATATTTTTTGTAACATTGAAAATGCTTGAATAATATTGCTTGTAATGTTAGGAAAAATAATGAAAAATGTTACACTAAATATTATCAAGTTAACTTGAGAGAATTGTTTTTGTAATTCAAACTTGTCGATCTTGTACCGCCAAAACAAAATTTTAAACTTGCCGCCTTTTAATGTCAATAAATCAGGTTGAATAAATGAACTCGATTGAATTGTAACAATAGTTTATTTAATTTTTTATAAAGTTTTGACATTGTACAAATTAAATAACCAGATTATAACTTAAAATGTAACTTTTATTTGATTGATACATTGAATTATATAACTCAGATTTCAGTAGCATTGAGATTTAGTTGCTCTAGGTAGAGGAAGTTCATAATATATCCTGTTTGATCTGTACCTTTTTTACCTGAGATTTCCACAAGATAGAACAAAAAATTTGGTTGCTCACATTTATTGGTAAAATTTTAATTAATAGCTTATTATTTCATTTATTTGTTCAAATAAACATAAAGTAGAAAATTTGTTTATTAATGTAACTTTTGAAAGTGTCAATTTATATTTTTTAAGGTGATTAAAATTAAAAGTGGAATCTTGGGTAAATTCACGTGAGTAGAAATTTTAATTAATCTCATCTATTTGAGAAAATCAGTAAAATTTGTTTATTATTTTAAAAATTGGGTCTTGTTAAAAAGAAAACATAATTCAGAGAATAGGTTTGGTAGTAATAAGTTTCTATTTTATTGTTTAACATTCCTTTATTTTGTAAACTTGAAAAGTTTTCAATAAAAGTAATCAGATGCAATGTATTTTATTTATTGCCAACGCATTATCAACTTAATGAAAATGGTAAATTTGTTAGTTTAGGATCCAGAGTAGAATGATGAATATTTTTATTAGACAAGAGGCAAAATCCTTCTTGGAAAATAAAAGTATCAAATGATTCTATCTCTGAAGTGGGGTTTCGGTGCGGATACAATCAAAGTAACCACACACGAAACGCTCCATGCTTTACTGAACAAATAATTTCGCATTTATATGTATAAGTAATTTTGTTTATGCATAAGACATATAACTTGGAAAAATATAAAAACACAGAAGAAAAATTATTACTAATCAATTATATTTTAGAGAGCTACAATATAAATTATTCATATAAATACTGATCATGAATAAAGAATCTAAAGAAGCTTCTCACAACAGCTTTCTTTTCAACAGTGAATTATCATGCTTTTATTTTACAAAAGTAGTAAAGTACTCGAAGAATGTTCTCTAAAAATGTTAAATATTAAGATTAAATAGAAGAATGATGATTGTCAGGACCACTTATTCATTAAAACATTTTTGAAAAATTATTTTCAGTTGTTACACCATTGTTACACAATCCACCAAAGTACCTGGCCATGAAGGGGAAATAAAAAGAACCTTATGAGACAAACAACGGATCTGATATATAGATTCTAGTTCATTAATAATTCGATGGGCTACAGTTCAATAGGGCTAAAACTCAAAATAGTGTATTTTCAGTTATTCACAAATTCTTGTTCAGAATTCGATTCTCTTCCACAGAGAATTCTCTTCCTTTCTTTCCTTTTACTTTGTGTCTCTTCATAGTTCAATACAGACACAACTCAAAATCTGTCTCTGTAAATAGAGACATCAAATAAGAAAGCTTCATGGAATCTTTCAACATTCTTCTAACAGATTATTCAATATAGCAGCATATCTAATAGTGCTGCGTTGGATAATATCGCTCACTTATTTCAAAATCGAAAACCGTCATATCTTAAAAATAGTCAAAATCGAGTTAAGACCATTTCTGGACTCTCTAGAAGCAGTAGTTTATTGGAAAAATACAATCATAACTCTAACTCAATAAGACGCGGCTGGAGGGCAGAGGTGTCTTTTTCGCATTTTTCAATGTTGCTCCATGTTGTAACTCTATTAGTTATTATTTTAATTTTCCTCCAATTTTTCAAAGCCTCCACAGTTTGAAAAAAATTACGAATTAATTAAAATATTCTCGACTATTTTTTCAATACGGCTCCAAAAAGTTTTTCAAGTGCTATAGGCTAGTGAAAAACTTCCCATTCTGAATCATTAATATCAAGCTGAATTTCAGTGAAAAACGTCATTTTTGTAACATTTTATTTTGTGAGTTCTAATGTTTCAAGTGTTCTAATCAAATTTGATTACATACATTTATTTTAGTATGCTGGTCACAATTTTTGAATTAATATAAAAGACATTTGGGCCATAGATTATGCTGGAAACTTGAAACTCTACAGTTATAACAAAAGACATATGTAAAAAAAATACCTCCAGTCTGAATGATTCTAATAATATATTATATATATATATATATATATTATATATATATATATATATATATAATATATATATATATATATAACAAAACAAAATGGAACAAAAATTGTGCATTTTCTTTGAAGCAATTTTATTTGCAAAACCATTATTTTCAAATCAATTCTTGTTTTTTCAATGCGTTATTAAGAAAAAAATGAAAGAAATTTAAGCCTACATTAAATTTTATCAACTATACTAGTAGTTCTGTGAACAGTAGACCTCACGCAGTATTCTCATCCACAAGTACCTGATTGAAACTATAAACCTTATGGATACAGCATAGACTGGCTTCTCCACACATCTATGTAATCACTTGTCACCTGATTTATGATGAATAATTCTATAGTCTGATTTTTACTCTAATATTGGCGTATGGAGGAGGCTCCTTTTTCCTTTTATATTATCCTTGAAATGCAAAATTTCCAAAAACCTTATATATACGTCGACGCGCAATTAAAAAAGGAACATACCTGTCAAATTTCATGAAAATCTATTACCGCGTTTCGCCGTAAATGCGCAACATTTAAACATTAAGAGAAATCCAAACCGTCGACTTGAATCTTAGACCTCACTTCGCTCGGTCAATAGCAACTATAGCCTAAATTAAATTTTACAAACTGATTAACAGATAACTATCAACCATTGATTATCCACATAATTTTGGTTATACAAAACTTTCTTGGTTGAAAGGAGTTTTCACAGTATATCTATTCCATTTATTCGACAAACAACCGGCATGAAACTCTACCAAAACTGAAAATGATAAATAATATTCCTTTTATTAGCCCATAAGGGATTAAGTCATGTGCATGAGATAGTTATTTGTGTAAATAGTGTGCAAAGTGAGACTTTGGTGCAACAACAAAAAAAAAAACGTTACTTTCTTGAGTAAACATTCTTCGAATGTTTCTTGAGTGCAACTTTGAGCACATATACACATTAATTTTTTCCTACAGTTACCATTGAATGTAAAAAAGTGATTAATTAGGGATAAAAATTTCCTATTCATCAAATGTTTGTCTGTGAAATTTTGTAGTATTTTTTTTGCTCATGATGAAGGTTGCAATCATTTCACACCAAAATTCTCATAAGTTGATGTGAATAATCATAGTTGTGATATTTAAAATTTATCTCAGACTCAATTATCTTGATATCTCATCTACAGGAAAGTCACCATTCTCAATGTAAAAAATGAGTATAGGCAATACCTACTATTACTAAGTAATAGTAGGTATTGGTATAGGTCATCAACATCAAAAAGGCCTACAATATTTCAGTCAGAGGTTTATTCATAAGCTTATTAATATACAAAAACAGAATGATTATTAATTTTCACATTCTATCAATTTAGATATTCAACCTAAAATTTTTTACCTGAATTAAATTGGAAATAAAATTGATTAAAAATCAATCAATTTTATTCAAATAATAATCAATATAATATAATTATTAGATATTTATATGTATATAAAAGAGAAATGGCACTCACTCACTGACTAACTGATTCTCTCACTCACTCACTCGCAGAACTAAAAATCTACCTGTCCAAAAACGTTCAAATTTGGTATGTATGTTCAGTTGGCCCTTTAGAGGCGCACTAAGAACGGATTTGGAAAAATTTTAACTCTATAAACCTAGCTCCGCAGTGCAGGCTGGTTGCTTGGCTGAATCGGACTAGGCGCTGAGACAGCAAATAATAGCAGCGTTGGTGGGAATGCGAGCGGCCGCAGTAACATCTTCCACCCAGCAATGGTCGGCTTAGTTCCGCCTAGCGGACAGACGAAAGAACAAACCAGTCGGTTATTTGATCCCTCCAGCCAGGCTCAGCCAAGCAGCCGAGACAATAGAACAATGGAGTGGCGGTCTTATTCGCGTTCATCAGCAGTTTTCTTTCTCACGATTATTTTGATTTTTGTGTGTCAATAATAACTCCAGTCACCAGTAAAAAGTTCCCAGAAACGTGGTGTACTACCATATTAATGACTTTTCTTGATGATTTCTAATTATTTAAAAACATTGTTGACATTCTGAGCCTTTAGGCTAAACTTGGGGTCGCTGAGAACGAATCTGCAATCAGAATTTCTCTATCACGAAAAATAACGAAAAAAATCGAGCTGTTGAGCTTCTGGCAACCGTTAACAGTCATCCTGCAATGCGGCCGAAACACTTCCGAGCCAGACACCCATCTCGAATGACAACAACGCCAAGCTGTAAGAAACCATCCTGCACTGCGGCGCTAGGTTAAGAGTGGTTTTTAAGGGTTTAAAGTTCGTCTTTTAGCAAGTATATTCTTCTTATTCCAATCTCTTAATTATAAAATTGAAATGTCCATACCATATATGTTAATATAGAACTATAATCTAGAAAGAGTACCTCTTCGAAACAGTTGTTAACTGGTAACTAAATTAATAAATTTAAGGGTTGGCAATAAGTTGAGTTGACTTTGTTAGGTTGGCACCAAGTTGAAGATTGAAATGCATTTATCGCGGAAAAATTGATTGGGCACTGCTACTTCAATCAGAGCTATTTCTGGGAGTATTATACTATATTACTAGCCCAGTCAATGAAAGTCCAAAAAAGCAGTTTCGATCTGAAAATTAAATAAAAGCTGAATTTCCCACCATCAATAGAACCCTCCCAGAGGGTCATTCTCCCAAAAGTCCCAAGAAATCCCCTTGGAGCTTTCCGCCCCAGCCCCCTAAAACATGAAAAATGCAGGTAAACACGGGAAATCAATTATCTCTGTAGATCATTGATCAGAAACAGTTCTATTATATGCCATTCGATTCGTTACATTATGGACTACAATATTAGTTATATTCATTTTTTCAATAAAATGAGAGCTTTCTTGATAAAATAATATATATGTGAAAATTTAAAGGGTTTGTAATTTGATTTTTTGTTTTCTTCGATTAACTCCGAAACAAGTAGTTTTAAAGGAAAATGAGCCAAATAATTAATGTAGCCACTGTCATTGTAAATCCATTGATGAATATTGTTATGCATTTGTGATTCGATTTGACGCTGTGGAAGGGGAAACAGTCGACGGGGTACGGCGTGGCTGAATCTCTTCACATAGTAAACAGTAGAATGGGCAATGTAAGTGTGACGTAAGCCGTTGCTAAGACGCCATTTTAGTCTCTAAACAAACCGTTGCTATGGAGAGAGAGCATGTTATTCAAATGGGACTAAAACATCCTTACATTTACGAGTATATCATGAAATAATAGATTTCTAAGAGTTGAGACTTTTTTTCAAGTTCTACACACTCAAATCATCATTTTCCAGTATTTATTCAGATCGAATAAATTTTTTTGGGACAGCCAAAGCAGAAAGTCTCATGAAGTAGTGCATAGTACTATGTATGTAGGCTGCTATGGTTAGCCTAGTTGAAGAGAAAGTTAAGTGTCACATGAATTCTTACCTGAAATTTTTAATTATTATTGGTTTTAATACTATATAAGTTTACTTTCACATCATATGCTGGAAGTTTTACAGTCTGCTGTTTCACATTGGAAAATAATGTTTATTTGAAAATGTTACAGTCTGATTTCGATCAAAAATGAAAATGTTTGAAGCAAACAAACATTTTCTTTGTCCTGACTTAAAGTCATTCAGATTCAAATCTATACATAACAATTGATTCCCTTTTCTCCAGGATATTTGTGGGTTTTAAAATTTCGATTTATTGACCGAGCGAAATGAGTTCTAAGATTCAAGTCGACGGCTTCTCTTTATGTTTATATGTTCCGCAATTACGGCGAAACGCAGCAATAGATTACCATGAAATTTGACAGGTATATTCCTTTTTAAATTGTGCCTCGACGTATATACAAGGTTTTTTGAAATTTTTGCATTTTAAGGTTAATACAATAGGTAAAGTCTCCTTCGAACGCCATATTACAGTAAAAATCAGAATAGAATCATCCATAATAATTCAGCTGTTGAGTAGATTTTTAATTGCATGCAATAATGCATATATCAATGTAACTTAGTAAAAATCAGCAGTCGTGTTGACTATTCATTGCATGCAATGACATGCACTTAATAACAATTAATCGGAAGGTATTTTCTCTCGACCTTATCTGCTTTCAACTCGGTCTGACCTGTTGCCAGTAAGTTGAAGGAGATTAGATTTTGATGTTAGCATATTTTTGATACACTAACCCAACAGCCATTAGCCGTTTTCACACCGACATCTTGCCGACACAACATACAAACAGGATTTACTCTTATGGACAGTATGAGACGAGGGTGTTTTATAACTGCGCGAGGTCTACTGTTCATAGAACTACTAGTCCGGATTAAAATGTCGTTTTACCAAAATCATCAAATATTTAATAATTCAATACAATGATACATGTACAAATGTAAAGCTGACTTGCACCGAGGTAGAATCAATTTAATCTTAAATAATTTGAAATATATTTTAAGTTGTTAGGCTTCATTAATTCATTGAACACCTATTTTATCATTATGTGTTATCAGAACCTATTAGAATTATGTAGATTGCCATTAATGAATAAATTGAGTTCCATGTAAATGTATTATTTCTACCAAACTCCAAAAAACTATTTCAATGTGACTTTTAATTGTTCAGTCAATATAAAATAATTTTGATTCTGCAGTAACTTATACATAAGTGATATCAATTAAGAAAGAACAGATTATATACTTCTAGATGAATGGAACAATATTGGAAAGATGTTATCCAACGGTATTGAATACACCCCTGACTGTTACTGTATGGGAGTACCACCAGTAATAATTTACAATATAACTTATAATAATGTAATAACTATATATAAGTTTTCAATTCGTCAAAAGAGTGGTTATAGATAAAATAGTGTACTCAACGGTTATAATCTTCTCCTATCTATATTTTTTCTTCTTATTATTTTCATTTCTTCCTCTTCTTCCTTATTCTTCTGTCCTTTTTCTATTTTCTTCTTCTTCTCGCTTGTTCTTCTTCTCCTCCTTCATCTTCTTCCTCTTCTTCTTTTTCTTCTCCTCTAGCTTTGTCCGGCAAGGACTGATTTGTTTTTGTATTATCGAGTCCCTTTTGTATAAGGTACCAAGAACAATAACAGAGATATTTCCAGGGCTCTAGAGAATAATAATACTAATTCCCTCTGTCCTTTTGCTAAGTTGAAACGTGTAGTAGCAACGTGAGTTGAAATGTATAAGTTGACCTAAATTTTTGAAGGCTGATCTTCGAATTGATAAAATGATAGAAACATGATCACAAGCAAATCCCTAAGAACATAATGGAGATGGAGACTATTCCTTTTAACAGAATCATGTTTCCTCATCATTATCACCATTTTCAAATATACGAGTCGATCCATCCGGCGTATTCACGCATGATGTGTGCAGAAAATCTCACTCACACTGACTGTACAACTGTGAGATAACTATTCTAAGTCAAGGACTCTAAGACTCTCTGTTGTGAGGCCGGGTGATATAATTATTCTCGAGTGACGTTTTCATGTGAAAATTTAGATCTTTCTCCCTAAAAGGTTTTTACCGTGAGCATTATTGTTCTAAAAAAATTTTGTGTATCATTTTGTTTTTATATGTATGTAAATCATGTGTATGTATGTTGAACAATAAAAAAATTGACGTTTCCACCCAGTCACTCTGCGCTTTTATGTTAAACTATCTACCCATTTAAATTGGAACTTTATAACTGTGATTAATTAGACTCGATTCATTTTAACAATTACAAATTATTTCTCAAAAGCTTACATCACATCGAGAGAATTACATCAAATCAAGCACTAGATTTTTATTAATATGATTCCTTGTGATATTCATCGAAGAATAGATATGAAGGGAATAGAAACTTTAAGGGAACCTATTCCACTGGGACAATGAGAATTACTTAACTTCTGATGGAGATTATTATAAATGTTAATAATAAGTGTATATTACATGCGGTTAGATTTTATATATACTCCATATACGTACTGAACTTGAAAATAATAGCCAGTTAATAAAGGTTTTTTCGATCCGAAAATTAAATAAAAGCTGAATCTTCTACCATCGATAGAACCCTCCCAGAGGGTCATTCTCCCAAAAGTCCCAAGAAATCTTCTTGGAGCTTTCCCCCCTAGCACCCCTCAAAGTTGAAAAATGCAGGTAATCACGGAAAATCAATTATCTCTGTACCCATTGATCGGAAACAGCTATGTTATATGCCATTCGATTCGTACATTATGGACTACAATATTAGTTTCATTAATTTTTTCAATAAAATTAACAGTTTTCTTGATAAAATAATATATATGTAAAATTTAGGGTTTGCGTTTTGATTTGATTTTTTTGTTTTCTTCGTTTAACTTCGAAGCAAGTAGTTTTAAAGAAAAATGAGACAATAATTAATGTAGCCACTTTTATTGTAAATCCATTGATGTATACTGTTATGTATTTGCGATCGATTTGACGCCGCGTGGAAGGGGAAACAGTCGACGCGGACGGCGCGGCTGACTCTCTTAGCCATAGTAAACAGCAAACTGGAATCAATTATCTCTGTAACCATTATTCGAAAAAAAATCTATCATATGCCATTCGATTCGTTAATTAAGGACTACAATAATTGCAAACAGTGCAAGTAACATTGATACAAAGCGATACAATGAAAGTCAACATCGATTAATTTAATATTGGACTTATCAAATTTATATTATTTATAAAGCTTATAAAATGTAAAACAACATTTTAAATTCTCTCTACTGGAGCAAAACATCGATAGAAAATAAAGAAGAGCCCATCATAAGCACAATATACTTGTGTACTAGAATTCACTTGAACTAACTCATCACTTCAACCCTTCAATGATCACAATGAACTAGAATGGTATAAAAACCATGGAATTGATAATCAGGTAGACCTACTTTTCAAATAGCTTCACCCAACTAAATCTGTGAATGCTAAGTCATAAGGAATCATGTTCAATAGATTCAATTTGAATGCTTCAAATAGAAAATGATCTATTCTTTGGTGTCCTAATCAAAATCAATTTCAATAAACATTAATCGACATAAAGAAAAGCTTCTGCCAACCTTGTATAGTGAATGACAAGATGCGAGTGGAGGTGAAAAATCGATATGTTAACAAAAATAATAGAAGATGATGAATCGTCTTTCAATTAATCTTATACGGTAGGGTACTTTGTGGTTAATAATGTGAAACACTTTCATGATTTTCCTACCTTTTATGCATGCTTACTCTTCTTAATTTGTATGTTTGCATGGCTTTCATCTTTAGAATCTACTGAATTCTCATATTGGACTGTCTAAATAATATAGATTCAACTAGTAAGAACGGAAGATAAGCTACTTTACAGAGATAATCATAAAGTTTCGACTCAACAAGCCCAATGTATATTATTTTATGCCTCAGCCGTCATATATTTAGTTCAACTGAAGGTATATTATCAACCTGGCTTGAAGAATACTAACTGTAGAAATCAGCAAACACTGCACGCTTTGACTTTTCAGGAAATTTCCACTGTTAACACTATGTAATCTATGATTTATCTCAGTTTTTGACATAACTTATGATAAATTTCAGCATAGAATTATGATCATACACATATTTTAAATATGTATTATATTATGTGATAGTATGAATATTTTATCGGTTGCAAACAATATCTTTGTCTGTCATAGAATGCATGATTTAGCACATCTATAACAACAAAATGATTTTAGAGAATTTAGAGAATTAAAATGTGAAAAATTAGTTTCATCGCATGTCAAAACAATAGAAAAAAATGATTGTTTCGAGCGCCATATTGCGAATAAGATGCAAATTAGAAAGCAGTAGGCCTACTACTGTATTTTACTGTTTACTATGTGAAGAGAATCAGCCACGCCATAACGCGTCGACTGTTCCCCTTCCACAGCGTCAAATCGAATCGCAAATGAATAACAATATACATCAATGGATTCGCAATGAATGTGGCTACATTAATTATTGTGTCAATTTTCTTTAGATTATTTGCTTCGAAGTTAATCGGAGAAATCAAAAATCAAATCAAAAACCCCTAAATTTTACATATATATATATTACTTTATCAAGGAAACTGTTTGATTTATTTAGGAAATGAATACGACTAATATTTTAGTCCATAATGTAACGGATCGAATGACATATGATAGATTTTTTTCCGATTAATGGGTACAGAGATAATTGATTTCAGTTTGCTGTTTACTATGGCTAAGAGAGTCAGCCGCGCCTTTCCGCGTCGACTGTTCCCCTTCCACAGCGTCAAATTGATTCGCAAATACATAACAATATACATCAATGGATTTGCAATGAGAGTGGCTACATTAATATGGGGCTCATTTTTCTTTAAAACTACTTTTTTCGAGGTTAATCGGAGAAAACAAAAAAATCAAATCACAAACCCCCTCAATTTATACATATATATTATTTTATCAAGAAAACTGTAAATTTTATTGGAAAAATGAATAAAACTAATATTGTAATCCATATGTAACGAATCGAATGGCATATAATAGAGCTGTTTCTGATCAATGGATACAGAGATAATTGATTTCCCGTGTTTACCTGCATTTTTCATGTTTTAGGGGGGTGGGGCGGAAAGCTCCAAGGGGATTTTTTGGGACTTTGGGAGAATGACCATCTGGGAGGGTTCTATCGATGGTGGGAATTCAGCTTTTATTTAATTTTCGGATCGAAACTGCTTTTTTGGACCTTCATTGACTGGGCTATAATGATGTGATGTGGGTACTTACTGGCACACTCTTCATCAAAGATGTCTCGTGGCCTGTTGTTTCCCTGGAACAACGTTGCAATATGCACTCCTCAACACGGTAACACCAACAAACGTTGGGTTGGGAAGATGATTATGATTAATAGTGATAAGAAAACTATCAAAAGTTCTATTTGCCATACGAAGTGGCATTGAGGCGCGACTTGCACACTCGCGTACATTACATTTTAAATAGATACGCGTTTGGTCGCTGGAGGTCACCCGATAGAAAAATCCATCGTCAATATGATATAATGTAGTATTGCGGAGCGTTACGATTTCCTTGACCAATTCCATGCCGACTGAATGTGTTTTGTCAACTATGAACTCGCAACGCAAACGCACAGGTAGCATCCTCGTAGAGGGGAGGCAAACAATACTGAACAAAAATCTTTTTTCCAGGAAGGGTACAATATGGAAAACACATGTTAAATATTTCCTGCCGCCAAAGTGCAGTACTTTATACCTGGCACTGGAATTTTTAGAAATAGAAGCATTTGGTTAACTTTGGTTTTACGCTTCAGTGAACATAGTCTATGAGCAGGGTAGTTCTACCTGGACACCACCGATGACAAATTGACCGGGCTTTCCAGAAGTACCTAACGGGAAACATTTTCTTTGTTTCATGGAAGCAAGGCATTGTAATACTGAATGAGTATTTATAGTTCTATGAAGCAAGGCCTTTTGGTTCTAATACCCGAGACGTCAGTCTGCAGATTGTTGTTATGGAATGCACAAAGATAGCATGCCGCTTCTAAAATCTATGGATATGGTTTATGTACTATATATATATATATAATATATATATATATATATATATATATATATATATATAAGATATCACATATCTGTGAGTGTAGCGTAAGGGACACACTATTATTCCTCACCCACCATATAGCATATAATATATCGAACTCTGTCACTCCCACTCAACCACATCACTCTCTTACACATACCCTTTCCTCGGGCTCACTCTCACTCTCTCTCTCTCACACATGATAATGAATTAAAACGCAAATTTCTGTCTTTGACACTAATACCATGCTTTAGTTAGATCAATAATGTTTCAATTGCCATCTAAATCTAGGTGAACCATTTGTAACACATAAACTAATAATTAAAACCACCCTAAATAAACCTTGATTAGTCCCAAACGATATGGTTTTCAGTAACTTTAAGGACATGACAATAAGACAATAATTGTGGGTTGGAAACGTAATTTTGAATATTTATTATAATGAAATATAATCCCATTTTTCTGGTGCTCCAAACTCGTTATTTAATAATAACCTACAGTTTAAGAGCCATCACTGATAAATATGTCACTTAGTATAAATACAGAAGAACAAAAATCATAAACCTTATTCCGGGACACTTTCTCATTAATTCTTAATTCTCGTATAGCCTATGTGTGTGATAAACGAAATTTGAATTTGAAATCACAAATTTTTGAAAAACATACAGTTTTGAATTACGTGCTTATTCTACGAAAATTGAAACCCCTTTCTTAGCTGGCGTCTAGGAATAAGAAATATATTGACCGATAAATACAAACAATTTGGATGTAGATTAGGCGAATAGGCCTTGTCTAAAGAATTCAGCTTATAGTCTGTTATACAATAAATGAGCAATTCAATTCATAACATCTTAGTAGTCATCTTATGAATAGTGTAATCATTCATCAAATCAGTCTTATCAAGTCATAATTATCATCACCCAGTACAATTGAATAAATTAAGTCATACATTGAAAAAAGACATAAACTATTTATAAACTCACAGCACTGAATATCACATTTTCAACAATTTGAAAATTAATTTACGGAACAATAAGCATTTTCATTCAGAATTACATTTAGTGCGTTTTTTAATTCATTCAGAGGCAAGTTCTTCTAATATAAGATAAGGCAGATTATTGAACATGGAGTACACTAGATAGGAATAAATTTCAAGCTCTTACTCAATCTGACATTAGGAGTTACAATACTCTAGTAGTCCAGATAACAGTAGACCTCACTGAACATCCTTTGCAATGTGGTAACGAGAATATTCAGCCATCTACTAGAAATGCTATCTACGAGGAATAAAGTCATTGTAATAATATCAGGGCTTTTTAAAATGTTTGCCAATGGCCCCACTAAGAAATCTGATCAGGCTGGTTGGAGACTTCCAATCAACCATACATTACATTACCTACATTACATTACCAGGGCTACCAGACATTGTTTTGCAGTAGTCGTCAATATACTATATCATAATGGAAAAAGTAGAACTTTGATATGAAAGTAATGAACTCACTCCGCTACAAATAAAATCTATTGGTGTGCTAATCTAAATGTTGCACTACTTCAATCCTGTAAAAATGAATACCGGTATAATACTTATCTGAATTGATGGAATCCCAAGTCCCATTGCGCTTATGATAATTTTAAATGTTACTTTATTAACTCAGTAAGTTCAGAAAGTTATTGCTCAGTTGAATCAGAGCTACGATTAAAAAGATGATTTGGGAATTATCAAGTGGCACATTTTGTTTTTCACTGGGATTTTCATTTTGTAACATGTAGAGACGCTTGTAGAACAACAATCTGTTAAATTTTTATGGGAAAGATTTCATGAGGAAAATGAAGTTTTTCATTGACATTATCATCCGTAACTCGGAACGCCATGATAAATCTTGGCATCTAAAGCTGCGTTTACACCAAAGTTATTAACAAAATGTTAATAACTTAATCCTCACAGATTATTATAGATTGAACGGCACATGAAAAACACATATGTTCATCATGTGTATGATAAGTTATGTTCAATCTAATAGAATCTATAGAATCTATTGGTGTTGACGCAGCTTTACTCTGTGACTGTCTGAAGTTAATATTATATCAATTTGAATTTACAATTCGAGATCGCAGCTTGGAAAAAGAAGAGATGATTAGCTCATAATATCGGGGACCGAGCTTCGCTCATGAGTACAAAAGCATAAACAATTTATTACGAAAGAAGGAATTATAATGAAAAACCATTTTGGCCATGTGGTTTTTTAGAAGCGGTGATGAATAGGTCAGTGGTAGGTTATTTTGCTTTTATATATTCCATTTCATATTCATATTGATTATTCTTTCGGGTCGAGGGTTATATATATACGTATTAGATATATTGGAATAGTTATCTTGGAGTTAGGTAGAAATATATTACATTTGCATAGAACTCAATTTATTTATTTATTTAAGTTATCTTCTATCTAATTCTAATAGGTTACCAACCCATCCCTATCTTATATGATAACCTTCAATCATAATCATATACCTGCATGATTAAAAACAGCAGACATTCAATTTACTAGAACAAATAGTGGAGTGCCTTCAAGTTCAGATGTAGGCAACACGCCTAACTTCTTCCTACATTCGCTACCTTGTCTCTAGACACTGACCTTGCTTCTGTGAAACACCTTGTTCCAGTGGGAACTTGCTTCTGTGAGACTGCCATTTATAGCGCTACTACTTTGGACAGAGACCTTGTCTCTATGAAACTGCTTGTCTCTGTGGGAACTTGTTCCTGTGAGACTGCCATTTATAGAAATACTTGCT
This sequence comes from Nilaparvata lugens, assembly GCF_014356525.2. Taxonomy (NCBI): domain Eukaryota; kingdom Metazoa; phylum Arthropoda; class Insecta; order Hemiptera; family Delphacidae; genus Nilaparvata; species Nilaparvata lugens. The sequence goes on along the minus strand of NC_052504.1, from coordinate 63,404,550 downwards.
CCTGTGAAACTTGTCTCTGTGACACTAATATCGTTCAAAAACACTACTTGTCTCTGTGAGAACTTGTCTCTGTGAAACATCCCCATCAAATTCAAGGAAAACTACAGAAGCTAGATGATTTGGATGAGAAGGTCGACAAATTGAATAGTTCTTTTCGAAAAGAAATAAATGAGATTAAAGTTGAAATCTCCCGCCTAAAGCAAGAAAGTTCAAATAAGGACAGACGAAATGAAGAAAGAGATAGGAAGTTTAACTTGTTGCTTTTCGGTGTTGGAAGTAAAGAGCTTTTCACTAGGAATCAAGAAGTAATAAACATTTTGCGGTTTTTGGTTCCTGATTTCAATGGGAATTTCATCAGAGAATTGTGGAAAACAAACAGGAATAAGGAGAACTAACCTATTATTGTGAAATTCAATTCACTCATAACAAAGAACACGATATTGAGAGGAAAAAGAAAGCTTCAAGAAAAACAAGAATTTAAAAATATTCAAATCAAGGAGGACTTTTCAGTTGAGATAAGGGCTATCAGGAAGGAATTATTCCCACACCTTTTGAGTTTAAAAAAAGAAGGAAGGAAAGTGTTCATGATTGGAGATAAGTTGAAGGTTGATGGTACCCTTCTTTCCCTGGAGGAATTGCAAAAGAGTCAAACTCCTCTAAGCGAGCGAGAAGTGAAGAGGCATCACCGAGTCCAAAGCAAGGAGAATGCAAGGAATCCCGTGATCGTCAGACAAAGAAGAAGGGGAAAAAGTCCAATGAAAACAGCCTTGAAAGATTCCTAACAAAAAATATTGATAAAACTAAAGAAGAAGACCGTCAAAACGAGCAATCGAAGCAAAACGCAAGGAGGATTCAAGAACAGAAGAAACAAAAAACAGGATGAATAGGAAAATGTGCAACCAACAAAAACAAGAGGACAATATCTAAAGTGAGGAATTCAGGAAATAGTTATTAACCAGAACGACTGGTCATCAAGGGGAATCAAGACCAAAACCTCCCAGGTTTAATTATAGGCACACTCAATGTAGGAACACTCAAGACAGAAGATCGACTCATCGAACTAGAGGAAGCATTGAAGGAATCTAGCATTGATATCCTTGGTATAGCACAAGTAAGGAGACACTCCGAAAAAATAATTGAAAGGAGCAGTGGATTCATTTTCTACCATTTTGGTGAAACACCAGGTCATAAAGGTGTTGGATTCCTTGTTAGAAAGGAGTTGAAGACGAAAATTGTAGAGTTCAAAGGTATATCCGAAAGAATAGCATTGCTGAAGTTGAAAACTCAGGGGAAACTGTTTCATATTTACCAAGTTTATGCTCCTACTTCAATGGCTGAGGAAGCTGAGCACGAATCATTTTACAATTCACTCACCGCAGCTCTAAGCAGGGAAAGAAACAATTGGAAACATATAACTTTGATTATTGGTGACTTCAACAGTCAGGTGGGAAAGCAGGAAGAGGGTGAGAGGCTTACAGTAGGGTAATATGGCTATGGGACAAGGAACGAAGCTGGACAAAGACTGGTGGATTTCTGTCAAGAGCAAGGATTAAGAATAGTTAATACATTCTTCAAGAAACGAGCTGGTAAGAAGTGGACTTGGATTTCACCAAATCAATTGTTTAAAAATTGAAATAGATTATGTGCTGACTAGGCACAATGGAATTGTGAAGCAGTTTGAGGTTTCAGGGAGTCTGAAATTTTATACAGATCACAGACTCATATCCATTGAATTGACAAAAGATTGCTTCAAAAGGAGGCCAAAAAGAGAATGGAATGAAGAAGTAGTAGGGAATATTTTCAAAGCAAATGAACAAGGACAATTTGAATTAGAATTGCAGAATTGGCGTGAACAAAGAGGTGTATGTCTGCAAGAAAGCTACAATAGATTGGAAAGCTTCATAAAAAATGCTTTTGAACCTATAATAAGTACAAAGATGAGGAAAATAACCAACTAAAGAATTGATTGTTAAAAGAGAAGAAATGAAGAAGAAAAAGAACAAAAGTTTCCATGAACGAATTGAGTTTAATATGCTTTGCAAATTAGCAAGATACCATATTAGGACATTTGAAGACAGAATTATAAAAAATGTATTGGACACCAGTGGATCAACAAAGAAATTGAGAAAACAATTGTTTGATGGTAAAGAATGGAAAGTTGGAGTCAAAGATAGACGTGGCAGGATTGTAAGGAATAGGAAAGGTATTTCTGAAAATGCTACTGAATTCTTCAGAGAGCTATATCGGGACACATCTGAGAGCGCTGTTGTATTGGAGCAGATTAATTTGCAGGAAGAAGTACCAACAATTGAGGAAAGTGACCTGAAGACAGTTGTAAGTACTTTGAAAAGCAATACCATGGGAGGTGGAGGCGATAGGATAACAAACGAGATGCTGAAAGTACTGTACTCGATCTCTTCAGAAACAATAATCAGTCTGTTTGATAGAATCTTCAGTGAACATTCGGTACCTCAGCAGTGGAAAACATCAGACATAATTCTACTGTTCAAGAAAGGAGATTAATACGACATCAACAACTATCGACCAATAAGCATTTCATCTTGTTTCGGGAAACTCTTCATGAAAATGCTACAATATCGCCTACAACCAATTATGAATGAGCGTCAACCAGTCGAGCAGGCGGGATTTCGAAGTGGATTCTCAACGATTGACCATCTTCAAGCAGTTAGTCAACTCATAGAAAAATGTGAGGAATTCAATATAGGTGTCTACTTGGCCTTTATTGATTATAAAAAGGCATTTGATAGTTTGAAACATGCATTCCTCTTCACGTTGCTTGAAATGATTCCAGCAACCTTCTTGAATATAATAAAGGACGTATATAACAATAGTACAGCACGAGTAATATCAGATTCACCAGGAGAGATCTTCAGCGTGCAGAAAGGTGTGAAACAGGGTGACCCACTCTCGCCGTCTCTCTTCAATGCCGCTCTACAAAACATTTTTAGTGGCCTCAAGTGGGATAGTTATGGTTTGAATATCCAAGGACAATATCTAAATCATTTACGTTTTGCGGATGACATTGTTCTCATCGCCAAATCTCCATTGGAACTAAAAATCATGATAACCAGCTTGGCTGCTGAAAGTGAGAAAGCGGGGCTCATTATAAATCCAGGGAAAACACATCTCATGACTAATAGGGAAACAGTAGACATAACACTTGATGGCTGTTCATTGAATTGGTCAAGAGAGATTATTTATCTAGGACAACTGATTGCTTTCACTGACAGAACCGACAAAGAAGTGAAACGTAGGTGTGCAATTGCATGGAGGAAATATTGGTCATTGAAAAGTATTCTCAAGAATAAGGAGATTAGTACTGTTAAGAAGACACAGATATTAAAGACTTGTGTTTTTCCCGCGCTTATTTACGGCGTTAAAGAAAGCAGTAGCCTACTACAGAAAATAGCAAGAACTCAAACGGCGATGGAAAGAAGTATACTGAACGTAAGGAGGCTAGATAGAGTTAGGAATACATCCATCAAGGCGATAACAAAATTGGACGATGTACTGAAGACTATCAAGACTCTGAAGTGTCACGTCAGGTCACGTCGCTAGATTGGAGGATGGCAGGTGGACGAAGAGTCTAACTTTGTGGAGTCTTTGTCCAGCCCAGCTGGAGGAGAAGAAAAATTGGACGACAGCGATTCTGATGGGAAGACGACATTGTGAAAGTGACTGGGGATAGGTGGGCAGTGTATGCAAAAGATAGAGATAGATGGAGAAACCTGGGAGAGGCCTATGTCCAATAGAGGACCTGGTTTCCACAAATAAAATGATAAGAACATTTTTGCATTTTCTTTTTATTTAATCTTGTATACTAATAATGGAGTTTGGACTATTTGAAAAAAGGTAGCTAATTCAGTAATGTTATTTAATATTTTCAGTTTAGCAAAGATGTTCATTCTTTCTACATATTATTTTGTATTATTGTATAGTGTTGGGAACCAATAAAGGCTTTTATTATTATTATTATTATTATTAACTACATGTTTCCATGCTATAAAGGCTTCAATCCAACGCCTCTTTACCATAGAAAAATGACCTTGGTTTCACCGTTCCATACAGAACTTTTCATGGAACAATAATGTGGTAGTTTTTCTTTGCGGTTTATTACTATTGGGATATATTGCGTTGTCACGTTGGCTCAACTGGCAGTTGGTAATAGTGAATTAACTCAACAAGTGTACAAATGGTTTTGTTCATACATCATTATTAAAGCATTCAGGGATAAGCTAGCTGAATATTGTTGCTTCAAATTAGTTGGTGTATTTTAGTTAGTTTTGCTTCAAAGGCTCAGCTCTGCACACTATTATTTTGCTGAATAATGTCATCATCGGATAGTGCTAAAAATTAGAAACCATATTCTTAGTTTTCCTGTGAAATATACTACGGTAAGAATAGCGGGAAAACAAAAGCATACCTAGACTCAAGATTATGTGTCAAGGCAATGTACAATCTTTCTAAAGCGAAATATCAAATGCAGTTATCAATGTTACATTAAGTTCTTCAATGATAACTTCTCTCTGTCATTTGGTAGACCACAAGTTGACCACATTACATAAATTCAATAATTTATTCTCAATTTTTATTACTTTGATTCAACAACTTGATCGTTCAATATTCTTATTATTCTGATTCAATGAAGTTAAGTTTGATTTTTATTACTTTGATTTAATAAACTGATATGAAATTATATTGAATTTGTCATGTGCATTAATCTAAACCCCTTCTATTATATTAGAACTTTCAAAATAACTTCAAGACTGAAGTATAAGCATCTAACAACTTGTTATTTCAATACCAAATTGTGTTCCATGTAACAAGGGCTCCAGTCCAAGCTTTTTTATTTTTTAATTTTTGAAACAAATACCGACTAATTTTTAAATTCTACATCCTATATAACTTATGACAGTATGAAGTACCTTAGATAAAAATTGAATGGTCATGTTACGAAAAATACAACGAACAGGCAGTTTTTTGTAGTTTCCTCAAAACTACAAGTTTCGGACTGACGCCCTTTTTGCATAGACCGATTCATTAATAGGCCTAGGCTACTACAGCTTTTTAGGAATAATAGATTTTTAGGAATTAATATTTCATATTACTCCTGACGAATTGGCAACGTCTATGGCAGCTATGATGGTGAGGAGATACTAGGCCGTTCCAATTTTCATCAGACTATTTTCATGAGGTTGACTATAGTGATCAATGGTTATTAGAAAAATCAACAGAATATAGTGAGGTCCACGTTATAATGACAGTGGAGAAAGATAGGAGAATAGCGTAGCCGATTCTCTGCCTTGCCACTACCTTCTATAGAATAGAGTTCATACCGATATGTCTGATGAAATATTAACTGTACAATCTTGTTAGAAATTATCAACTATATTTATTCGTCAAGGAAATATATCTTGTTTTGTCCAAGAACTGGATTCATTCAAAGCAGGTCTAATGATTTTAATAAAGTTTTTTTTTTAATTTCGAATAAATATAGGATTCGGTAATAGGTAAAATTAGATGCCAGCCTTCTGGTACCGTCTATCTAAGTTGTTTTTCTGTTTAAGGTGATGAAGTTGAAGAAAATTAGAGGAACTGAATTAAAAAAATTGAAATTTCAGTTTTTAAAGAAATAAGCTTAATTGATAAAGTTCAATCAACCGCCATTTTGGATAAAAGTATCATAGAACATTTATATTGATGTCATCTTTCTCGTTTTGAAAAGGCATTTAAAATGATGTACCACACAATGGGTGTTTACATTTGAAATATTCGAGTTACAACCCCTAACTCTTTATTAGGGGTTGAAATTCAGTTGTACGTCAAAAGGTAGAGTATTCGACCAAAGGATATCCTTGGGAACTTTTTGGGACTTTGGAGGATTATCAGGGGATGTCCTTAATATCCCATTGGTCATTCGTAGGATCTTCTTGTGCTGTGTGGGTGTAGTTCCGAATCAGACAAAATATCATCGCATAATCAAATCCGAAAGTTTTATAAGGGATAGAGTGAGTATATCTTCTAAAATACCTCATGCATCCGTTCTGGACTGGTACCCTATTTTCAACCATAGAGAGTTCAAGAAGGAAATTACAAATTCAATTTCAAGTAGTAGTTTTTCCTTATTTGCCTACAAAAATATTGTATGTGTTCTCATTTGTACTAAGAACATCTCAAAAAATCAGATACTAACTCATTATTTTTTAATGATCATCAAGCAGAGATTGTGTGGTGACATATTTTCCACAAATGAATGAACCTTTTCCTTACTTCATTCTCATTATTATTGCAATTTAGAGTGGCAGGATCATTGCTAAATTCTCATTTTATTTCTAGTTCTATCTTTCTTTTTTTATTTTTGCCATCAGTTTTTATAAAATATCAAATCCTAAAAAGCTTAAGTGTTGTAGCGTACATGTTTGCTTTGAAATGTGTTTTGTTTCTATTCTATCATTTTTCTACATTTTATGATCTTCTGTTTCATTTTCAGATAATATGGAAAGCTACAACCTCCTCGATGATGAAGAAGAACTCATTCGTTTACTTGAAGATGACAAGGCAGATGAAGAAGAGGATACACCTTATGAAAAAAGAACTAGTGCCAGAGTCTGAATCAGAATGGGATAATAGTGATGAAGATCCAGATTGAAACCTAGACAACCAGCAAGAAAGCTTTGCAAATAGACTACAAGAGGATATCAGGAAAACGGTAGAAGAAATACGATGATTGGAAGAAGAAAAAAAGAACCAACCATCCTCATCGAAGAGAAATAAGAAGAATGAAGATGAAATAGAAATATTACATCCAAAAAGAGAAAAACACAGGAAACCGAAATTCGAGTGGAACAAAGCATAAGAGAAGAAGAAAATCAAAAAAGAATTCTCAGAAACTAGAACACCAACCTTTAGCTTTGAAATAAATACATAATAATATTACAAAAAATATTTTACACAAAATAAATATTTATAAATAAATGACTACCGGTACTTGATAAGTCACTTTTTCGTAGAATTACTAGAATCCACATTTTTTCGAAGACACAAAAGGTTTTGGCTAATTATAAACTCTAAATTTTTCCAGAATTATTCGTACGGTACCGTATATGATGTCAATATCTTTTAAACGGTTTGTGATATCGATGTTCGGTTTTCATCATTCTTTTTCACTTGAAATTTCGTATTTGTGTTATAAATGTATTGTATGACCACCTTCACATTCAAAGAGATTAAACAACTTTCAAAATGGTGGATCCTAGACAGCGGATCACAAGGTTACGGAAAAGTATCTACCTAGTAGCCTCGGCTATTTTGAATTTGAGATCCCCAATCACACCTACAATGAAGTTAATATTGTTTGAGAAATATTGAGCCATGCATTTTCATACTTTTCACCAACTCTAAATATTCAAATTTATTTTAAGGATTGAAAATCTCTCTTCGAAAATAGTACGGTACCTAATGATTGTATGTGTGCAATTTCGTTGTTGCAGGAAGTATGAATTTAATGAAGAATTACTTCACCGAACAGTTTGATAAGATTAAGAGCCAAATAGCAGAAATAAATGCTCAACGGATAAAAAGTGACCAGCCTTCATCGGCAATGGATACCATGCCACCAATCTCCGATGAAGAGAATGACAAATTGGTAGCCGATTGGTTTCCACTATCAAATTTGAAACAATTTGAGGACTTGGAAATGCGCCTGAAGGATGCAGATTTCGGGGAGAAAATTGTGAGTTTTCAACCATAGAAACAAATTTAGATGTCATCTATATTTATAATAGTAGTTTATGCAACGGTTGTATAATGAGAGCTTTTAAAGCATGAGTGAGATTTGAGTTGGAGCTATAAATATCTCACAAAATGATGCTTTAAAAGCCTAATACAACCTTTGCATACACTATTTTATCTACGACTACTAGTAAACTTTCTCTACGAAACTCTAATTACAAAGTTCAAACTTTCTTCTGGAGTCACTCATTATTAAGCAATTTATAATAGAAGTTGAGTTATCTGTAACTGTAAGTGCACTGTAAAATTCAAGATAATATATTAAATTATTTAACTTATGCTATATTTAAACTTTAGACTATTCAAATACATTAATGGTATCACGATTTCTGAAAATATACTGGATGGATTGCAACAAAACTTGGAATATAGCTTTCTTATAGGTCCTAGGTGCTGACTAAGGAATCTTCTGGCGATATTTTAACTTTAAAGGTGTTCCAATGTACGATTGACAGTTCTGGATTTCGAGCTGGATGAATGAGCTGATGATTGTTTAGGTTCACTGTTACACAGACTAAGTAGCTTCTTTATGTTCTCTGAACACTACCCTTGATAACAAATAATGCGTACGACAAGCATGAATAACCGTGAATGAGCCTACTCTTCTTGAAGTAGAAGCTGAATTTGTTTATAATGAGAAAATGCTTCATTTCCAGGTTTGTGCTTGGACGACTCTTGGGGCTGGCAGTAGCAGCAGCTCCAGGGCACTGACATGGATGCTGAGAAATTCCATGTCAGCGGATTTAACATCCATGTTTTCATGGAGTGGCCAAAAAAAAGGCAGTGAAGAAAATGACATTCAACGAAACGAATTTCCAGAAAGTTTTATTCAGTAAGTGAACAAGTTTTAATATATTTATTTTCTTGCTTCCAATTTTACATGGATGTAATTTGAGGAATTTATAAAATTAACTCTGGAAACAGGGATGTTGTGGGATTACTCCATATTAAGGTGAAATGGAAAGATGTCAATTCCACACTGGAAATCTACCACTGATGACGATGCCAAGTGCATAAAAACTAGGAGACGAGAAGAAGGTTTTCTTTCTATTGGTTCTGTATCATTTTTAGCCTTTTAGCCTTAGCGTTTTCCTGAGAAATGTTTTCATTTTAATAGCTTGATGATATACAAATCGAAAAACTTTGGAAAATTTCACCAGTAGAAAGTTCATTTTTAGCCTTTGAACAGCCTTAATGATTATGTTCGTCAATGTCGAGACATTTCGAGCAGAAAACATGAACTTTTCGACATGCTAAAAACTTGTTTGTTTCAAAAAATAAGTGGGTGGTGAAATCAAGAAATATTCCGCTGATTATCATAAATCAGCTGACAAGTGATTACACAGATGTGTGGAGAAGCCAGTCTATTGCTGTATTTCCATAAGGTCTATAGTTTCAATCAGGTAATTGTGGATGAGAATACTGCGTGAGGTCTACTGTTCACAGAACTACTAGTTAGGGTAACGTTATGGAAATACAGCAATAGACTGGCTTCTCCACACATCTGTGTAATCACTTGTCAGCTGATTTATGATGAATAATTCTATAGTCTGATTTTTCTCTTATATTGGCATATGAAGGAGGCTCCTTTTTCCTTGTATTATCCTTGAAATGCAAAATTTCCAAAAACCTTGTATATACGTCGACGCGCAATTAAAAAGGAACATACCTATCAAATTTCATGAAAATCTATTACCGCGCTTTGCCGTAAATGCGCAACATATAAACATTCAAACATTTAAACATAAGGAGAAATGTCAAACCGTCGACTTGAATCTAAAGGTGTGTACAGATTCACGCGCCGCGAACATGAGCAATTCACTTTTAATCAGCTGATGCCAAGCTTTTTATATCTGTATCTAACCGTTTCTGTAAAAATACAGATATAATCAGCTGATTGAAAGTGAATTGCTCATGTTCGCGGCGCGTATATCTGTACGCACCTTTAGACCTCACTTCGCTCAGTTGACTGTGCTTTTCACATGGTTTTCAACTGGTTTGCAAATGAAATTTTGCACACTTAAAGCATACGGTACCGTATTGTAATTCATTAGAAATTTAATGAATTTGAATGTGATTTTATTATACTACCATGGAATGCTTTAGAGTGATTTAAAAGGATTTTCAAGTAGTTTATAAATCACAATTTTGCCTACTTAAAGCATTGTAAATCATTGTGAAGTCATTTAAAAGTAATTTAAAAGTGATTTAAATGTACTTGAAAATACTTTAAAGTGATTAAGTGGGACGATGTTGTGTCAATGTTATTGGAAAGTATACAACTATCCACAGCCTGGTTTGAATCAAATAAATTAGCAATCAACAGAATATAATATATTTTTCACTAGTTGATAATATTTGTGCGAATAGAGCAGTGAAGCTATTGGGATTGTATATAGATACGAAGTTAACCTGGAAGGAACAAGTTGAATTTGTATGTAGGAAAGTTTCCAGAGTTGTATTCTTATAAGAAAACTTAAATATTGTGTGAGTACACAAACATTAATAACAACTTATTTTGGACTGTTCCACTCTCTGATTAGCTAAGGGGTTATGTTTTGGGGAAACAGCAGCAATTCAAAAGAGGTTCTTATTCAACAAAAATAAGTTATTAGGATTATTGCTAACCTACAGCAGAGAGATTCATGTAGAGTGAGTTTCATAAAATTTGGAATAATGACAGTACCTTCATTGTAATATTTATCACAATTTGCTACAGATTAAGAACAAATTGAACAGTTTCTCTCGAAACAGTGATGATATCTATCTCTTCTCTTCTTCTTCTTCTCTTCTTCTCTTATACTTATATAAGGCTAAGCCCCGACAGACTGAAATCACACCACAGCCCAAACTACTGAGTCTAAAAACTTGAAATTTTGCACGATTGTTTATGGTAGCTTGAAAACATCCACTAAGGAAGGATTTTCAGAAATTTGCCCCCCTGAGGGAGCTGGGGCCCCCCCAAAATTTTGTACTTTTTAACCGCTCATTGCACAGCAAAGTCATGAGGAACTTTTTTGTTCAGCTACGAAAAAAAATTAGATCTATGCAGAAAAATTTCGATCAGGAGCACAGGGGGGTCCAGGAGAGGGCATTTTTCGAAAATTTTGATTTAAAATCACACTACAGCTCGAACTAATTGTCCTACAGACTTGAAACTTTGCATAAATATTCTTCAAACATGCTAGACGCGCACTAAGAACGGATTTTGAGATATTTTGCCTCTAAGGGTTTCAAAGGATGAAAAAGGATCCTATTAAGTAAGGTTATGAACATGGTAAGGTGAGTGCCATATGGAAATGAGATAATTTATTTATTGACATGTGATATTCTAACATATGTTGTAATCATTGGAAATAACAAAATAATATGATAGAAATTCAAAAAAGAACATCTGTTCTATTATTGCTTTCTACCTGATTCCACTCAACCTCAATAATATTGTTCTGATAATTGATAAATACGTTTAATAATATTATTATTATTATTGATATAATAAAAATATTGTTTTAATAATTAATTATTATCATTAATATAATAATAGTATTGTTTTGGTAATCAATAAATATTTTAATTTTCACAAACTCTGTATAATTTATAATGGCGAATGTGAAACAGCTGCATCAAAGAAATTATCCCAAAAACATATGTTTAGGAAACCCATAGTTTTGAACTTCGTTTTCCTGATGCAATGTATAAGCCTACACGTGGCATGTATTATTAATTTTTCAGCTAGAACAGTTTTTTGAGACTGCTAAATAAGCGTCTACAGTTTTATCAATGCTGTATCGGCAATATGAAAACGCATGCAGTTAATATGTCTTTAAATAAAGGTGTTGATATCTACATGATAATTATTCTCTACCATTTTTATTTAATTGAAATTTCAAAATTATTGAAGCCTTGATAGAATGATTGACTCACTGTACAGTCAGTCGAAAATTTTAATATTGAAATGAGGGGTATTTTGGCAAGCTGAACAAAAAAGTAAGGTCCTAGGCACCTTTTTGATATTATTTCTTCAAATGAAAAATGAGTTTTGTAGGTTGTCAAAACTCCCCCTGAAAGAGAACAATTCATTTTATCCTATCTTTTATTAAAATAACAATGATTTCTGCATTAAATAACATCTATCTTGCCAACAAGAATCGAACTCTTTGTGATTTTAGATATGACCTACACTTTAGATTTATATAATTCTATTAATAAATTCATGGAAATTGAAGTACTTTTTTTCAGTTAGTTGATGAAATTGATTATCAATAGATAAAATGATTATAATTTTATCAATACAGAATTAGTTGAATAAATAATTGTCGATGTACTGAGTTCTTGGTCAACAATAATTCAATATTGGTATTTATCCAATCATTTTTTTTCAGAAGTTATTTCATTTGAATTAGAATAGTTATTTGTGCAACTAGTGCACAAAGTGACAGTTTGCTGCACCAAAAGAAACGTTTACGCCCGAGCCGTAGGCGAGGGCGGAATGGCTTCTTGAGTGCATCAGAGGAACTTTGCGCACGTATTTCACATTAAATTTTTCCTACAGTTACCATTGAATATGAAAAGTGGGTAATTATGGATAAAATGATGGCTGAAATCCATCAAATGTTTGTGTGTGTGATGGTGTTATTAATAACAACCTTAATTCATTTAAAAATTAATAATCCAATTGAAGTTGAAAATTCTCAGCCAAAGTTCTCATTTTTATTCATTCAAGAATCAGAAAAATACAGATAAAACAAAAAATTCGCATTCAAATACACGCCAACGCAAATACACACTGGTTGAGATGACTGCAAAATGGCTGAACCGACAAGCGCGCGACCTAGCGGGAAGAATTGTACCTAACTTCGTTTCATCCAGCTAAAAACAGTATTCAGATATTTAGAATAATTATGATTAACTAGAATTACCGAAAAATACTATAAGTTAACTAAAAAATATTTATAAAATAACATAGACAACAGAAAATATTTTATTGTAGTATATTCTAATGTTATTTTATTAATTTTATTGACATGGATTTTGAACGGTAATTACTTAACCTGAAAATTCGAATTTCAAAATGTGTGTTTGCTACATTTCTCATTGCTTGGAGTTGAAATAATTATTACTGTCAATAGAAAATAAACATTATTTATTATTAAATGATGAGAAGTTATTATTTAATTATGATATAGATAAACATTATTCTTGTTTTGGATTTCTAGATTGGGATTTTATCATAAATGTAGGGTAGCCATTGAAATGATTCTTATCTAAATCTAACCACAGTCATTGTTACCAACTTAATTTTTGTTTTCGTGCACTAATCCTCCATATAACCCACCAACTATTTTGTGTTGCCATGTTGAAAATCTGGAGTGTAGAAAAATGTTTTCCCGCACTAGAGCAGAAAAGTGATTCTTTGCGTTCTGTAATCAGTGCAGGAATGGCCACTTTTCAAAGTAACTGTTGGAAAAATATTTATAAGCTCCTATCAATTTATCATTTGTAACAATGAATTCTTCAAAACATGAATTTAATCAAATAAAAAATTCTTCTTCTTCTTCTTCTTCTACCTCTACCTATATCTAAAAGGCTAAGCCCCCATAAACTAAAATCACACCACAGCCCAAACTACTAAGCCTAAAAACTTTAAATTTCGCACAATTGTTTATTGTAGCCTTAAAACATCCACTACAAAAGGATTTTCAGAAATCTGCCCCCCCCCTTCCCTGAGGGAGCTGAGCCCCCCAAAATTTTCACTTTTTAACCGTTCATTGCACAGCAAAGAGCAAAGTCATGAGGAACTTTTTCGTTCAGGTACGAAAAAAATCAGATCTATGCAGAAAAATTACAATCAGGAGCACAGGGGGGTTCAGGAGAGGGCACTTTTCGAAAATTTTGATGTAAAATCACACTACAGCTCAAACTAATTGGCCTACAGACTTAAAACTTTGCACAAATATTCTTCAAACATGCTAGATGGGCACTAAGAACGGATTTTGAGATATTTTACCTCTAAGGATTTCAAAGGATCCTATTAAGTAAGCTTATGGTAAGGTGAACTCCATATGGAACTGAGATAATTGACACATGATATTCTAAGATATGTTGTATATTGGAAAGCTTAAAACAATTTCATCAATTAGCTGATCAAACTGATTTTGCGTTGATTGAGAGCGCGAGCTTACCACGTGTTTGTTCCATCGTTGTATGCTTGGCCACTTCGGTTTGCGCCTTCTATCAGCTGTATATGGAGTCTCATACACTCCGATTAGAACAGAGCACAAAGGTTTTCTTTGGTTAGGAGTTTGTTGATAATTCTTTTTTCAAATTCAAATTTTATTGCCATCAAAAATCACATTGAAAACTTTCTTAAGATTCTACTGCACACCCACCTAACAAGCTGAAAAGTAAGCATATTGCTTACACTCATACCTCAAGAATGGATTGAACTATTTCCTTGAAAGTTCGTAGGACTCAACTATATGCTTTTACAGAGAGCATACGCTTTTCATAATTTCATTATTTCTTCAAGTTTTTCTTATTTTAGCTATTTAAACATGAATTTGCTATTTTGGAAAAGAAGCATCGAGAAACGAATTTGAAAATACAGTGACCTTTAGAATAACATAACAATTCTAAATCCGTTTGAATTTTGTTCAAATTCCTAATAGTTTTGCAATAAACTGAGTCGTTAAATTGCAAATTTGAACCAAAAATGAACCGTTACATTGCCAACCTAGTTCGAGGGTTATTCTCCAGAGAGCTCTACTGTTGAAACGTAACCCCCACCACCTACTACTTACATACTAAGACTGCCCAGCAGTGTATCAATGAATGAATTGAATGAATGACCACAAGAAAGAGTGGGAATGGGAGGGGAATAGATGAGAAGTCTGTTACACTCTCTCTGTCTCTCAATTCCAGCTAGCTTTTGCCATATCCATGCCATGTGTGACTTATTAGTTCGTTGAAACGTGACAGTGACAGTTCATCCAGTCATTTGTGATAAGTTACTATGGGTTTCCATTTATAGAAACGTTTTGCCTTGTTTATTCTAGACAATCCTTGTTAGTGAATAATACTTTTTCTATTCTATTCCTATTGACTTCGAATTACGTGAAATGTTATAAAAATGTTGAAGTGCATGCGACCAAATTATTTATCATAAAAAATGGACGAAACGCCGAAGCCTCATCAAAGTCGCCGACGCTTTAGACACAAAAGTGGACGCAGATTGAAACTTAGCGCGAAACCGCTTAAACGAAGAGGAACAGCGTTAATTCAATACTGGGTAAGCTAAAAGGTAAGCTAATATTTGATACACATCCATAATTTCCTTCATCAAGAACCATAACAATCAATATATCTCCATTTGTAATTTGAGTAATAAAGCTTCAATTCTCAATCGAATATACAATTATACATGTCAACGTTTTTAGAAATATTGAACAGTTTCACGATTCTATGCTATGAAAGCTCAGGGAACTTGGAAAACACCCATTCAAAAAATGTCAATTGTCAATTACGAATAGTGTAATCGGCAGACCTATCTTACACTAATTTTACTGCATTTTCCATAATATATTTTCACTATTTTTTGAATGGGAAATTCGTCATTGCCACCTATGAATAGTCCTATTGATCTTGTTTTTTTTTTTGTAATTCCAGGGGCAGAGGCAGAAGTGAAGCTCAGACCGAAGAGTATAATGACTCCGAAAATTCTACGATAAATACGTAAGTTACCAAATTATTTTTCTGATGTAGATATTCTGTTTCACGTATTTGTTATCAATGTCCAACTATCATAGATTGAAGAAAGCTCGGGTGTATTCAGGATTTACAAATAATATTAAATGTTTTAAAAATAGATTCTTTTTTGCAAATCATAACTGTTATGTTCAATGGACTTTGGTGGTACAGTTTTCTTAGATCCACTATTATTGAATAATTATATGTTTTCATTTCCATTCCGGAACACAGTACTTTCAAGTATGGAATACTGTAATAAGCATTTATGACCGTGAATAACAGTGTCTTTATCTTCTTATTTCCAGGGCCTCTGACGCAGATTTCGTCGCTGAAGAAAGCAATGTCTGTGACACTTGTCCAGAAAACAAAGACGTTTACAACACTCATACAGAAATAATGTAAGTAGAAATCACTGTATTTTTTATTTGAGATTTGTTAGAAAAATATAATTTCTATTTTCCAGTAAAACGCTCCTATCGTACCAACTATAATTCCCTCTCTGGTGTGGTAAGTCTACTTATTATTTATTATTATTTATCCAGCAATTGCAATAAAACAAATAAATTACAGATATCCTAAATGAGAACATTCAATTTTACAAAACAAGTTAAATATTGCAAAGTACACAGTTCAATTCAATAAAGCATTCATAGACGAAATATTCAATAATACTCAATTACATAGCGACTTCATAGAGAAATTGTGATAATACATTTACAGTCTTTATTTATTTTATTAGAATAAAAACGTAGAAAGTTTCGTGAGGCCTGCATTCCATCAAACATCAATTAGCAGGTTATTACCTATTCATGCATGAATAACAATGGCATTGGTAACGGTTTCGAGATT
This sequence comes from Nilaparvata lugens, assembly GCF_014356525.2. NCBI lineage: Eukaryota > Metazoa > Arthropoda > Insecta > Hemiptera > Delphacidae > Nilaparvata > Nilaparvata lugens. The sequence continues at coordinate 63,388,143 of NC_052504.1, read as the reverse complement.
CCATTGAAGGGTTGATGACCTTTGTAGGGTCAATGTTATTTGGTGCAATAGTTGTGATGAAAGCTAATCGTATTTCGGTACATTTTTCGTTTTCCATAGTCTCTAGATTGGTATCAGAAGTTTTATACTATGTGTTACTGATAAAAAAAATGCGACTGGAAAATTCAAAGCTGAATCTCCTGCCTGCAGTACAAAAATTTCAAATTCAAAGTAACTTTCTTCAAAACTCTAAGCTCAGACGTTTTAGACTCATAGTTTGGCTGTAAGTACAGACTACTGCCCTTTTTCTAAAGCGAATAATAAATGACTAATATCATTAGTCGCTTTGAAATTATTGATAGTTTTAATTTGAAATTTGTAAATTATGATCCCACTCCAGAACACAATTTTCAAGAATCAAGAAGTTACTAAAATAGGTTGAGAATTTTCATTATTCTATCACAAGCATAATATTTGATAATTTATTACAGGCTGCTATTGTTGGATACCACACCAAGAAAGTATTATACGTTGGAGTGAAGAACAAATACTGTACGCTTTGTGTACGGGCTGAACGATCGGGTAAGCAGGCAAAAGAGCATGTATGTTTCAAGAATTGGGGAACACATCAAAGTTCTACAAGTATGGAGGCTGCACTTATTGCTGAGGGATTTTCATTGAGTGAAGAAATGTATGGGGTACGATACAATCGGCTTATTGTTGACGGTGATAGTAGTGTCTATAAAACGTTGCTTGATCGGAGGCCCTATAAGAATACTACTATACTTAAAATTGAGTGTAGAAACCATCTTTTACGAAACTACTGCAATAAAATCAGAGAGATTGCTCTGACAAGCGATAAAGGACATAGCCCTATTACGTTACGCAAGAAGATAGGTGACAGGCTACTAAGACTAAGATACGGAGTTACAAGAGCAGTGATATACCATCAGAAAAATCCTAACAAAATTGAAAGGATCGAAATGTTGAAAGAGGACATTTTGAATGGACCGAATCACGTTTTTGGGGACCATGGAAACTGCAAAAATTATTTTTGCAGTGGTACAGACCTACGCAACTTACCAAATTTAGTGCCTAGTCTAGAAGCAGTTGGGCTTTTTCAGCAAGTCAAAAATGCTGCTCGTTTTTTGAGTCTACATGCCTCTAGTTTACTCGAAGATGTCGACAGCAACTACGTGGAGCACTACAACCACGCAGTTGCTAAATTTGTCGGTGGAAAGAGAATAAATTTCACATCTCGCGGAAGCTACCAGGCAAGGTGTGAGGGAGCTGTTGTTCAGCACAATACGGGAATGGCCCTGTACAACTTGCATAAAACTATGTGCAATTCTTCAAGTCCTGGAAGATTCTATAAGTCAGTCCAGGTTAAACGTAGAAAAAAGATAGAACAGGACAGAAGAAGGAGAAATATATCATCAAGAAAATCACTTTTCTCTACAGCCATCCAAAAAACAACAGTTGACCATGATTACGGACCGAATGCTCAACGCCCTGACATCAGTGAAAAAGAACTTGTCATTGAGAAAAATAGGTTTTTAGCCTCACTGGTGTTATCAGAAGAGAGCCGTCACCAGTTGGAAAGGAGGACTGTCCTGCAGCATCACTCCGCTGAATGGCTTGAAGAGAGACGGAAAAGGATTACTGCATCAAATTTTGGACGAATAAGCAAGAGAAGGCCAAATACCGGATGTGAAAATGTAGTTCGCGAACTATTGTATGGGGGCGGTAAAAATTGTTCAGCAATGGAGTATGGGAGGATGAACGAGGAGGCTGCTCTAAAAAAAGTTAGTGAGATAGCTGGACAAAACATTTTGATATGTGGGCTATTCATTGATGCCGATTTTCCATTTCTAGCAGCATCGCCGGATGGATTATTAGAAGATGGGCATGGTATTGTGGAGGTCAAATGCCCTCAGACAATAAAGGACCTACTCCCAAGGGAAGCAGCAAAGTTGAAAATATTGAAATTTTGCAAAATTGAAGATACAAATATCGAATTGAACACAAACCATAACTACTACTATCAAATACAGGGACAACTCCACATTACGAAACGTCAGTACTGCTTATTTTGTATATGGTCGCCAAAGGGGACAGAAGTTGTTACTGTATACAAAGTTGAGCAGTTCTGGAGTTCGAAGATTCTTGAACAAGTGAAAAAATTTTATATGGACTCTGTATTGCCGGAACTTGTTGATCCTCGACACACGCGTTCAATGCCAATTCGAAATCCAGATTGGATTATTGAGGCGCAAGAAGCACGTAAGAAGAAATAATGATGACACAAACATAACTGGAAAATAAAAACAAATATTGTCACATACCACTTATTTATTATTAAAACTTACATTAAAGTATTATTAAAGTAATACTTTATTAAAGTAAACTTACATTAAAGTAATGTACCTAGGTTTCATAATGGCCTAGGCTTACATTACTTTAATGTAAGTTTTAATAATAAATAAGTGGTATGTGACAATATTTGTTTTTATTTTCCATTATGGAGAAATACCACAACATCTCCTCAAAAACAATCAATTATACAAACATAACTATTCTTCCTTTTCTCCTTTTATAGTAGTAGTTATGGTTTGTGTTCAATTCTATATTTGTGTCTTCAATTTTGCAAAATTTCAATATTTTCATTTTTAACAAAGTCATTTTTCATTGTTCATTGCACCGGTAAGGGCATTTGTGCAGAGAGAAAAAGAGAAAGAAACGAGTGAGAGCGAGGAGGAGAATGAGAAGATTTAGAACGGAAAGAGTGAGGAGAAGTGGATGGAAAAGAGGGAGAAGAAGAATAAGGGGAAAAGAAGGAGGAGAAGGTGAAGGAGGAATGAGAAAAAGATTAAAAAGAAGGAGGAGAAGGTGAAGAAGGAGGAATAGGAGAAGAAAGAGGAGAAGGTGAAGAAGGAGAACAAGAAGAAGTAAGGCTTATTATTTCTCAAAATTCACGTAATATGTTTGAAGACCATCAAAATATTTTATCGTCTTATCTGTCTCAACTTCCGCTGAAATATATATTTAAAATACATAGAAATATATTTTCAATTACTTCTTTTATATTATTTTTTTATTATTAATAATACTTTTTTAGATTAATTTTTCCATTTTAAAACAAGTAATGAGTTTGTACTTCTCGCACACATTTTGTGTTTGAGAAAACTCACAAAGAAAAGTTTTCTTCTGATATTGATAAATTTGAAGTTGTAGGGTATAATAGTAGCTTCAGTTTCTAGTGTAATAGTAGTTCTAGTAACAGTATAGTGTATATTTATGTGATATTGAATTCCTGGGCTGACTACCTTTAGGATATAATTCAATTATCTTCTGACTTATTGTAGTTTATCAATGTATATATAGAAATATATTTTCAATTACTTCTTTTATATTATTTTTTTATTATTAATAATACTTTTTTAGATTAATTTTTCCATTTTAAAACAAGTAATGAGTTTGTACTTCTCGCACACATTTTGTGTTTGAGAACACTCACGGAGAAAAGTTTTCTTCTGATATTGATAATTTGAAGTTGTAGGGTATAATAGTAGCTTCAGTTTCTAGTGTAATAGTAGTTCTAGTAACAGTATAGTGTATTTCATTTTATTTGTATATTTATTTATTATTGATTTATTGTTAATGCAAGTTTGATTTATTGTAAACTGTAGCCTATGTATATTGCTATAATGCTAAAAATTCGATTTAGATTTGACTTGAATTGTACAATTGATTGTAGATTAAAAAACTAATAATTTTTTCAATGTATTATTTTACGGAAATAAATTTTATTTGTTTTTTTTTTCAATTCAGAACCTGACAAGAACTTAGCTTATTTTTAAATTTACAAATGCCTGTTATGAAAGATTTTTCGTTACTCGCTCATTTACAAGGCCAAGAGTCATCAATATGAATAATTATTTTTGTATAACAGATTTATACATACTGTATAACAGTTATAGGCCTACTGATATAATAGAGAATCTAGCAATGATTTTGTTCAAATTGGTGTGAAATAGGTTGGAATGTTGCATTTCAAGATACGAGCAGCACTCATGAGAATAGCTTTGTCCCTTTTCTAGCATTCAATAACGTAGTAGCCAAATATACTTTGTCGTGTCTTGGTTGGAACGTGACTCATTGTTCCAGAACCAGAAATCATGAATGGAGACAGAGGTTTTTGTCATTTCTTTCACCCTCCTTTTTGTTGCTCACTTGTAGCAATGGTCAATTGGTGGGGGAGACACTTCTAGACTTCCAATATGTCTTTACTCCTCCAAACGAACTCTCTCCAGCGCTGAATCTGTCATAGTGGGAAGTGGCGGAACTAAAATACGAAATTTCAGAGGTGTACAGTAGAATCTTAATAGACAACAAGATTACAGAAACAAAATGTCAAACATATACCTACATTTATTTGTAGCAAGGCCATAAAAAGACAAACTTGAGTACTAGCAATGAGTTTATTAAATATAACTTAATATATATATATATATTATATATATATATATATATATATATATATATATATATATATATATAATTTTGTTAATATTTTGTGAATAAAATATATTTGATCTGAATGGTTATTCATAATAAAGTAGTCGGGATCACTGCAATCAAAAATTTTTTATTCTGTATAGTAGCTAATAAATTTCATACATATTGATTGTCCATAATGTATCCAGTGTCCATAATGGAAGTAATTGAACTACTCAAAATTAATGACTTACTGGTCCCTCATAGATTTATAGTATTCCTGGTGATTGAGCCTGTCTTTTTCAGCGTTGTCTATTAATAATAAAGCTTAATTTACAACTAGCTTACCCAGCGAACTTCTTACCGCCAATGTATCTCATGTTACACTTGACTTTATTTGGTGAATCATGAAATTTATCTGACAATCAACATGTTCATTTACTCTCAATGCGGACTTCCTATGTGCTTAGTCATGCAGCATTCATTATTCCGAAAACATATTATTCTTCTCAATCAATTGGTAGTAATATCTATCAGTAAAGTTTTCAATTGAAAAAAAAATTATATCAGTGTTTCAAAGAAAAATATTCAATGTTTTCATAGCTGTAGATTGTCGATATATGGTCCAGGAAATATGCGATGTACGATGAATCACACAGAATTCCATATTCTTTCCATTTTAGGATGAATTCAAAAAATTGTAAATAATTATTCTTTCATTCTTCAGTAATTAATGAATGCAATATGAATACTATACAATAAATATATACTCTCTTTCATTAGGTGAATAATTTTTTTCAACATTTTCCAGTTTCTCAATGATAGGGGAGTGATAATTATTTGTATAGGTCTTCTAAGGAACCATTATCAACAGCTGGTACCAATCAACTACACTTCAATTCCAAACTACCGTTTTAATACCAGTACACAATAATTTATCACAGGGTGATAATGTTTATTACAGCTGGTAACTTTAGATGCTAAATCATATTATCACATTATGATCTTGAATCATGATCATCTTTTCGTTCTTTAATAGCCGCTCGACCGAAAATTTCGAAAACATATGTCTGTAAAATGGATTAATAAATAATTATTATTAGCCCCCCTATTAAGATTTCTGTGCAGAAACCATCCCCAATATTCACACAACATATTCCCAAAGTTTCATGCCGTTATGTCAAGTAGTTTTCAAGTCGACAGGGAACAAACAAACATACAAGCAAACACACAAACAGACATTCATTTTTTTATAAATAGATTTCCATTCGGCTCAAACAAAAGCCTCTCTAAGTGAAGGTAGAATGATAAGGATTCAGTTCTGTTGTTTTAACATTTTTTCAAATCACTTTCAAAAAGTTCATGTAGTACCTACTATTGTGTTTGAGACACTTCTGGCGCTATCATAGTTTCACCACTATTCTGTTCCACAGTCCTATCTCTTGCAGTCGTAAACTATATCTATAATAATTATATAAAGTGAAGAGCTGGCTTATGCACGTACGGGATAGGAAAATTATGTTTGACGCATCATCACGTCTGAACTACTGGACTAATTAACTTGAAATTTTGCTTATAGATGGTTATAGGCCTATTCTTAATTCTTCAAAATTTCATTACGTCAAGTTTTCATTTTGTCAAGTTTTAAAATAGATCCTTGCGAAGCACGGGTTCTTGCTAGTCATGAATATAATACCAGAATGAACACTGATCTCCGAACTCCTTACTTAAGACTGTCCAAGACACATAAAAGCCATATGTATCGAAGATAAGCCTTATGTATTATTCCAGAAGCTTCAACTTGGAATAAGAAATTTGCATGTAAAACGCTTTACGACAGTGATTAATAATTGGCTTAAAAAATATATTTTATAATATTAAAGAGTTCATGAACTGTGATACTACTAACCTAGAATTGTAACTTGAATACCTCTATTATAATTTTTTTTCATGTTCTATGTGATATATGTTTGACTATGTATTATGTTAATTATTGACGAAACCTATCGCATCTGTTTGTTTAATGGCAAATAAAGTTTCTTATTCTTATTTAAAAAGTACATAAATCGATGATTCTAAATGATTCCGAAGAGCTTATTCAATCATTTGAAAGTGATTTTCAGTGAAATCATTCAAATGATTTTCTAGTAGTTTATAAATCACAATTTTGCCCACTTAAAGCATTGTAAATCATTGTTTAATAATTTGGAAGTGCTTGAAAGTGATTTAAAATTACTTTTGAAAGTACTTTCAACTGATTATTTTGCTGCTTGGGGGTTTATTTGGAGAGTGAAAAGATTCATTTCTTGGCACACCATCCCAAAATCGGTTCCCAAACCAAAACTGACTCAAGAGAAGGATATGAAGAACTTCAAAAGAGGTACATCTGAATAATGTGTTGCTTGAATTGATGGTGTTGACCTCTGTGCTGTTGCATGGAAGTATAACAAAGTGGTAACTTTGGCATCAACATATGTTGGTCTAACACCAACAACAAAGGTGAAACATATTAGATGTTTAGCTAATACTTTGAATTTGGTTGCTGATGCATCAGTGGTACTGACTCAATCGCTTCCAAACTTGACTCAATTGCTCACTGACCTCATCAAAAAAAGTTCGTGGAATTGGAAAATTCATAAAGAGATAAGTGAATGCCAGTGACAGAAAGATTGAGGGAAGAGAAAAAAATAAGTGACGTGCTCAAGGGTGTAGTACTGAGAGAAGTTCTTGATGTAAAAACTAGATGGATCTCTACATTTTATATGTTAGATTTTTGCCTCTGTCTAACATTATAAGTTCAGTGCTGTTTTCAATTGCAGACTCGCCCATCATGCTCACACCTACAGAGCTACAGTCTATCAAAGAAGCAAAAAGTTTACTTTCATGTCTGGAACGATTGAATAGATAATTTTCAGAAGAATAGTATGTCACTGCCAGCATGGCAATACCTCTACTTAATTGCTTAACAGGCACTCACTGACTGGTGAGGCGCACTCACACAGCTTTCCTTGCCGTTATGAGAATTCATCACCTGATGCTAGTGTTCACGCGCATCTCAAGTCTACTATTCAAAGATCCAAGCCAGATGGTGACAGGACAATAACGCTGGAGACACACGAAGTCTGCTATCTCTTCATAGTGGATGATTCAATAGAATCAACAGTTTGCAATTGAAATAATAACATTTTCTCGAATTTCAAGCTTATTTTCAATTTTAGGCGAAAATGTTACTGAACATTAATTGAGGCGGTTTCCGGAAGAAGGGCCCATATACATATGTGCCCTTATTCCGGAAATCATTTTAAATGAACCGCCATGATTTTCTGTACATGCCCATGTAATTTTATGTTCATAGCTTCATTCTCCAATCCTACAGCTGTTTTCTTCTAATAATTGACACTGCAGCTGAAGATCTGATTTTTGAGGTTATGTCAAAACTGTATGCTATCTTCTGCTTAAAGTGTGTTCTTTTCAAGTGGAACTTTTCAAGTTATATTGAAGTGCATTGGAATAAAATGAAGCCAGTTAAAAAAAAAAGAGACGTATCATCTACAGTGATAAGAATTTAAAATCTGAAGAAACAAAATTGAAGAAAGTTCGTGGTGAAAGCTATTTTAACACTTCGGGAAATGTGGTCTAACCCAAGGAGTTTTCTATAGTGACTTCATGCTGTAAAGAAAAGTGCAATGAGATTTTTTCCCTCCAAGATCAGTGCTATTTCTTTGATTCCTTCTATAACGGCCAGGATAAGTCTCTACAAGACTCATTTCTTTCTTCTTGTATGAGCAAATCTGAAAACATTTGTGTTGCTCCTAATCAGAAGAAAAATAGACTCAATACATGGAAATACTTTTTAAAACATCATGGTGTCAGCTTGAAAGTGTGTCAACAGTTCCTCATTAGCCTTTTTAAAACCCTAGACAGACAACAGGGGTGACGCGTCACCCCAGGCAGGTATATTTTCTGCTGTCATGTTGGCTACAGTGCATCTGCAGACCTGAGATTTGTCATGTTGGCTACAGTGCATCTGCAGACCTGAGATTTTTTATATTCTTCCAGTAGTACTTCGACCAGCTTCACAAGAGTTTATGATGCCGTGAGTCTTTCAGAAGTGTGCGAAAAAATAGTCTGGGGTGGCGCATCACCCCTGTTGTCTGTAGTGTATAGTTTTTTCTTATGCTCTCCAATCAAACTTTTTTATTTTTTTTCAAAAATGACTAATGTGAACCATCCAGATTTCAGTGATTTAGTTAGAGATATGCTGGATGAAGATGTAGACTTTAGTAATGAGGGTTCTTTCTCTTCCTATGAAGACAATACTGAGCAACAACCAGAGTATGATTCTTCATCAAGTTCTTCAGACTCTGAACATGAAATTGTTGATAATCCGGGACCTATTGTGACAGGGAAGAATGGTTTTAAGTGGTCTCTTGTTCCTCCTCCAACAAGTAGAACTGCCCATAGAAATATTGTGCACATTCCTAATGCTCGAAGAACCAACCTAGATATAAACAATGGAAAAGATGCTTTCTTGACACTCATAGAAATGCCTGTAATTGAATCCATAGTGGTCAGGAGGGGTAATTATGACCAGGGGGTAATTGTGACCAGCGCCATTTTGAGCTATTTGGTGTTTGATAAAATTTAATATTGAGGTTAAATGTTAACCTCATAATGTGTTTTTTGATTTTAGTGCATCTGTGTGACTGATTAGAAGGCTTTTCCATAACAATTTCAATTTGAGAGTAGAAGGCTACAGAAATTTTTGTTGAACGGATTTGTCCATCTTGTAAATAAAGTTTTGTGACAAGAAATAAAAAAATTCCAGATGAGCTCATTCATGTTTAAAAGTAAGTTAAGGATGTTTGAATTATTGTTTCAAAGTTCTAACTCAATCTAATATTTCTGAGTAAATTTAAATTTGTGGTCATAATTACCCCATCATTTTATAAAAAGTGGGGTAATTATGACCACAAAAAAGGGGTAATTATGACCACATTTGAAAACTTATTAAAAGTATAAAAAGTGCTGTAATGCTCAATATATGTTGTTTTTCTTTTCATTACAGATAAATAATGCCTAGAACATATAAGAAGAAGAAGGCCGCTCCTTCTTACACTCTGGAAGATCTTCAAGAAGCTGTGAGGATGGTGAAGGAGAAGAAGATGAGCCAGAGGGAGGCGGCAAAGAAGTATGAAATTCCGAAATCTGTCATACAGCTGAGGATCAGTGGGAAAGTGAGCTTGGATCATCAAGGTGGTGGGCGACGAAGAACACTGACTGATGAAGAAGAAAATACAATAGTAGACTGTCTTATTGCAAGAGCAGAATTTGGTTACCCATGTGATCGCATGGAACTTATGCAACTTGTAGGCGAATACATCAAGGCCAATGACATAAAAAACGTTTTTAAAGACAATACACCAGGTGAAGACTGGTACCTTGGGTTCATGAAACGACATAGCCGACTATCATTAAAAAAAGCCGAACACCTTCAGGCTGTAAGAAAAAGTAACACTACCCCTGATATTGTCTATGATTTTTATGAAAAGCTAGACCAGATATACACCGAAAAGGAACTACTTACTCCAGACAAAGCCTCTTTCATCTTCAATGCAGACGAATCAGGATTCAAGAGTGATCCCTCTCGGTTTCGTGGAATTGGCGAAAAAGGAAAATCACTTTGTCGAGTTTCTGGAGGATCTGGTAGAGAGTCGACTACTGTGCTGGCATGTGCATCTGCTGATGGATCTGTGATGCCCCCCATGGTCTTATTCAAAGGTGCAACAACTGTACAACCGCGTTGGGTTTCAGATAAAGCATATCCTGGAACATCGTATGCTGTATCAGCTAGTGGTTGGATGGAAGGACCAGTTTTCTTCAATTGGTTCACAACTGCTTTCATCCCATATGTCAACAAAATTCGTATCGAAAAAAATTTACCAGATCAAGAAGTTGTTTTGATTTTTGACGGACATAATAGCCACATCACTCTCAATTTGGTCAAGGAAGCTGCAGCAAACAAAATCACCCTTATTAGATTACCGAGCCATCTAACTGACAAACTCCAACCATTAGACAAGTGTGTTTTTGGGCCTGTGAAATCTCATTGGGAAAAGATACTGGTTGATAATGGCAAATCTAAAATGGGACAGAGCCATCAGAGACTTTTAAAGAAAGAGTTTGTGGAGCTACTAGGTGAGGTATGGCGTATTTCAATGACCCCAGCAAACATCAAATCTGGGTTTATAAGTACTGGAATATTTCCTTTGAATAAAAAAATGTTTCCTGAGAACCAATTCAATCCAGTGGACTTACAAACCTATAAAAAGAAAAAAAAGAAGAGTTGAAGAAAAATGAACAGAAAGAAGCAGAAACAGAGGAAACTGACAAAAAAAGGAAAGAAGAAGCTAATAAAAATAATGAAGGAAGTAAGAAGAAAGAAGATACAGATAAAAGCCAGAACTTCTCTCAAGCTTCCACATCAAAAGTTGATTCTCCAATGATGGACATAGGAGACCTTAGCCCTTCTTATCAAGACGAAACAATTGTCCTTGAGCTACAAGAAACAGGAACAGAAGTGTTACAAGACGAAACAACTGTCCTTGAGCTACGAGAAACAGGAACAGAAGTGTTACAAGACGAAACAACTGTCCTTGAGCTACGAGAAACAGGAACAGAAGTGTTACCATCACCAAAATCAACGCCAGGATCATCAAAATCAGTTGTAGAGATATTTGCAGAAACTATAAGGAATTCTAAACATAAACAATTACCTCAAACTCCAACAAAAAAGATCGTTAAAACCAGAATAAAACCTGATAGATATGGCGAAGTTCTAAAATCGAAGGAAGTAATTGAAAGACTTCAAAAGGCAGAATCAGAGAAGCAAATGAAAGAAAAAATAAAAAAAGAAAAACAAGAAAAGAGAAACATCAAGGTCAATGAAGCAAGCAAAAGGAAAAATGAATCTTTGAAATTTGAATCTTCAGATTCAGATACATCTGATGTAGAGATTACTGATAAAGAGATGTTTCACTACATTGAAAGTCCATTGCCACTTGAAGAGCCAGACGAGGTTGAATATGAACAAGTCTCAAACGAAAACCTGAAGCCTGGAAAGCATATTTTAGTAAATGTGTTGGGTGGGTATAGGAAAACTGTAAACTATAAATATGTGTGCTGCATACAATCAGTATTAGGCCTAGAAGAAGAGGATGACTTCGATGATGATGATTCAGAAACCAAGATAAAAGTGATGGGGCTGAGAAGAGTGGATGAACACGCCACAACATTTTTCCCAGATGAATTAGACATTTTTGTAATATCAAAAACTCAAATTTTGGGGGTTTTGCCAGACCCGAAAATAACTGAAAAAGATAGGAAGTTGATGTTTGTTTTCCAGGATCCGTTGCTGTTTTTGAAAAAGCATAGACTTTGAAAATGTTTCTGATCAAAAGACTATTTTTTTATTTAAAAGAAGCAAAGAAGTATTTTTAATAAAGTTTTTGAATTTAATATGTAGGCTTAATAACATATATGTTTGACTGAGGTTAAAGTGTCACATTAATAGAGTTTGTTGTTCAACTGATTTTATGACGTTTATTCAACCATTGGGGTAATTATGACCACCAAGAAATGATTCAATTTAATGTGATGAAAAGTGCTATCATACAAAAACAGAGGTGTTGTGGTTACTATTCCCCATAACATATGTGTATGAGAATGTATTGAGATGAAAAAGAATGGTCATAATTCCCCCACTAATGGTCACAATTATCCCAACTTTTAGTGATTATGGGTTTTTGGTGGGGTTATTATGACCACCCTTATAACTTGATAAAAAACAGATTTGATCAATAAAACTTTTTTGGGGAATAAATAAAGGACCAAAGTTACTTCTTATTCACTTACAATGCTACTTTTTAAAAAAGTAAAAAATTTACAGAAATTCAAAGTTGAAACATGTACAAAGTGGTCATAATTACCCCTCCTGACCCTACTTACACAAATATTGAAATGTCGAGAAGAAGAGACAAATACAATGATAATCAAAGGTAAGAAATTCAGTCGAAATTCTAGGGTTGATAGGTTTACTATATACTGCTGGTTTCCAAAAAGACGGTCACCTGACTGTGGATGAGATGTGGTCACATCTTGGACCACAATTCTATAGATGTGTAGATGTATAGACGAAATCCAGAAGACAAATTTTCACAAAATTAGGGAGCTGTTGACTAACTTCATTGAAAAGTGCAGATCATCATATGTGCCTCACACGTGACAATTGATGAACAACTACTCTCCTTCCGTGGTAGATGTCCATTCAAAGTATACATAGCCAGCAAGCCGGACAAATATGGTATAAAGATTGTGACAATGTGTGATGCTCGTACTTATTACATGATTGATGCCATCCCATAGGATCCCATTACATAGGAAAAGATCCGGGAAAGACAACTTCTGCCTACTATGTGAATCAACTCTCAGAGACAATACGTGGCTCAGGTCGCAACATAACCTGTGACAATTGGTTCACATCGATCCCCCTCGCCCAACAAATGTTGAAGGAACATAATTTAACACTTGTTGGAACTCTGCGGCGTAATAAGGGTGAGATACCAGTATCATTTCAAGCTAATAGACAGAAGCCTATCTTATCATCTCAATTTGGATTTGTTGATAAAACTATGCTTGTGTCGTTTACACCAAAAAAGAATAAATGTGTTCTTCTTATTTCAACTATGCATTATCAGCCAGAAGTCTATGAGGCGTCCAAGAAGCCTGAAGTTATTGAGTTCTACAAGCTATTGTGCTACAATAGCACAAAGGGGGGTGTTGATACTTTTGACAAGATGGTACACAGCTACTCTGTCTCCAGAAAACCCCGAAGATGGCCACTAACGAATGTTTTATGGGATCCTAGACCAAGCAGGGATCAATTCTATGATTTTATGTAGAAAAAGTGTTCACTCAGAGGGTGTAAATAGAAGAAAATTTCTCAAGGAGCTTGGATTTCAACTTGCCAAACAGCAAATGGAGAAACGATTGGAGTCTCAACTTCCCAATGACCTGAGAAGCAACATACAGAAGCTATTAGGAATTGAAGATCCAACAGTGGGCCAACCACCTCCAGCTAAGCTTCCTAAACAAGCAAGGTGTCATTTGTGTCCACGTAAAAAAGACATGAAGGTCAAAGTATCATGTGCAAAATGTATGAAACCAGTTTGCCGTGTCCACCGCAAAGACATTTGTGATGATTGTCTGAAGTCTGAATAAAAACTAAAGTGAAATGTTTCCTATTCACTATTTGAATCTGTATTTAGTCTATGATTTTGTATTTTAATTTTACCTGGTTTTTATTGAGCTTATTACTTATTATTTTCATTCTTTTCCCAATTTTTAAAGTGAATAATCTTCAAAATTTGTAAATAATAGAAATTATTATTCTCTCAATTCAATGGCATTTTTCTTAGTTCACGACTTACCAAATTGGAGTATGTGGCTCATTATTAAGTTAGAATGATGTTTACTTATTAATTTGATGCATATCAACCCAATCAGAGGGGGGAAATGGGTATTTCATGATGTAATGTAAAAAAAGTCGAATTCGGAGACTCTTTTGGAACTTGATTTTATTTTTTATGTTTATTGATAAAAATTGCATAAATTGAAATAAATATGAACAATCGAACAATTTAACATGAGAAAACAATGAAAGTGATAGATTCTGTAAAAATTAGATGAATTTTAAAGTTGGGGTGATGCGTCACCCCATGTTCTCTGAATGCGTTGCTCGATTTGTGTTGTCTGTCTAGGGACAGAGCTGAGACTGTGTAGTGTTCAGTGCCTAATACAAACTGTTTGTCTTAACTTTGACCAATTTTATTTGTGTGATATTGTGAGTTTGTGAATAATTTAAATATTGTGTAGTATGGAGGCGGCAGTAACTCCTGTTTCGGATGGGAAAAGTCGAAAAAGATTGTGAGTTTTGATTCTAGAGGACTCAATTACGCTTGAAAGTTGCTACTTATTGATATCAGGAAAAACTGCGAGTCCTGAGTTTGCAGAATGCTCGCAGAGTTTTGAGAAAAACTGTAAAATTACAAAATATTTGGAATAATAAAATCAATACTTGATTTTTCCAGCATCAAGTTGTTTATATCAGGTATGTCTCATATGTGAGAGGCGCGTTCATAAAGTAAGGGCAGTTTGCCTATTTTAAATATTGGTGCTTCGGAGTAAGTTTTACTACCGCACTCTATCTACTGACACATTGCGAAGCTAAAGCGTGATTTGTTTTGATTCTGTGGTCGTATTGTTGTCAATGAATGCAAAGAACAATGGCCGCGAAAATCGTTGATTCCGCAAACTGTGAAGTTCGTTCTGTAATTCGTTTACTATGTGCAAAAGGATCGTTGGCTGCTGAAATTCATTGGGAGTTATGCCTGGTTTACGTACCTACATTAAATGTTATGAGTGAAGGAAAAGTTGGTCAATGGTGCCGTGATTTTAAAAATGGCCGAAAATTTTGTTTGATTTTCCCTGAAATCTCAAAGCTGATGGCAGATTATGGAATTATGATTTCTACTTCAATTATAGTGATATTTCTTTGTATTATTCAGGTTAATGAGTCGAGTGATTCTGATAAAGATGAGATTACTCCATTTGATTCCAATATTTTTAACAACACATTCACGTCTTCTGAGCTCAATACGAGTGTGATACTGATGGAAATTGATCATTATGATGTCGATATCCCTGTCCTTGAAATTCACAGGTCAGTAGTGTTTGAAATATGGTAATGAGCTAAAAAATTATTCTGTCATCAAGTACAACAGCCAGAACACTATGGCCGGTAGCACAAACGCCAGTCAAAATTTGATCAACAGTCACTCTTATATGAATTCTCATGTCTGATCAACAATAACTGTGAGTGACGTTTGTGCAACCGGTAAGTAACGATTCACAGTTAACGAATAACATTCTTTTATCGTTTCAAAATATAATTTATGTTAATACAAGATGTAATGAGTCTAACAAGTGAATTCCTAAACAGTTTATATCAAGTCTACGTCATGTTTTTATAGAGGGGCGCATTGGATGAGACAGTATCATTTGTCAGAGCTGTTATGGTATATTACATAACAAGTGTGGTAAGATGACGTTTGCCGTACGAGTATGGTCGTTTATGCACAAGACGAAGTCGAGTGCAGAATTCTCATAAGAGTACAGTAAACATCTTAACAGACGTGTTTTGTACACAATTTTTCGTCAATAAAGTCTATAATAGCAGATAATTTGAAATGAGAACCTATAAATCATTGTTATACGAACATATCTTAGCAAAAAAAAACAAAAACAAAGAACAAATACCAGCATTGTAGAAAAATCATGTGCAAAGCAGCTGGTTCAAACATTCGGTTAATAATGGTTTTGGTGACTTTTATGAGCTTACCTAACTGGTAAAGATCATTGTGTCATGATAATGACATCTGCTGATTAAGGCTTTCCTAATCAGGTGTTTACCACATTCATTCCTTCAGTAGGAAGGAGTTCATAACCTACAAGTATGACGAAAATAATATTAATGTTGTTGTTGAGGGGTGCATTGAATGAGACAGTAGGCCTATTATTTGTCAGAGCTGAGCTGTTAATAATATTACATCCTGCTATTTAGTAGTTCGAGGCCACTTATTATTCGAGTCATACGGATATACAAATATTTTAAAACATTTCTTTATTTCTAGGGTTTTTTGGTGGCATAGTCTGCAAGAGCCTTGCATGGACATCGAAGCGGCTGATACAACAGTAGACATTCAGAAGCCTGATGCAGTGGACATTTGTGACCCTAAAGATTCAGTGGTGCTAGAACAACATAACAAAACATATTATGTACAAGAGATTGCTACAACAGAGAGTAGAATGAAAAGAAAGTGAATCATGGGAATAAGTGTTGCTGAGAGAAAGAGAGAAAAAAAGTGTAGTGTTGAACACTGCCTTCAAGATCCATGCCCGGATTTGTAAAAAGCAATGCCTACAAAAAATTGGGCAAGAGCGACGAAAAGAAATAAATGAAATGTTCTGGGATATTAATCTTCAGGAACAAATAGGTGTTTTATTTTTTATTCGTGTGAGAGATCTGATGTTATTAGGAGAAAAATAAGTACAGAGGATACTTCAAGGAGAAATAAAACGGTGAAATATTTCTTTAAAAACAAAGAAGATGAAAAGCACAAGGTATGAAAGACCTTTCTTCTGACGACTTCGGGGTCCAAAACAATAATGATAAGTTCTTAACAACAATTTTGAAACCACCCAAAAGGGAATTAAAGCCCAGACCTAGTTTAAGAGGAAAAAAGAACCCATGAACAAAGGATCCCACGAGGGAATAAAAATCATATTGAATCCTTCAATCCATCAGTGGCGCACTACAGAAGGGAGCATGATCCCAACACTAGATATCTACCTAGGGACATAAACATAAAAATTATGCATAGAGATTATTTACAAAAAAGTCCACAATTTGAAAAGTGTGTCTCCTATGAATTGCACAGAATTGTAAAAGAACAAAAAGTATAATTTTGGGACATGAATAATGTGAGTTATGTGAGAGCTTCAAGCTACATGATCATTCTAATGAAAATATTGTACTTGATTGCGAGCTCTGTGTTGATTGGAAAAATCACATTGAATAGCTAGTAAGAGCCGCAAAATTTAAAGAAAAATTACAGAAGAGGCAAAAGAAGTAAATCACGATAACAAAATTACAAAAAGTTGTGATTTAGAAAATGTTATAATGATTCCACGACTTGACATGTTTAAAGACATTATCTTTGCACCAAGGTGGTGGCCTACAACCAATCGTTCGTGCCCCTAGGTGATAAAAGTGACCTGAAACCATTTGCAGCAATATGGCATGGTACGATTAGAGGTAGGCATGAGGAAGATATCATAAGTGCATGCTTTGCCTTTTTCAGAAGATATAGAGAAACAGAAACATTTGTTATTTGGCTTGACAATTGTACTGAACCAAATAAAAACTGGTGCCTTTACACATTTTTAGTGTGTACTTTAATAATAAATATTGAAGAGATTGCTGCCAATGAAATTCAGTTATTCTATTTTGAATCTGGCCACAGCTTCATGAGTGCAGACAGCTTCCACCAACAAGCATAGCTGTCCCTCAAAGCCCAGCAAAAGACGTAAGATTTCGAAGATTTTGCTTCAGCAGTAGGCAAATGCAATCAAGGAAATATAGAAGTGAAAAAACTTGAAATTAATTATTTCTATGAGTGGCAAGACTGGACATCAGAAACAGAAATGAAAAGTACTTCTGATAGAACGTAATTGAGAGACCTAGTACATGTAAGAGCAAGGCGAGGTCATCATACGCTGGATTACAATGAAAAGACTGAATACCAGCAACTTGATTTTCTACAAAGATCTTAAAAAAGGGAGTTCCAACTACAAAAGTACGAGTTGAACCAGAGGGGTTCCCTGAGGAAAAAAAACAAGCTCTGATGTAAGCATTGCGCTCCATACTTCCCCCAAACAGAAAAAAAATTGGAATGAACTTCCGACTTTGTCATCTTCTTGCTAGCCTCTGTTATGATTTTTCAAGCTTAAACTTTCCGATTTAGCAACAATCGATGGAGCATTATTTTTCAGACATTAACCTGTTACAGTACACAAATAATATTTAATTTAATTCAATTACAACTTCCATCATATCTACATCTCATATTTTATAATTTTAAGCTATTTACGCTCAATATTACATTTTATACCTATTATATTGTCATCACTCACACTCTCTTCTGCGGTAGTGAAGTCTTTTGGAAGCTAGATCAAAATGAAAAATATCATTGTTTCTTTTCTCTTGAAATGACTACCGAGAAGTGATCTAGAAAATCGTGGCTTTGATTTTAAAAGTTACTGGAATATTTTGGATGAATATTTTTTAAATATGATTTGTTTGAAAACAGGCATTTTTACATTTGATTCAATGATAACCAAGCTTCAATCCCTGCCGATCGATCACGCTGTCTCTCACTTGAGCGCACCGTTAGTTTCATCCTCAATACTGTACTAGTTAAAAAATGTTAATATCAATTTTTATATTGAATTGTAATTTATATATTTTTTCACTTTGTGTCCATTCAACAAGTTTAACTCGTAAAATATATTTCAATTTGTCAAGTTGTTTTTAATATGTCATGAGCAATGTAACTCTTGTTGCTAATTTTTACCTCAAGGCTTATTTCCCAACTAACTATTTTCTCTACAAAATCACTAAATGAAAATATAATTTCTTTTTCTTCTCTTGTATGAATTTTTTATTAATATTATAGGGGTATTCACAATGTTGGAGTTAGCTGGCTAAGTCGAGCTTATTCGCTATCTCCTGCTATTTGCTAAGTCTGTGTTAACTCAATGCTATAGTGGTACGTTAGAAAAAATTAGCAGACGAGATAGCAGATAGCGCAGGTTTGAGTCTGCTAACTCTAGCTAACTCTGCAATCATGTAATCGTGGGACTCAAAACATATTCAAGAGAGGAAAGACTTGACCACTTGTGGCATTAACATATTACTGGGAAGAAATATTCAAATCTAAGAAAAGTTTGGATTCTTGTGAGTACTCTTAGTCATGGAGATACAAACATCATAAGAGGGTTCTTGGTCGATTCTGAATGTGTCGTGAAAAATATGAGGGAAGAATTATTGGTAGCACGAAGATGTGTGTGTAAAACACTATCATAAGCATCGGAGTGATAAGAAACCTGGAAATAGCAGAACCTCTTATACACGCAGCTTAAAACTTGTATAATTGATATAAAGAGCACATGGCAACATAGGATAAAAAAAATGAATCTGAAGCTACACTGAAGAGGAAAGCTTACTATATTGATGTCCATTATAGTGATATTATAATGGCAGTATACGATTAACAATAGTGTTGCTATCCTTGTCTATCATGCAACAAAGCAGGTAGCGCTATCTCTCTCTAGCTTTGCAATGTTGTCAGTTTGTCAGAAATATTTCATTTTTACTTTTGACAGGGACTGTACAATTCTCAGCCGCCATGTTTTTTCTTCATTCTATTTAAATACTTCAGCACACAAGTTTGAAGATTTAAAGTGTATTTTTGAATAAATGAAATAATTTTTAGATATTATCGCATGAGAAATACAAATTATACCTGAAATGACACATAACTTTGAGACCATCCAACAAAACCGGTATAACATTGAAAGATTATTTCAGAATTATTTCCATTGAAATTATCTTATTATAAATAGGATTTCTATTCTTCTATTATTTTTAAAAGAAATTGGAATAGAATACCAACCGAATAGCTTAATTTCTGTTGTTTTGAAGTTCAGATTGGTGTATCGTAGCTTTTTAAATTAGCCTCCATTTGTATTAAAATAGAAATATGATCTGAGTTATGAAAGCAAAGTTTAGAATCAAATTGTGAAAAATTATATTCTATTGATGAGTTCCATTGATTTGACATGAAATTGATTATTTTATTAAAGAAATGAAAACTAATATTTTATCAAATTTAATGGGATGATAGTACCCTTTAAAACTAATAAACTAATAAAACAAGAATACAAATTGTAACGTGATTGTTTTATTATTTTACTAGTAGGTAACCCGTGCTTCGCAAGGGTCTATTTTAAAACTGCAAAATGAAAACTTGACGTAATAAAAAATTCGAAATTTGAAAATAGGCCTATAACCATCCTCGGTTAATGAAGAATCTTTATGCAAAATTTCGAATCAATCAGTCCAGTAGTTCAGACGTGATGATGTGTCAAACATAATTTTCCTACATCACGTACGTGTATGAGCCAGCTCTTTCCATTATTATAGTAAAGATGATGGATAGATGGATGATTTATCAGTATCTTTGAATGAGAATAATTTTTGAACGGTTTGAGAAATCGGTGCGGTTTTGATGCGACAGAAAATCAGTTATTTTTATTCGAATAGGATCCCCAATCATAACTATCATCTAGTGTACTTTTAAAAGAAATGTTCAGCTGCTTCTATACAACAACTGGAAGCATGACAAATTGAAAACTTGACGTAATGAAATCTTGAAGAACTGGAAATAGGCATAAATAACCATCCTCGGTTAATTAAGAATCTATATGCAAAATTTCAAAATAATCAGTTGAGTATATTTCAGACGTGATGATGCGTCAAAACATAATTCCCTATTCTTTACGTGTATAAGCCAGTTCTTTTCTTTATTATAGTATAGAAAACTGAAGAATACATAATAACTGAAAACCTCACAGAATCATATTGACTTTTCCAATGCATCAATAAATTTTAGTTCGATTAGGATCCTCCTCAATTTGAATCAGGCAGCCTTTTGTTTTCCCAATTCCAAACAAAATCCCTTTTGGATGAGAAGCCCATTCCACATGTTATAGAAACATGGGACGACCAAAGCAGGGTCTCTACTCAATTCATTAGGAGTCTCCTGGGCCTCCCCGTGTCCATGAGCAGCGAAATCAGAGGTGTTCGGTTTTACCCCCATCCTGCTTGTGAAACCATTTGCATTGAGAAAGCTCAGAACCTATCAGGATTTTCTTATAACCTTTACAAAGGTATTGAAATACTACTGTACTGAATACTGTAACTCGAATCAATGCCACTTTAGAGTCAACCAAAAACACTATTACATTAGGTCAAAAGGGAAATGACAACAATTATTTTTTAGATGTATAGATTGTTCATCTATTGCTATTACGAGTAGTTCACCTAGTTGTAAGAAAAATGAAACTTTTGTTACTAATTGTAATGCACAATCTTTAAATGAGACCGTAGGTAATCAAACTAAAATAACTCGGTCCACTAGTAATATCTGTATTAATCCCACGACAATTAACTTACGTAAGCCTATTGAAATGTCTATTACCTCAGAATTAATGTAGGATATCTAAATGTTCAAGGTATAAACAATAAACATGTAGTTTTGAATGAATTTGGGAATAAAAACAATTGTCACACTCTTTGTCTGAATGAGCATTGGTGCAAGGAAGAAGATATAATTTATCATAAATTAGATGATTATGTTTTAGTCAATAGTTATTGTAGAAAACAATTCATACATGGGGGAGTATCTATTTATGTCAGACCTGAGCTTGCAGAAGAAAGTATTAAATTAGATTTGGATTGTCTCAACAGTGAGAAGAATTTTGAAGTAACAGGCATAGCTAATAATAAACTTAAGCTTATTGTAGTTTCTCTGTATAGATCGCCCTCAGGAAACCCTGCTCTTTTCTTACAGGGTCTTGATGAGGTTTTACATTTGTTCAGTAGACGCATGTGGAAAAATTATCGCATTGTACTGGGAGGTGACCTTAATGCTGAGTTTAATGTACTACAAGATAAGGCAACAGTTCATGAGTTGAAAAATCTATTAAGGCAGTTCAACCTTTATTGCACAAATTTAAGGCCAACTGGGGGATCTGCTTGCCTTGACAATATATTTACCAACATAGGCACACAATATATCTACACAGATGTAAAAGCATTCCATTTTTCTGACCATGATTGTGTTTTTCTGAGCCTATTGAATTTGGCCCAAGGGGATGGCGGTGTCAGGACAAAGATGGTTTCTACTAGACCTGTAACTGTTGAGAAGATGCAAAATTTTAGATCTGCACTATCAAATATAGATTGGGTAGCCAAATTATCTAACCAAGTGGGTGGTGAAGCTATTTTTAACCGTTTTATGGAAATATTTTTGTATTATTTTGATTTGTGCATACCACAGGAAATTGTTAGAGTCACAACTAACTCCCCTGAAGCCAAAGTGAGGAGGAAACCTTCCACCTGGTATATACCTCAGTTGTTAGAAATGAAAAACAAATTGTTATTGTATCATCACTTATATATAAGAGACAAGACAAACTTATCTAGATTAGCGTATTGTAATGCTAGGACTGAGTATAAGAATGCTATAAATACAGCCAAGAAACAGTACAACTCAACTCAGATTGAGCTCTCCAGTAATAGATGTAAATCAGCCTGGAAAATGATCAATCAAGTTAAAAAGAGAGTCGTAATGTTAGTATGGGGATTCCTCCAGATGCTTTTAATGAATTCTTTGTAAAATCAGTTGAAGAAGTGCATGATAAAATTGCTTAGCCAATCACTACTGCTGCCCAACTTATTGAAAGTTGCACTACAGCAAGGAGGCCTGCCTTCGGTTTTTCTGAAGTAACTCCTAACATTATATTAGATATAGTTAATAGCTTTAAGTCATCTGACAGTGTAGATATCTACAATTTATCCAGCAATATAATTAAAAAGGTCATAGACTGCATTGTTGAACCTCTAACTTACTGCATCAATAGTTGTATAACGGAAGGAGTGTTTCCATCTATACTCAAATTATCAAGAGTAGTACCAGTTTATAAAAAAGGGACCAAAAGATTGTCCATCTAGTTTTCGCCCCATTTCATTAGTTCCTGTATTTTCAAAGATTTTTGAGTCAGTAATAAAAATCCAGATCTCAAATTACCTAAGTGAACAGCACATTTTAAGTGAAGCTCAGTTTGGTTTTATAAAAGGTAGATCTACCGCATCTGCAATAGATGCTCTGATTAAAAAAGTGTTGGATGCTTTTGAAACAGGTCAATTTGCTCAGGCTACCTTTTGTGACCTCAGCAAGGCATTCGATTGTGTCGACCACACAATCCTGCTGAATAAATTTGGTCTCTACGGTATGGTATGAACAGTGTAAGCCTCATGTTAATTGGGTCATACTTATTTGACCGTAAGCAAATAGTCTATGTAGGTCATACTAAATCTAAGGTAAAAATGATCAAGTTTGGTGTTCCTCAGGGCTCTATCCTTGGACCTGTACTGTTCACCCTGATGATAAATGATCTTCCATTATCAGTGACATCTCAGTCAATGCTTTACGCAGATGATACCACTTTCTTCAATTCAGACTCAGATTTTCAAAAACTTGCTTTTACGATGGAACATACTTTAAACCAAGCAAGCATATGGTTCAGGGCAAATGGTTTCCTATTGAATAATAATAATAAGACTCAACAAATGATTTTTAGCTTAAGAGAGATTCCAACAGATAATAGTGTAAATAATGTCAAGTTTCTAGGTATATACAGGGTGATTCATAATTATGGTAAAATATTTCAATACGTGATAGTAGAGGTAAAAATAAGAAAAAAGTTCATATAAACATATATCCATAAACGCTTCATTAGCGAGCTATACAGGGTGAAAGATTTCGCCCGGAATTCAGTTCCTCTGGTGAAATACACCGATGCTGAATTGTTTGGGGACTAGTTTTTGAAAAACTTATGCTGGATTCATATGGAAAAATATCTGAAAAATTGAATAAAACTAGTCTGGAAGCTGTAGTGTGAGTAGTTTTGAGAAAAAAGTTGAAATATGCAAAAAATCTAAGTAGAAAAACACAGACTTCTACGTTTGATGCCCAATAACTTTCTTTAATGACCAGTAAACAAATAATTTTTCGCAATAAAAATTGTAGAGAATTTAATTCTGAAAAGAATTATGTGAGCTGAATAAACTAAATTCGAATAAAAGTTGAATAAAATGTATTCTTATGTAGTACATTACACCACAAAAATTTGCTGTTTTATGAGGAGAGAACTAATAACTCATAGGTTGTAGCTGATTGCAAATAAAACATGGATTTTCATAATAGCTGTTCCAATTTATGAACATCCAGAGAAGAGCACAAGAGAATTGTCAGTGCAGTTTAATGTCAATCAATATATTATTTGGAGGATACTAAAATAGCAACAATTACATCCATACCACCTCCAGAAAGTTCATACTCTATTGCAACGAGACTGTATTCCCTGTGCTGGTATTTGCCGATGGTTTTTAGTAAAACTTGTTTACCCAAACTTTTTAACAACCATTTTATTTACCGACGAGGCACACTCTCCAAAAACAGCTATCGTTAACGTCCACAACCACATATTTGGGCAGCTGAGAATCCTCATTCCATCAATCCTAATATTCCACAACATCAGTTTTCAATATACATTTGGGCAGGAATCATAGGAGATCATCTACTTCTGTTGGAGCTTCCTCCCAGGCTTAATGGCATAATCTACTAGTCTTTTGGTATAAGTTTAATGTTATTTAGATATGCTACTTTCATATAAAAAAAACTTTTCATAAAAACCGAATATTCTATTTGCAATCAGCTACAATAACTTATGAGTTATTGGTTCTCTCCTCATAAAACAGCAAATTTTTGTGGTGTAATGTACTACATAAGAATACATTTTATTCGAATTTAATTTACACAGCTTACATAATTCTTTTCAGAATTAAATTCTCTACAATTTTTATTGCGAAAAATTATTTGTTTACTGGTCATTAAAGAAAGTTATTGGGCATCAAACGTAGAAGTCTGTGTTTTTCTACTTAGATTTTTTGCATATTTCAACTTTTTTCTCAAAAACTACTCACACTACAGCTTCCAGACTAGTTTTATTCAATTTTTCAGATATTTTTCCATATGAATCCAGCATAAGTTCTTCAAAAACTATTCCCCAAACAATTCAGCATCGGTGTATTTCACCAGAGGAACTGAATTCCGGGCGAAATCTTTCACCATGTATAGCTCGCTAATGAAGCGTTTATGGATATATGTTTATATGAACATTTTTTCTTATTTTTACCTCTACTATCACGTATTGAAATATTTTACCATAATTATGAATCACCCTGTATATTGACGAAAAATTAATATGGAAGCCACATATTGAGTATGTAAATAGTAAATGGTCTAGGGTTATTTATTTGTTGAAGCAATTAAAAAATTATGTACCTGATAGCTATGTAAGGTCAGCCTATTTTGCATTTTTTCAAAGTATTCTTTTATATGGCGTGTTGTTTTGGGGTAATTGTAGCCATGTTAGCAGTGTACTTTTACTTCAGAAAAAAGCCATCAGGATATTAGCAGATGCGCGTAATAGTACTGAGCTTTGTAGACCTTTGTTTATTAAGTTGAGAATCTTGACAATCATAAATCTTTATATATATACTGCTCTAATACATGTAAAAACAAAGGTAGAGAAAATTCCAAGACATACCATACATTCTTATGCAACAAGAAATAAGAATAGACTGAATATACCATTCCAAAGGCTTTCAAAGTCAATGAATAGCTACAATATTATTGGTCTGAAACTGTACAATAAGTTACCTCTAAGCTTAATAAATGAGTCCACAGATAGATTTAAAATGAAACTTTTTAACTGGTTAGTGAAAACACCAATGTATTCTATACAAGAGTTCTTGGATTCCGATATGATTATTGATGTTTGATTCCTTGATTGCTTAAAGCTTTTCTTTCTTGTTTTAACATTTTGACAGGGCCTTGTTTGTACTGTTGTTTGTATAGTGATGAATATTTGAATTCTTCTGGGCTTACTTTAGATGTAGTTATGTTTATGTGTTTATATATGTATATCGTATATACTTTCAATTACATTAACTTATAACCTTCTGACTTGCATAATGTTAGTATAGTTTTGACTTTGTCTATTGCCAATGTTGCCTAATGACAATAAAAATTTATTTATTTTATTTATTTATTTATGAAACCATCAGCTTCAGATACAGGGATTCCGCAGGACAATTCACTCGGGATGGGGATTCCATAATTAAAATAATAATGAATCAAACCAGTAGGCCTCAATCAAGACACTGTTTAAGTTGCATTTCTATCTACATACGATGGGGAATCGTGCTACCAGACAAACAAACAGGATCAAAGTGGAGCAGGAGGTCTATATCACAGTTTCAAGGAATCCAAGAGCATTCCTAAGAGTGTCCCCCGAGACCTTCTTTGATTTGGGTGTGCCAATATACCTGGAGACTTTCGAGGTAACTGATCACTGCGAAATACAAATGCCAATGCCCCAAATAGGCATGATAGTGGACTGAAGAACCATTCAGAATCCTTCTGGCCAAATCATAACTCTGCCCAAGCTCAACAACTCTCTTTTGCTTCCTAACAGTGAGGGCACCCCTCGGTCCAATGAAAATGTATGACAGCCCTAGCCACAGACTGCATTATGTGGTAAATCTTTATCTTTTGGACATCCAACATCTCATTCAAAAGGCATGCAATGGTGACTTCACGTATGCTAACAACACCATAGGACACCTCGTGCAGGAAGATCAACTCAATAGTGTCGGATACACAGCTAGGATAGTTGTCCAAAGAATGATAACCCAAAGCCGGGAGAACAGCGATGATTTGCACCCCGTCATTATGACTGTGGCCTATGCTTTTTCCAGGAATTACACTCCCACAGAACCTCATGCGGTCCTTTTCAAATTCAAGTATGGACATGGTGACCTTGACATATATGCTAGAGAGGGAAATATTTTCTCGCACTGGTCTTCCAGAAATCCTTGTCAGTGATAACGCTACAATCTTCACTTCCAATGATTTTCAATCATTTTGTAAGAGGAATGGTATGAAGCAGAGATTCATTGCCCCTGGCCATCCAGCAACTAATGGTTTGGCTGAACGCAATGTCTAGACCTTCAAAAATGAACTTAAGAGAATGACATTCGATAAAGGAACTCATGAAAAATTTCATGAAGCCCTGCTCAGGCTGCGTATAACACCATTAGCATCTGGAGAAACACCATCAGAACTTTTCATGGGTCGTCAGTTACGAACAAAATTGGATTTTTACACCCCTACTAAACCTGATATCAATTTGGCAGTTCAACCAACACCTGATTCTGTCCGTCATCTACCACTAGGAGCCAGGGTTCAGGCTCGTAACTATGCTGCTTCTGGTAGATGGCGCTATGGGACTATCGTGGAATGCCTTGGAAGACTTCACTATCTTGTGGAACTTGATGATGGCTACACCATTAAACGTCACATAGATCAACTTCAACTTTGTGAAGTGCCTATTCCAGAAGACAACAGTAAGGTCCCCATCCATTCATCAAGATTTACTACTTTGGAACCTCCTAATTTTTGTCAAAACCAACAATTGGGTGGAAATCACTCTCAATCCCAGTTGCCCATTTTTCTGCAGAAGAATGAGTCTGCTGCAAATTGGTTGCCTTCATCTAGACAATCCACTGAAGATATCGAGAATGCTGGCACGGAATCCTTCCACCTAGCATCACCAGGAGGTGTTCAACAGCAGGCCAGTGTCGGTGCCAGAGTCCTAGACCAAAGTCCACTCCAGACAGACTCCAGTGCCAGACTGCAATTCCAGCTTAGACGTTCCACTAGAGAAAGACGTACAACAAAGAGATTGGATTTGCAATTATAACAAGGAGGAGAATTGTCATGTATTTCCCGCCTCTGTCACTGATACCAACATAAATACAACATAATAAACATTAAATATTCAAACACTAATTCTTTATTACTTACATATTTTATTACATTATACACTATTATTATTACATTTAGCATTGATAACAATCGATACTACTTTTCACATACTTTCACATTCTGTAACAACAGTTCAAGTTGGCAGTGCACACACACTCACACAGAGATCACAGCTGCTCTACAAAATGTAGGCCTACGAAAGAACAGAAACATCGATTTTGTACTTGAATCAAATATCAATAAATCAATATTATTATCAAGCAATTTTCAATCATTGAAGAACCTAAAGTACATGATAGCTAGCATAGATGAATTTGAACATTAATTCTGAAAAATCTAGAAGGAAAATTGAAATTTGGGCTTCCAGGTGCACGACATTGATATTTTTAGAATCTATGTGCAAAATTTGGAGATCTAAATCATTCCCATTTTTCCGGTATGTAATCCACAAGTTGACATGTTTTGATGCGAACAAACGAACACACGAACAAACACAACCCTACTCTCTCTTATTATATAGATTAATTTCAAAGGGTACTATAATTTTATTTTATAAATACAAGAAAGTAGCCCTGAATTCATACATTTTAATGGGATGAATATTGATTAACAGCTGTGTACACTCAGTGGCAAAATGAAGTCCCTTTGGCAACGTTGTTCTCGTATCTTTCTTCACTGCCCTTATAACGTGAACCTCACTATAGAAGAGAAGAAGGGTAGGATTCCGCATAAGCACATGCTGAGCTCCTCACTCAAGAGATGGACAAGTACAGCTAATTAAGTTTTCAACAACAAAGCGAGACGAGTATAAGAAAAGAGTAAAGTAAATAAGTTCTGTTGTTTATGACTTTACGGATTATCTTGAAGTACCTAACAATGTTAAAATCATCAGAATTATGTCCAATGTATGAGGGGGACAAAATAAAAATACTTTTATGATGGGTATGCTCAAAAATAATGCCCCTGTCAGTGTTAAAGAAATTGAGTACTTTTTCCTTTAGTAGGGTACTACACTTTATTCTTCTCGGCTCGTCAAGGCGGTTCAAAATCATGCATCATAAGTCAAATTCGGTTGGAAGATGTGAATCATCTTTCTAGTCTAGAAGACAACTTGGATCTTTTTACTTCCCTTGCCCTACTACCATAGGTAAGTATCGCTTTCCAAAAAAAATAAAGGTACCCCAATTTCAAGTTTTCTATACGTTTCAAGGTCCCCTGAGTCCAAAAACATGATTTTCGGGTGTAGGTCTGTGTGTATGTCTGTGAACACGATAACTCTATTCCTAATTAACCGATTGACTTGAAATTTTAAACTCAAGGTCTTTATACCATGAGGACCCGACAACAAGACATTGAATAAAATTCAATTCAAGATGGCGGAAAAAATGGCGGATAATTACTAAAAAACCATGTTTTTCACGGTTATCTCGAAAACGGCTCTAACGATTTTCTTCAAAATTATACCATGGGTAGCTATTTATAAGCCCTATTAACTGACATGAGTCTCATTCCTGGGAAAATTGCAGGAGCTCCGTAATATTCTTGAGAAAAATGGCGGATGATTACTAAAAAACCATGTTTTTCACGATTTTCTCAAAAACGGCTCTGACGATTTTCTTCAAATTTATACCATGGATGGCAATTCATAAGCCCTATTAACTGACATGAGTCTCATTCCTGGGAAAATTGCAGGAGCTCCGTAATATTTTTGAGAAAAATGGCGGATAGTTACTAAAAAACCATGTTTTTCACGATTTTCTCAAAAATGGCTTGACCGATTTATTTAAAATTCATACCCTGTATAGTTATTTATCAGCTCTATCAACTGGCATGAGTCTATTTCCTGGGAAACTAATGGGATCCACCCCATCCTTGAGAAATGGACTTTGTAAACTGACATGAGTCTTTTGTCCTTCTCGTGCATGAGGTAGGCAGGTAGAGCAGTTTATGAAAAGAGCACATAGTCGAGATATTTCATCTGTAGAACAGCTATTTTGACGACTTTTAAAAAAATCATCGAATTTCACAATTTACACAAAGGAAAAAGTACTTTGAGAACAATTATATATACACTTATACAGTAGTCTGATCGTAGTTTCAAATACGTTGCCACCAATCGTCATTATGTTATTCCCCTAAATTATTCTCGTTTAAGAATGAGGCTTACAGTTCAATGAGCAAGGAAAGTTGTGTGAGTTTACCACACCAGATTTTTCTAGTAATAATAAAAAAGCCACACATCACGTGAAACAACAATTAATTCTGAACAGGATTCCCTAGAAATTTTCGCATTTAGTAGTGGTGGGAGGGAGAATACAACCAAAAATAGAAAATCATGTCCTACTACAGAAAAACTATTTCTTCATTATTCAATGCCTTCCTAACAAAAAATAAATAAATATACTCAATAGATACACTCAATTTCAGTATTTCCTATGGGGGGGGGAAGGGCTCACGCATAAGGATGCGTTGAGGTTTCAAAACTTCAAACATTTATAACTTTTGACAGAATGATCCGATCTCTTTGTACTACAGCTCATTCTTCTTAGCTCGTCAAGGCGGTTCAAATTCATGTATCATAACTGAAATTTGATCAAAAAATATAAAATTCCTCCTTAAGTGTATTTATTTTTAGCCCCGTATACAAAAAATGGCCAATTTCTATATTCTAAACAGTTTATCTCGGTAACCCGAAATGATAAAAACTTGGTTGGTACTTGGTGTTGATTTGAAGAGCAGAATGATTTTTGTAAAACTATATTCGTAAAGTAAGATACGTTTGTTTTAAAAAATCAAGAAATTGGCGATATTTTCATTTTCACAGTCTCGACAGTTTTCCGATAGTAAATGATAGTAGATGCAAGATGGATTCAAGGCAATTCAGCTTATAGAGCATGGAATTCTTTTTCATTTAAGACCAATCGCTCAAAGCTTAATAATAAGGCTTACATTGGAAATATATTTTGAAGGTCGGAATTACCGTTCTAAAAGTAATTTGAAATTGAAGTTAATCAAATTCACTTCCGTAAATACTTTTTTTCATAATCAATAGTATATATTTGATTACATAGTCTTCCCATCTCAAACAGGGGCCAACATAACTATGAGATCAATATTGAACATTCAAGACCAACTTCTCAATGGAGGAGCCTACAATGCTTATTCAGTTTTGTGAGGTCAAAGCAAGTAATCCCAAATGCATATCAATCCAAAAGCACATTGAAATTGATAATAGTTTTACAATATTTGATGTCTCCAAATCAAACAAGAGAGAGGATGAGTGAAATGTTGAGTGACTTCCTAGATACATTGGGAAATGCAAAAAAGGCTGACTCTAAACACAAGGAAATTGAAGCAAGTTATTAACCTCGAAGTCTCAAGTTGAATCAAGTCCATTGAATCATATTTCCGATTACAGTATTTCAATAATATTGTGAAAAATGCAAACAAATGTGAAGATTGTTCGAACTCATTTGGTACAAACTTCATGGTGAGGAATTAGAATAAAAGTAATTTGTTTTTCATTTTATATTTTTCATTTGGTTTTGTTAGTTAGGTACTTAATTTGCAGTTGGTTTTCATGACTAAATTTGGAATACTATGAGCGTATCTGATTTTCATGACTATATTTGGAATACTATGAGCGTATCTTGTCTCAGCCAACGACCTTGATTGGCCAATTAACGGCCAATCTTAACTTCATCCACACTACCTATTCTGCTATTCTATGGTTGACCTTCCAGTTTTCTAGAGATTGATAATGGTGTACAACCGAAACTATTGTTTCAAATTGTTATCATAAATCAGTGGTTTTGGCAATTTCAAATAGTTTTCATTCAGTACTTATTCTATTTTTTGGATTCGACATTCAATCCAATGATTACAATATTATATTGTGAATTTATAATGCGAATACCTAGTAAAAAATAATACCTAGCTTAGTTTCGAAGTATCACATGAGCATGATCATTTCTAAACAGCACTCAGATTAAGATATAAAATACATAAAAAATATAAAACCAAATAAAATAATGATGACTGCTTACGACTAGTTTACTTTGACCATTGAAGGGATTGCGAGCGGATGATCCTTTCACTGAAACAGACACATCTCATATGACATTTTATGTTCTGGACAAAAGTTTGATTTGCATATTTATATAAAAAATTTTGGTGATGTATATTCATTTTTTAGAAAGAAAATCATTCATTTATCTACACTAAAGATATACAAAGGGAAATCAAAACTTGAAAAACAAGGACTATATTAAATTGAGCCATGAATGGGAATAGAATCAATTGAATGAGAATGGGTTTCGACAAAGAAGAAGTGGATAGAAGTTTCATTTGTTTTGTTATTGTGGGGAACTAATAAAAATTAATTATTAATTGACAGCAATAATAGTTATATATCAGTTGTTGATCGAATTTGGTGAAAGACTGTTACAAAATTGAAGAAAAGAGCAAAGATTCATAAGATATTCTAATATCAAATTTATCAACAAGTCAAATAGAAGCCCAGAAATAATATTTTTCCAGTATTAAACAACAAATAGAACGACCCATTACACGGACTTGATTGAATGACATAAATAATCAAAAACTCCATTAAAAATTTGCAGTAAAAATTCTCACAGTTCAAAAATTATAAATTGAAATAGTTATGTAGTCTGTCACCTTAGAATTGTATTTTTATTATAACCTCGAAGTAAAGCCGTTTGAAAGATGAACTGAAAGTTCATCAATGGTATGCAAAAACATATTCTAGAAATTGAAATGGAACCTTTTTTTCATTGATATGATTGCATAAGACCATTTTGTAAAATTGTATTAATTTTTGAAAGAGTAAATTAATAACTTATTTGATATGAAATTTAAATAATTTAATAATAATTTGTATTTATATAATTTCAAAAAAACTTTACATCTAAATGGCTATTTATTCAACGAGTAATATGAAATTCAAACGTACCTCTTTCATTGTCGCTGCCACACAATTTATAACTGATTTTGGTCTTTCGCTTCGAGCTTGGCACGTAGCCAGGGATGAATATACTGGGCGAATCTAGTCTTCCAGTTGAGAGAAGTCGACTGAAGTCCTGTTCCAAAGTATTAGCTACTGGTCCTGCAAATTACATTACAGCATAATTATAACATTATAACAGATATTACATTCATATGGATGATATAACAGATAATGGATAGATGATATCTTATGATATCACATTGAATCTTTTCAAATGCGACAGAGGATTGAAGAGATGGACTAAAGCGCATTCCTATATACCACAACATCTCGTCTTGAAAAATTTCTTTCTTCTCAATTTCTATTCACTCAACAGCTATGGTCCTGGTCAGAGAAGGGGGTGACAAAGATTGAGCTTACTCTACAATATTCTCAGAGCTATATGTAGGTTATAATCAAATCAAATCAAATCAAATTCTTTATTATTATTCCAAAATGCACAGTTACAAAAAATATGACACTTGAAAATTGGTTACTGGAATACCTCTACAAGACTATACGTCTGTGTGTAGGGGTGAGTTCTCGGTAGCCAATTATTATCAATATAATGAAAGGAATATGAAAACACAAGTCTGGAACAACACAAGTCTGATTGATTGTAGAGAACAGAACAGCGACATATGAAACTATAAATTAAAGAAAAAAAACGGGACTTCTCAGATCCATATGGGAGAAAATGGGAAAATTAAATCATTATAACTAGACTTATAACTAACTAAAGTAAGACATATTTTAAAAAAGGAAAAGAGACCAGCGGACTCACAGGACTCATCTTTATGAGAGCGATTTTCCTTGTAAAATTTTTAAAAATATAAAAGGAGTAGGATAGCAAAAATTGACCAAACTGAGCTAAAGAAAAAAAAAGAAGAAAAAATAAAGGATAGGTTTTAGTGCATATAAACAGAATGAAGCAGGCTTTCAGACATTTCCCACCCCAGGCAGTAGAGCCACCTCTCGACCTTACGCTTGTAAACAGCAATACTGCATTCGAAGTCTCTCATCTCTGCAGGCAGATTACGATATACCATCTGAGCCAGGTAGAATGGTGTTTTCAGCTCCACTCCGTGAACCACCCGCGGCGTCGCAAATCCATAATTCAATCTATACCGAGTAGGATAGGTATGGAGAATTTCTGGCAAAATATTATGACTATTGTTCTTAAGGTAAATTAATAGAGATTTTATATACAATTGCCTTATGTTTAAAACAGGAAATTCTGAAAATAGTTGTATAGTTGGGTATCGGTATTGTTTGTTCAGGGCTGTTTTAATTATTTGTCTTTGCGACACCGCAAGCGGCTCCAGGAGAGAAGGTGACAGTCCTCCCAGATGAGAATACCGTACTGTATGATAGACTGAACGAAAGCATAATAGACAGTCTTACAATGTTGCAAGCTCAGTACCTGGCTCAGTTGATTGAAAGCATACAGCAATCTTCGGAGCCTCTGCTTTATAAACTGTATGTGTGGACTCCAATTTAAGTTGTAATCAATTACTATGCCCAGATACTTGTATTGGTTTACTCTTTCTAAGATTTCACAGTTGCACACGGTAGAAGTTGGGTCTCCACATGAGTGAAGTTTCATGACTCTGGGGCCTGGATCTTGCTGACCACGGGTTACAATAGGCATGTACTTGGACTTACTCGTATTTATGGTCAAACAGTTATGGTCGAACCAGCTTTTTATCATAGCTAGGTCGGTTGTTGCATTTTTGAACGCCTCATCCCACTGCCTACCTGTAGAAACCACCGCTGTGTCATCAGCAAATAAAAAAAGTTTACTGCTGATGTTCAGCAGCGGTAGGTTATTGACATAGATCAAAAAGAGTAGAGGCCCTAGAGTACTCCCCTGAACAACTCCGTAATCAACCTTTTCCAGGCCACTCATATTATCATTAATTTGGACATATTGAAACCTGTCCTGTAGATAACTCTTGAACCACTGTAAGGAGGTCTGTTTGAGTCCAATCATTTCCAGTTTTATCATGAGTTTCTCCCTATCAACAGAATCAAAGGCTTTTGCCAAATCAAGGTAAGTAATTATCAATTTATTTTTTATTTTAATATTTTCAGTAATATGTTTAGATAGGTCAAAAAACGCGTCTGAACAATTTTTTGATTTTTGGAAACCATATTGTGATGTTGATAAAATATTATTCTCGGTCAAATATTGCATTAATTGGTTTTTCACACATCTTTCTAGTATTTTTGAAATTATTGCCAGAAGAGAGATTGGACGGTAATTACTGTAATTGGTTTTGGGGCCAGATTTGTAGATAGGGATAACTTTGGAGATTTTGAGTACATCTGGAAATTTGCCTATTTGTAAACTCAAATTAATTAAATAGTGAATAGGGTGTATGAGTTAGAGCACGTTTTCTTTAATAACTCTTGCAGGAATCCGGTCATGGCCTGGTGCGCTGTTTCCTCTCATGCTGCCAACCACCTGCTTGAGTTCTTCTTGTGTGACACATTGAAACTCAAACCGAGACTCGACAGCATGATAAGAATCGTTTACTGCTGGCTCACCCCTGGGAGTAATACTATCAGCCAAACACCTCCCCACAGAGGAGAAGAATTTGTTGAAGCCATTACTAACATCTGAATCACTATGTTGTCCTGTGGCTTGCCCATCCTGTATAAGCACATTTGTAGGGAAAGAATTTTTCTGAGTAGGTCTTCCAGATATTTCATTTACAGTTGACCAGAATTTTTTGGGATTGTGGGAGGCTTCATCTATTTTGTTTTTATAATAATCGTATTTTGCAAGTTTAATCAGAGTGGAGTCTATTCCTGTATTGGAGAAATTCGTTTTTCAAGCTGATACAGAAGGGTTGTCTATTCAATTTCTTTTTTAATTTATCCCGGTGCCTGATAGATTGAATTAGACCAATGCTGATCCATGGCTTCAATTTTGTATATTTTGCAGTAACCTGAATTCTTTTAGTGTTGGTTTCTATAGTTTTCTGGATAGTTTCAGTAAACAGACGTGTTGCCACATTCACGTCAGTTTTGCTAGTAATTGAGTCCCAGTTCTGCAAAGAAAGAGAATTATTGATTGATTGCCAATCAACCTTTGAAAAATACTCATCCTTATTTGTGTGCTGTGTTTTCTTATTAGAGAATATACATATTGCGAAGTGGTCAGTGACAGCTGTTTGAACTATTATTGTAGAGGCTTGAAAGGATTGTGGTAGTCTTATAAAATAGTGGTCTATACAAGTACCGCTGGCCGGCCTA
The DNA here is from genome assembly GCF_014356525.2 of Nilaparvata lugens. Classification (NCBI taxonomy): domain Eukaryota; kingdom Metazoa; phylum Arthropoda; class Insecta; order Hemiptera; family Delphacidae; genus Nilaparvata; species Nilaparvata lugens. Next base: position 63,351,984 of record NC_052504.1, on the reverse strand, counting down.
GTCACCTTGTCTATACTAGCTGTTAGTTCTACTTCGTTCAACACATCAATGTATTTCTCTTCCAGCGAACCCGGAAACACATTTAAAATGTCACAATTCAGATCTCCGGCTATAATTAGCATTTTCCTATTTGTTAAAGAATTGAGATGATTTTCGAGAGCTACTAAGAATCGAGGTAAGCTGGAGTTTGGACTCCGATATACAGCAAGAAGTTGACAGGGAGTTCCCTCCCAGTCAAAATCTATAGACAGACAGGTGGCCAGACCACCCAGTTGGAGCTCATCACATGTTACTGTGAGATTACTATCTATGTATACGACTATACCATCGCCCTAATATACTACAGTAACTATATAATATACCAGTAAATGTAATAAGAGTTTTAAAAATAAATGATTACACTATTAAAAAAACTATTTCAACGAGATTTGAACAAATATTTTCTCAAATTTGTTTCAAAATAAAGTAGGTTGTTTCTCAATAAGATTTTTAATTGATAAGACTGTGGTAAACAGAATTTTTAATTGATAAGATTGTGATATTAGAATTTAAATTTCAGCATAGTATAGCTTAATAATAGATAAGTGGAACTTAACCGGTAATAACTTACGCAAGTGAAACCATCTTTAAAACTACCAATACCATCGCAATAGACAAATTACTAAAAATCGAAAGAAGAATCATCAGAACCTGTATTAACAAGAACTATCAAGTAGATGGACACTGGAGATTAGCTTCCAACGAAACTGTTTACAAAGAAATTGAACCTGTCACAAGTACAATAAAAAAAAGCGAATATCTTTCTTCGGTCACCTGATTAGAGCTTCGGAGGACAGACTAAGCAGAAGAATTATTGAAAAGTTGTGGAAAAGTAAAACAAATATAAAATGGATTGACGAACTCAAGGAGGATATGAGAGAGTTGAATATAACATTCGAAGATTTGAAGAACAAGTCGGACAACATCAGAATCCTGAAGGACAAACAGACCAGACTGCAGATCAAAGTCAGACACAGAATGGGAAGAGTGATTTCGGACGAGGAAAGGAAATTAATTTCTGAACGAATGAAGAAATATTGGGCTGAGAGAGGACGGAGTAAAGGTGGAAGATACTGACTACAGTGGTCCAATGAAGGCCATAAAATTATAATAATAATAATAATAATAATAGATAAGTGGAAAGCTCAGAGAATGAGCAAAGATATTCTTATGAAGGATGGGCACCGATAGACAAAACACAGATCGACGCTCCGGAAACCGATGCTCCTCTTATCTAACCAACGCTAAAGAGAACAACGCATCTTAAAAACGATCTGTGATAGGTACATTTGTCAATAGTTAAATATCTATAGTAGTAGTATTACAACCCCATTGTTATAGAATACAGCTGACTATGCATTGTCTTCTTTATGTCTCAATTAATTATTTTCAGTTAGTTCTACTCAAACTCTTGACGAGAGCACTCGGCTCCCGAAATTCTTTAATTCGGTATTTTCTGTAGTTGTAGTGTTAATAAAGTTTCAATTTTTAAAAACTCAGTCGTGTCGTCCAATCACTTAACTGGCGCCCGAACTTACGTCGCGGAAAGTTTATCGTTGTATCCATCCACGTTCATTAAACTCGGATACAAGACCTTTTATCTTGTGCAACGAAAAAACTTTGAGTTTCACCTCTTCATCCGTGAACCAACCCATATATTTTTCTCCAACGAGAAACTCATAGTGAAAGTGACTCGACTTCAAAATTCCAAAATCTACCACTCAACTACAAAATTATTCTCCAACGAGAAAACAAAGTCAAGTGTTATCAGAGTAAACTCAAACTTTCAAAAATTTCTTCAACAAGAACTTAACTTTCACCAGTGTTAATAAGTGTAAATCAAATCAAACTACAAAAACGAAAACGACTTCAAGTACTTCTCAATGGAAAACCACCATCAAGCTGTTATCACCATCACGCTGTAACCGTATCCAGCCTAGCAGTTAGTTCAACCCCACGCTGGCCACCGCAGGAGACGAGAGGACTCTACAGAGGGACCGAGATCTCGCCACCTTCAGGAGGATTCCTGCTGTCCTTATATCATCCGAAGGAGAAGACGACACCGACGCCGACGCCGACGCTGACGACAACCGGAACATCGCCCACCAACCTCAATCGACTGTGAGTAATTTCGTTATATCTCTTCCTCAACCAAACCCTACAATGCCTAATATCTCGAAACAAATTCCTCATGACATTCTTAAATTCATACCCCACTATGATGGTACTTGCTATAAGCTACCACATTTTATTAGTACTTGTAATGAACTACTAGTGTCCTATTGTAGTGCAAACATTGACGAAAAAACAGAAAATCACTGGCTCCTTTTCAGGGCAGCCGTAAGCCGTCTTTCAGGACCCGCAGAATCAGTTGTTTTTAATAACAATTGTACAACTGTAACAGAGCTGATAGCCGCTCTAAAAACAAACTTCGCTGACAACAGGTCCGTTCCAGACCTAATTGCGGAAATTACTTTCATGAAATCCTATTCAAATGAACACCCGATCGAATTCATTAATCGCCTCGATGAAAAACGCACAACTGTGTTGACTAAATATAAACTAGATGGTATCCAAGGTGAACTTTTGACAAATCTAATGCAGCAGTTGAACGCAACTCTCACTCGTACATTGATTCACGGAGTTCATCCAACTTTGGGCTCTCATTTGCAAATCCTGCAAATTCACGATCTTGACGATGCTAGACATAAGATTATTAATGATTGTAGTATTGTTCTAAGGAGCTTGAACTTCAAATCAACTATCAGTACTATCAATAAAATTGATTCAAGAGCTTTTAATCAAACGCCAATGCGATCAAACACATTCACTCATGCTTATCAAGCAAGCAACAGAGCTTTTTCTAACAACTTCTCGCAACCTCGAGTACCGAATTTCTTCCAACAGAATAATGGATCACAGCAAACATTCCCCCAGAACAGAAACTTTCAACAAAATTTTCCTCAAAATCAATTTGCTCAATTTCCTCACCAACCGAGGCCTGTGCAAATCAATCCTCAATTCAGACAACCACATAATAGTAAGTGGGATTCACAAAACACTGTCAGCATGCGCACAGTTCAAACTAATCCTTCTAATCGTTTCAAACTGAACTCAAAATCTCCGTTTGAAGTGCATCATTTGCAAGATGACTTGACAGATAACTCATCTAATCTTTTCGGAAACGGAATCCAAAACATGCACGATGACTTGACAGACAACTCATCTCATCCTTTCGGAAACGAAATCCAAAGCATGCAAAACCAGCTAACTTCACTTACTGAAGCATTCAACAACATGCAGGCTCATTTTTTAGGGGTAGGCCCAACACACTCAGCGGAAACACCCCCAAAAAATTTGAATTGAATATCATAAATAAGTCGCTCCCATATTTTGTCGACCACGCTAACCGTAAATGGATGGTTGACACTGGGTCGTCAAAGAACTATGTGAACCCCTCTATCATACCACCCAATGTGACCAGATATAAAGAAAAGTTCGTAGTAAAAACACCAGCCGGTGAAAGTGGTGGAAATGAATACATCTATATGAACTCAAATACTGTGTTTCCAGGAAGTTCACAAATCAAAATGTACGTGTATGACTTTTCAACAAGATACGATATCTTATTAGGTCACGAAACTTTGAAAGAACTCAAAGCCAATGTAAATTATACAAACAACACGTTAGATTATCGTACTATTTCGAAACCGTTGTTATCAGTGATTAACTCTCATGAACAAATTCAATTGAAACCAGGATTTAATGTTGTTACTGTACCAGTTAGGTCGATTCCTAATCTCAAGACAGGACTACTTAAAGCTGTTTCTCATGAAAGCTATTACGTTGAAGAAAGTATTGTTAGTATAGAAGAAAATAGATGTAAGTGCGTAGTGTATTCCAATGAGCTCATGACCATAAGCCCCGAGCCAATGGAGATAGAAGAATTAGAAACTATTTTTGACAATGATGAAATTGATAACTCAGATGTATCAAACAAATCGGATATTATAAGAGAAATTCCCAAACTTCTTCGGACGGACCATATGAATGTCGAAGAGCGGAAACATATCATAAATCTAATACGGAATTTTCCTGAAATCATCAAACGTGAACATGATGAATTGACAAGTAGTACTAATCTGTTGAAATTTAAAATCAACACTACTGACGAAATCCCTGTATATTCTAAAAATTATAGATACCCTCAAGTGTTTAGGAAGGACGTTGAATTAGAAATTGACAAACTTCTTCAGAATAAAATAATTCAACATTCCAACTCCCCATATAACAGTCCAATTTGGGTAGTGCCCAAAAAACCAGACGCCTCCGGTAAACGTAAAATACGTGTCGTTTTAGATTACAGGAAGATTAATGATAAAACGATTGAAGACAAATATCCTCTACCAAATATTGAGGACTTATTTGGAAAAATTGGAAGGGCTACCTATTTTTCAGCGATAGATCTCGCTTCTGGATTCCATCAAATTCAAATGGAAAAGGAATCAATTCCAAAAACTGCCTTTTCGACTGAGAACGGACATTATGAATTTTTGAGAATGCCGTTTGGATTAAAGAACGCTCCAGCTACTTTCCAACGTGCAATGAACATTTTGTTTTCCAGAATGCCCAATGTGTTAGTCTACATGGACGACATAATTGTGTTTTCCGATAATCTCGAGGAACACTTGAAACATCTAAAATCAGTTTTCAAACAACTTAGAGATCATAATCTAAAAATCCAACTGGACAAAACAGAGTTTTTTAAACGAGAATTACTGTACTTAGGACATATCATATCTGAACGCGGAATTCAACCCAATCCTTCAAAGCTAGAAGCTATTAAGAACTTTCCAATCCCAAAAACTGAAAAAGAAATTAAACAATTTCTAGGATTGACAGGCTATTATCGAAAAATGATAAAAGATTACGCTAAGATTGCAAAACCTCTCACACACGCCTTGAAAAAAGATGTTAAAATCAATCCAAACAATCCAGACTATCAAAAGTCATTTGAAACATTAAAACTTCTATTACAAAACGATCCAATTTTACAGCTACCTGACTTCACAAAAACATTTATTCTGACTTGTGATGCTAGCAATTATGCTATAGGTTCAGTGTTATCACAAAAATTCAATGGTAAAACCTTACCCATTGCATATGCTTCTCGTACACTTAATCGTCATGAAGAAAATCTTTCTACGATTGAGAAAGAATTATTAGCTATAGTCTGGTCATGCAAACATTTTCGACCATACCTCTATGGTAGAAAATTCATAATCGAAACCGATCACAAACCTCTTCAATGGCTCCACAGCATTAAAGAACCGAATTCAAAATTAATTCGTATGAAACTCTTTCTAGAAGAATTTGATTTTTCAATCCAGTATGTGGAAGGTAAATCGAACCAAGTAGCGCTCTTTCAAGAATACGCCCACTTGACGTTAACATGATGGAAAATGATGAAGACGAACCTTTCCAAGGTTTCGAAAGTGGTTTTCGTGGTTTCAATCATGACTTTCAGGATCTCGAGAATAACAATGATCTCGATGACCCCGACGAATTTGACATGGACGAACTGCTTAGATTTAACACTAACACAGACATTCCCTCAGTAGACACCGTCACACTTGACGATTTTCTTCAACATGTAGGCAAATCTGCCGAACAAACTAACAATTCCGATCGAGATAATATTGTAAATAATGATAATGATGCTAATGATAATGATGATAATGATAATGATGCTAATGAACAAGAAATTGATAATCGTAGTCTAGTTACAATACATTCACAGGAGAGTTCGAACGAACAAGTAGTTATTGCGGAAGATGACAAAATAATCAATGTTGAACAAAATCAAATCATTTTAGAACGTGGCAACAAAGAACCTGTTATCAGAAAAGTTTTTACAAAAAACAGATTGACTCTATATTTTCAAAGTTCATCCACTCCTGAAGAAATAAATGATGTGTGTATACAATACTTGAAACCCAACACACTTTATGGGATACTTTGCTCCAGGACAGGTGTATTGGAAAAAGAATATGAAATGATTTTTGAAAATTTTAAGAATGTTATCATTGCTAATTTTAATTCTGTGAAACTTAGGAGATATAAGAAACTGAATTTGGATATAACTGATTCAGAGGAACAAAAAGAAGTTGTAACCAATTATCATGTAGGAAAAACGTATCACCGTGGAATTAATGAAAGCTATAACCACATTCGAAGAGAATACTATTGGCCTACCATGCTTAAAGACATTACAGAATATATAAATAAATGTTCAGTATGTGCTAAAGTGAAATATGATAGAAGACCTGTTCAAGTTGAATACAAAATTACCCCAACTCCTGACAAACCTTTCGAAAAATTACAGATTGACACGTTTCAATACAGTAGAATAAAATTCCTCACGATAATAGATTGCTTTTCGAAAAAACTCATGGCATATCCACTAACAAGTTTGAACCAACTTGAAATACAGTCTTGTTTGAATGATTACTTTTCTCTATTTCCATGCCCTAAGACAATCCAAATGGATAATGGTCGTGAATTCGATAATGCTGGACTTCGAGATTTTTTGCGTTTATATAAGATAGAACCTTATTATATAACACCGGGACATCCAGATTCCCAGGGTTTATTGGAACGAGCACACTCGACACTCATTGAACTCCTTAATGCTATACAAATGGAAAATAAAAACAACAAACCCGAAGATAATATGAAACTTGCAATTATCGCATTCAATAACACAATAAATTCAACCTTGAAACTAACTCCTATGGAAATGACTTTTGGTGTATCGAAAAATCCATATGTTGATGAAATAACGGAAGCCCTTATTGCTGAAGAAAGAACAAACGCCTATCTAGAAAAACTGAAAACTATTCACAAACTAGTAAAAGATAAAGTAGGACAAGAAAAACAAAACAGAACTGATCGCTTAAATCAAACTAGAGAAAAAGATTTTGAAATGCCTAACGAACCCTTCATAAAGACAACGTTTAATAAAAAGGACAAACCTAAATTTTTCAAAGTGAAATACAATAAGGAAACTCAATTAGCTACTAATCCAAGAGCGATTCAGAAAAGACCCTTCAAACTTCACCCGAATCGAGTGAAGCGAGCTCGAAAGAAAAAGAAATCAACTAATTTATCTGTTTCAGGTAACAATGTTTCTTCTTCTGATGCTGTTCCTAACACCAGCAAACCCGTATAGATTGACTGATCTAAGTAAAACATCAGGCATCACTCCTATCAAAATTCAGGACTCGTTCATAATAAATGAAACCTTCACATACATGCATAATATTAATGTAAACATGTTGCGTATCGAATTAAATACAATCAAAAGAACAATATTCACTTTGCGTGAACACAATATCGATCAAGGCCGTCTAGACATCATAACAATGCATTTAAAATACACAGAAACAAAACTAGATCACATCAATATCAGCAAAAATAGAAATAAGCGTGGACTTTTCAATGGACTTGGCTCAGCTATTTCATGGGTAACCGGTAACATGGATGCGAACGACAAAGAAAAATACGACAAAATATTATTTCAAGTTCAGTCAAATGAATACCGCTTACAGCATAATATTGAGAATCAATTTTCAGTAAACAAAAGGCTCATTGACGATTTTAATGCTGATGTGAAAAAGATTCATGGGAATAATTTGAAAATTATAAACTATTTCAAAACTCTCTCAAATGAAACTACGACTGTACAGCTGAACCAGCAATTTTCCCTTTTATTTAGCTCATTAAGTTTGCTCTTTAATAAAATAAGCGATTTAGATACTAGTTTGGAGTTTTGTAGATTGAATATTCTACATTCTAGTATATTATCCCATAAAGAAATAAATAATATTATTTCTGAATCTAATGTAAAATTGATTTCTGAAGAACCAGAAGTATTATGGCAATTAGCAAAGGTACACTGCTCAATATATAAAGAATATATATCCTACTTCATTGAATTCCCTTTAAAATCACCTACTTATGAAACCTTCTTCTTATTATCCTATCCTGTTTATCGTAATACTGAAGTTACCACCATTCATGAATATCCTTCCCTTATCCTGAGATATGACGAAATTTATCTGGTAAATGTGAATATTTGTGTGACAACTACTACTGCAGAAATGTGACAGTGATAAAAAATAAGTGTATAAGTGAAATGTTAGAAGATAAGAAATTAGAACACTGTAAACAATTAGTAATTAATGATTCTGCTTCTTTTGTAAAATTCATACCAATTATCAATCAATATCTATTGTACAAAATTGACAAAACTATTATTTTATCAGACAAAAAGAACACTACATTATATCCAAAATCAACTCAATTATTGTATCTTAATAAGTCAGAACAGTTATTCGAACATCCTAAAATACATGAATACTGGGAAAGTGATATAACAATCCCATCTGAAGTTCCATTTCGTAAATTGAAAACAAACTTTTCATTTGATATTATACATGAAGCAAATATTAAGATTGAACCACTACTAGCAATAGAAGAACTTAGCATTGTAAAACACTGCTTTTGTTGTCAGATCACATTTATTATTTAACTTTCAAGACTGAAGTTTTGTTTTAAAACCAACACAGCAGAAGACACGGTTTCAACACGGAACTGCAGATCTAAAAATAAAGTTGATTTGACTACAAAAATAGTGTTTTTTAATCGATGTTGAATTGATCACGATTACTGATCACAAAGTTATTAGTGTAATTACTCAATGAATTTAATCGAACTATTCAGAACACATCAAGTCTCCAGTTACTATATTATACTATATACAGTTACTATGAAATTATAAAAAGCTAACTAGTTTGTAGTCAAAACAATATTCTTCATTACGTTAATCTTGAGACCAATATTGATGGTGTTTCCATAATATATTCATTCATCCAATCAACTTTCACAATAATAATTATTATCAATCGAATGATTTCAACCCTAGATTTTCAAGTGACAACGGGAAGTTGAGTTATACCTTTGAAATGAAGGAAAAGTTGTATGCAAGCACTATGGTGCAGTATCTTTGTTTTTCGTGTATCAACTGTTAGAAACCATTCAGGAATTCCCATCACTTCATGAATATCATCCAAGAACTGAGATCTGGAAATTGAAAACATAGTCAAGTGATGATAAAAATAACATTGACGCATGCAATAATACTAAACATTTTGTAATCACTCGTGAAATAATATACAATCAATTTATTTTTAATATAGTAATTTTCATGAATAGAAATATAGAATACAGCAATCAGATCAAGACTGGCGGTTTGCGACAGGCAACTAAATTTCACGGTAAATGAATTAAATGAATTAGTAAACATAATTCCAAGCTGTTTCATTCGAAATAAAATCATTAATAAATTAAATCAATAAATGGATTATTCAACATGTACCAACATTGAACATTTTTGAGATTTTTAGGCTTCGTTTTGATTTGCATTCCTTCACCTTTCAAATTAATTTCATTATATTGTATTCATCATACTATTGTTTTCAAATCCGTAAGCTTTCTCATAGTTCCCTTGCCATTCATTCATAAAACAAATGGTTCATCCGTCATTTGTATCATCCATTTCCCCCCTAATTTAATTAACTAAAAATCATTTCATCGGGTATTATTATATCATGCTTTGAGATATTGTATATATTCTATATTGATTATGTATGTAATTCGAAAAAAATGTTAGTTTTCCTGCGCTCAGGCTTATTACTCTGCAGGTTTTTTTATTATTCTGTAAAATCTTAGTTCGCAAGATTTTATTAGATTTTATATTTTATTTTGTATTATAGCAGAAAGAAGATAAATTTTATTTTGATTTAATTTGATTTGATAGATCAACTACTATCAGTCGAGGATAATCTTTTTTGATTTAATAGTGTCAGTTTAATCACTTTGTGATACAAATTGTGAAACAATAATTGTTGTAGAATGCGATGAGATTTTCTTGAATAATAGATTCATACTCATACTCATTCATAAATTCCTACCAAAAATCCTGATTTATTTATTGGAATATTTTTTCAAAACTAATGACAATCACTGTGAACGTTCTAGAGCAATTTACATACGTTTGGTGCAAAAATAGAAATGTTTTAAGAAAGCAAGTGGGGCTTGGGGATATTCGTGGTCAGTCCAATGAAATGATAATATTCCACAGAGATAATATTTAATGTTTAGTCATCATTCAACAATAAACATTATTACGATCAAAAGAGATAAGTTTAGAGAGGAACAGTATGTACAGATGAAATTATTTTTATAACTGGCAATTCTAGATACCCTTAAAATTATTATTATAGATACCCTTGAAATTGAGCATTCAACGCTTCATTTTAAGCTTGATATGGAATTTCCTGGCGTATAAAATTATAATAGATGTTGGAATGATTATCACGCTTACAATAAGCTAGAATATGACCACGTTTTTGGGCATTATAATAATTAGGTAGTTCCATATGGGTTAATCAAAATGAGTGGAGATAGAACAACGTACATGACCAAAATTTAATTGCAAAAATGAAGAAAGCACACTGTCTTTCATTAATACTCTCCTACACCAAGTACTAATTAATACTCGTACTACCAATACTTTCATTAATACTCTCCTACACCAAGTACTGATTAATACACCAAGTACTACATTAATACTCTCCTACACCAAAGAGAAAAATCAATAGCATGTTATGCTTACACAATGAAATTCGGTGGCTTTCTCAGATTAACGTATTTTATCAAGTCTTTATCCGGCTCAATGTTGGCACACGCAAACTTGTTGTGGCCGAATTCTTGGTCCAGAATTACTATGGAACGGCCCATTGCAGAGACATCACCTTCTGAAAATTGTATACGAATAATAAAAAATGAACATAGCATAACAAATATTATTACAAAAAATGTCTCAATTCGATGCACTGTCTATAAGAAGACTTTCTTGACTGTAAATTACAAGAACAACAATCATAATTACTGTAAACATTGATATTTCATGTATATAAAATTGTTAAAGAATTAATTAGACAGTTTTGAGCAAGATGTCACTTGAAACTAGTGTTAAGCTTGTACTCAGGGAGTAGCTTCAACTAGCTGCGGGGATAGGAAATGCCCGGAACACAAATGTGCATGGTATTTCTGAATCCGTGTTTCCGCTACAGCTTAGTGAAAGCATTTCTTTTTCACGTGTGCAGCGTTACTCCTGCAGGATTCCATAATTTGTTTAATGTATAATTATTTTCAATTATTATTCCTGCTAACGTTTTGCTAACTTCATAATCAGACTGAGATACAGGCAAAGGATTATGCTGGACAGGTAAAGGGTAAGAAGCAGCTGAGATGTGATTGTAAGAAGCTGATGAGACACCAGAATATAGAAGAAAGTTATCAGTAAAAGCTAGAAGAAAGTCTGAATGAACATAGGAATATGAGAGATGTGTCTCTTTTCTCCATGAAACGTGGAGGGGCATTGGAGAAAGTGTGGTCAGGACTGCTCAGGAGACTATTGGATATAAGAAAAGAGAAGTTAGAAATGCAAGGATGGATGAGGAATGCTTACAAGCTCTTGAAGACAAATCATCCAAGAATGAATATGCTGAATTGGAAAACAAGAGCAATAACAAACCTGTTCCATGAAAAAGAACGTATGCCAGACAGCTCTGGCATAATGGCCTTTGCTCAAGCAAAAAATGCGAGGAAAATGTATATGAGAATACGAGAAGGAAAGGCTGTATTTCAACCAGATACACCAAGTTAAGAAAGTTGAGGAGGCTATTAAATCATTGCAAAATAATAAGCCCTCAGGGGAAGATGCAATAGCTGCAGAAGTGATAAGAGCTGGTGGCCCACCCCTTCTAAAAGCGTTGCACGATTCAATTACACAGATTTGGAAAGAAGAAGAAATGCCCGAAGACTGGCGAATGGGTGTGATCTGTCATATCCATGAGGGTGGAAGCAAGACTGACTGATCAAACTATAGAGGTATCTTCCTATTAAGTGTTGCTTATGAGGTCCTGACTAAGATAATAGCTGGAAGACTGAGGTCTTACATGGACGAGATTATGGGGGACTATCAGTGTGGATTTAGACCAAACCGATCTTGCACAATATGCACAATCTTGTGAAAAATTATACATCGATTATAAACAAGCATTTGACACTATCAATAGGAATAGTCTCTTATCATCTATGTTGGAATTTGGTATACCTTTTAAACTAGCAAGATTAGAGAGGATGACGTTGAAGGGTGCAAGGTACCGAGGAAAAATACAAGCAAGTCTGTCCAATAGTTTCATGGCATGTAATGGACTGAAGTAAGGAGATGTTTTCTCAGCCATGGTTTTCAACATAAGTTTGGAAAAGGTGATACGTGGTTTGACAGTCAACCCACATGGAACCATCATGGATAGAATACTTCATTACATGACATATGCAGATGACGTGGTTCTGATAGCCAGAAACAAAAGAACACTACAAGAAGGTTCCACCTAACTCTTTTACCAACTAAAGAATGAGTTCGAGGGAACAGGTCTGACAATCAAAAATTCCAAAACATAATTAATATATGTATAATAGCAGAAGAAATGCCCAAGGTCATGAAAGACAGTTTGTCATAGGAGATAGTAGTTTTGAGAAGGTTGAGGAGTTCAAATATCTGGAGCTGTAATTTCACACAAGAATGAAGTCCAAGTTGATATGAAGGCCAAACTTTCAGCCGGGAATAGATGCTACTATGCACTGAAAAAGTTCCTCAATTCCCAACTTATATGAAAAAAAAAACTAAAAGTGCAAGTGTATAACACTGTAATAAAACCAGTCGTGCTATATGGAACTGAAACCTGGGTACTGTACTAACTCGGAGGAACAAAACCTTACTCAATGTCTGGGAGAGAAAGATACTCCGTAAAATTTACGGACCTATCTGTAATGCTGGAGAATGGAGAATCCGCGCCAATCAAGAGCTGCAAGAACTTTATAATTCTCCAGAAATTGTAGCTGAAATAAAGGTCAGGGGTCTCGTTGGTTAGGCCATGTAGAGCGGATGAGCGACTCAAGGAGTGCAAAGGATGTCTACAGGATGAATCCAGGTGGAAGGAGATTGAGAGGAAGGCCAAGACTGCGGTTGATCAATGATGTTGAGGCTGACCTGAGGCAGATGGGTATCAGAGGATGGACAAGGAAGGCACAGGATCAAGATGAATGGAGAGGAGTATTACGGGAGGCCAAGACCCTAAATGGTCTGTAGAGCAAAGGAGTAAGTAAATAACGGTTTGTAGAGTATGACGGAATCTATTCTGAGATCGTATGTATTAGTATTTTTTCTTTCATAAGTATCAATGATTACTCTACTATTATTGGAATGATTTTAACTTGAGTTGGCAATTTTTTTCTTATTAAAGTTAATGCTCGAAATTATTTTCTAATAATGTGTTTCACTTACTCCAAGGAAATCTAGGGACATTTTCGAAATGTGCTGTGAACATATATCTTAATTAATCTAACCCAGTGGTTCTCAAAGTGTGGGGCGCGACCCCCAAGGGGGGCGCGATGAATGCTCAGGGGGGGGGGCGCAAAGCTTGGTTGGAAAATGTTTTTAATTTAATTCTAAAATAATTACGATAAGCAATCTTTCTATTTTTTATATTTCATTTGTGTGCAGAAAAAATAGACAGCTCACTTACCAAGTGGCAAATTGGGGTCTGAGAATACACTTCTTTTGCCTCCAAGATCAATATGTCCAAGTCTGCCTGAGAGATCTCCCACATAACATCTCAGTGGGTGATCAGAGCCACATTCTTGTTTATATAAATCTCCCTGGAAAATTATGAATGAGTTTCACACACGAGATTCATGAAATATCTTTCATTTGAAATTATACCTGTTTTACATGGACAAACTTATGGCAGAATGTGTATGAATGGACTAATGATTTATTAGATATAAAAATAACAAATTATACCTACAACTTACTACTAATTTCTACAAAGATTAATGTGATTGTATTTTTCAGTTAAATTTTTTTTAGTATTTAAAACATTTAGTATTCTCAACGGTTACTAAAATATTCAAATCAATATTTTAGTAAATGTTTTGATGAATACCGAGCTGGTCGTGAATAATACATACCAACTTTTCCATGATTTTTTTATCCCAAGTTAGAATTACCTGAGTTTTGAAGGTATGACCTCATTTTTTAGAACAGATCTGTAACTTTTGAGTTTTTATCCTTTATCAAATTTCATCACATGCTTGTTCATTGGATTATAAATTTTTTAATCATTTGTCATAACGTTACTCCAGAAATGTCCACAGTAGAAAATTATACAAGATCAATTAACACAAAAAATATATAATCTAATCTGCCAGTCCAACATTCGACATCGAAATGGTACTAATATTCAAATACGGTGGAATCACATCACTTTTGACGTTTTCAGGACCACTTATTCTCTGTTCTATCATATTTATCAATACGGTTAGAAGAAATGAAAATCTTACATTCAATGGATCCGCTAGTTGAGTGAAGTAGGGATTCCAAACATAACCTCCGGCAGTGCATCGCGTCTCCAACACTTTGACAGTAGCATCAACACCCACTGCGTTCACATAGATCGCCCAATTATGATTCTTGGTCTGCAGACATGAAAACAACAATCAAAATCAACGCCTAATAGTTCATATAAGTTTTCACATCTACCATGAAAATTTGCAGCTTGAATCAAATTTTAATAATTATACATGTTGGATACAGTACACAGGAAATGGGTATGTAGGCGCAAGAGTACAAAAAAGATAGTCTATTATGCTATCAATATTTTAATGAAATATTATCCCAAATTGAGCCAAACATATCTCATCACTTGATTTAGGGATTGTTTTCTCCTATTATAAATTTATTTTGCAATACTAGTAAATTTATTGTGAAGGCAGTCCTCAGAGAGAAAATAAGTGACTGTAAGAAAAATAATATACAGCCGAGAAAATGGAATGGAACATTGAAATGGATGGAATTTAGAAAATTAAAAAAATGAAAGGTACAGAGAAAGGAAATGTATAGAAACAGAATACGTGAGGAAATAAGGAGTAGAGGTGAAAGGGAAAGCGTAGAAGAGAACTGGAAAGTCATAAAAGAATCGGTAAATGAAGTGGCGCAAAGGAAATTCAGGTCAGGTGAATAGAGTGGGTAGAACAGAATGGTTTGATGATGATTGCAGAGTAGCTATAGAAAGAAATAACACTGCACGTATGAGAATGATACAAAAAGAAACCAGAAAGAATTAAGAAAATTACAAAAACGAAAGGAGAATAGCTGATAAAATCTGCAAAAGAAGAAAGAGAGAAAAAATGAAGCGGAATTTGGAATATATTGAGGAAATAAGTAGAGTGAGTGAAACCAAGAAGTTCTACTTAGCGTTGAATTAAATGAGGAAAGGTTTGGGTGATGAATATGGCTGACGAAAATGCATTAAAAATCTATAATGGATCTTTGAAAGATCCATGCTAAGAAAAATTAACGGACCCGTCCAGGTTAATGGGCAGCAATGGCGAATAAGAAAAAATGAAGAAATAGGAACATTAATGAAAGGAGAAAATATAGTACGCTTCGTTAAGTCCCAAAGAATAAGGTAGTTGGGGCATGTGATGAGGATGAGTGAGGCTAGAATGGCCATAATAGTATTTAATAGAAAGTTGCATAGCAGACTTTTTTCGTCTGTTAGGCCAAGGAACAGGTGGTTGGACCTGATGGATGACCTGAGAGAGATGGGGGTGAGAGGATGAAAAGAAAGATCCATGAACAGAGAAGAATGGAAGCGTGTTGTGAAGGAGGCCAGGGCCCACCTAGGGCTGTAGCACCGGATAAAGAAAGAAATAAGAAAGAAGTAAATTTATTGTTAAATTGAAAGGTAGCTTGATAATTATTATTAAAGTACCGTATTCGCAAAAATTATTCCAATAATACATTTGCACCAAGAGCTTTCAATGAATTGAATAGAATTCCATTCAGTCCAGTCAATGGATGCTCAAAAAAGGGTATAGAAGTGAAAGTTTGAGAGACAATTTTCGACCCTGCAGTTCTGATAAGGGTAGTAAATGGTTAAGCATATTATAAGTCCCCACTCCTAACGAATGCATTTTTTTGTTTCTCAATAATTTCAAAAATGTTTCAATTGATGCTTTATTTATGACTCGTTTGGACAATAATTTTTTTTGAGTGGGTTCAAATTTTTGCTTGAGCTGGATTATCTGGGCTGAGTGATCGGACATTCCCAAGCCAACTGTACTACCATTGACACCATCTAACATTATATTAGTTATAACATTATCAATACAAGTGGATGTTTGTGATGTTATTCGAGAGGGCTCCTTCAAAATAAAGTCAAGATTATAGGAATTCGTCAAATTAGTAAACTCAAAGCTACTTGAAGTTTCCTTCAGCATGTCAATGTTGAAATCTCCACAGATGAAAAGCTTTCTGTTTTTTAAACCGAGCAGCCGTTCATAAGTGTCAAAGAAAAGTTTAATGTCACTGTTTGGAGACCTGTAAATGACTACAATAAGAGCTACTTGTTCAATACCTTTACCTTTCAGTTTAAATTCTATTGCAGCACATTCAAAAACACTCACTATTGTAAATAAATTAATATCATCCGGTATTCTGAATCCAAGGTCTTTATTCAAAAGTATACAGACTCCTCCTCTACTTTTAGATTTTCTGCAATAATGAGAAGCTATCTGATACTTGGACAGTGTATTCAAAAGAGAAATATTATCAGAAGTCAACCAATGTTCTGTCAAAGTAACAGCTAAAGGACTAATTTAACAAGTGAACAGCTGTTCGAGATCCTCAAGTTTGTTGCTTACTCCCTGTATATCCAATTCATAACCAATGGATATTCAAAGTTTGTTTCTTTTATACCCTGTCTGAAAGGATGTGTCCAGTCCTAAAAAACCCGATGGCAGTCGCCTCCCCGGAGTTCCCCTGTCCTCTAGTTGATCCCGACAAATAATCAGAAACAGAGCCTGACTCCAAATGCAAAGATGGCGAGCACGGCAACACATCATCAGCAACAGATTCACAAATTGATAGACGCTCACCTCTCAAATACAAATTCACTATATCCAATATTTTCCTGGTAAATAATTTTTTTCCCCAACTATTCATATGCAGACCATTAAAAGTATGGAACCTTCTCGGAATGTTATCCAGTCTTATCAGTAAAAGGTTTTTATCAGAGCAAATTTTCTCAATCGCACTATTAATTTTATCAATGAAAAAGTGAATAGGCAAATCTCTCGAGAGATCGTGTCTGCGTGGAATTGTACACAGAACCAAGTTTGTATGTCTTGATTCATTCACTGCCTCATTTAGTTTACCAATTAGTTGATCTATTTTGCGGTTATTACAATTCAAATCGATGCTATTTGTTCCCGCCAAAAGAACAACAAAATCCCTTTTTGAATAGAGAGCAACCTCCCGACTTGATACCAAGCGATCCACTATGTACTCCACAGGTGCACTCGGATATACATTGCCCATCACGCTTGAAATAGAGCTATTAGCATCTCTGCCAACAAACGAAGAGACGTGTCGACCATGACTACTTGAAAAAATGCTAATTTTAGAGGAGAAACTCTCTCTCATCCTTTCTTTTTTCCCAACTCGTGAAAACTGATTGTTATTGCAGTCATCAATATGATTATTCACCAGCTGCTTTTCACCTGTACCCCTTTGCATCCCTCCGACCTCAATACTGTTTGCTCGTTTCTTTTTACCTTTATCATTCCTTCTCGTACATTTTGTGGTACTCCCAGTGGATTGAGATAAAGCAACCATTCCATCATACAGATTTCGAGATTTATTACATTCTACTTTCAGGTCTGTCTTTTTCATGCAGTATTATCTGCTTCCAAAACGCTAATTGAATTTGTCATTGATTGCATCTGGGAACGTAGATCAGATATTTTTCTTCATGAGTCGTGATAGTGAGCCATCAAACTCTGAGCTTTGCATTTCATTTTTTTGTTTAAGTTGATCTATCTGTTCATTTAGGGTTTTTGAAAATTCAATCAGATCATCCCTTTGTTGCAACAGTTCCACTGAATGAATATTTAATGAAGAGCTCTCCTGGACTTTAACTGTTCTTAATGACGGAGTATTAACAGCCATATCGCGTGGGTGCCCACCTAGGATCATGCTACTATCCCCCATCATCACACTCCGAGACCTTCGATGTGAAGGATGAAGTTTTAGATAAAACATCGCTGTCAACTATTGAACTTTTATCCATCTCATGGGGCGTGGATGACATGCTTTGCGATGCTGGACTACTACAGCTCATAGTCGAATGATTGTGTATATTGCTCATCATTACTATTTCAGTTTTCAAAGACTTGGTCTTCAATGTGGCCAGACACCCAAGCTTATTGCAGCGCCAAGAAACGTTACCATTAATCATTGAGCGATCCTTTCTGAAGCTATAACAATGAAGTTATAACGCTGTTATAACAATGGAAGGATAGAATGAAATAGTGGAATAATGCATCAGATTGAATTTAAAGCTCTAAAAACCTTGTTAGTAATGTCGGTTGAACGCATTATTCCCAAGATATAAGCGACATTTTTTTAAATGTAATGGATTCAAGAGACATCTCGTGAACAATAGAAGATATAGAAAAAGTTGTGGGATGAATATTGCAGGAAACTAGCTTCAATTTTGTATTGAATTGTTATGTCCGTAAGATGCATAGTTTCCGAGTTATTTACAAGAAACAGAAAATGGTACCTTTGAACCACCCCAATCTCTTAGCACAGGGTGTAGTGGTGTAACAGGGAACTGCGGGGTCAAAAATTGACTTCCCCTTAGCCAAACTTCACCCTCTATAACCCTTCGTTGACTAGACTGATTACCAAAATGAAAATAGACAAATATTCACATATTATAATTAGAGAAACCACCTAAAACTTACAAAATTACGATCCATTTTTCCTGGATGACGAAGTGTAACTTCAATGACTGTATCACTCTTGCTGTTATCTGAGTGAATCAACTGTGTCTGAAAAATTGAATAAAACAATCAATCTGGTGACATAATTCAATGTATGTTTACTAATCTTCAATTACAAACAACTGAATACATCATTTATGATCTTCTCCACTCCTTATATAGCCTAAATATTATTTATGGGAATCACATGATGTATGATTATATTACAGCGATGAGAATGAAAATGAGATGAAAGTGATGAGAAATCAACCAAAACATGAAGGAAAATTATTGTAGATAATATTACAGCATCCGTAATTATACAAGTAAGGAATGAGTCTGGTAATTCAATTACCAGTATTTCAAAACAAACGTGCTATAAGAACTTCAAAAATAAATCAAATGAAGTATATACTTCTTATAAGACCAATAATCACATACGGCCAAGAAACCTGGAATTTAACTGCAGTTGATGCCTGTAAACTGAGAGTTTTCGAAAGGAAGATCATTAGGCGCATATATGGAGGCATCAATGACAATGGAGTCTGGAGGAGGCGGTCAAATGATGAAATAAATGAAATTCTAAAGGGTGAGAATGTGGTACGATTCATCAAATCACAAAGATTGCGCTGGGCTGGTCATGTAGAGAGAATGGCAGACCATCGAATGCCAAAAGCAATTTATAAGGCCAGGATGGATGGTAGAAGATGGCAAGGGAGGCCACGTAACCGGAAGAGGAGGATGAAGTGGAGGATGATCTCCAGAGGACGGGAGTTGTGGCATGGAGACGAAAGGCATGTGACCGTGATGTGTGGAGGGCTCTAGTGCGAGAAAGAGCTGTAATGTCAGAAGAAGAAGAAGAAGATATACTTATTATACTATGGTAGTTTTGCGTTAAAGTAAAATTTCTTACTAACAGAATCGAAGTAATATGTGCGGTAAATTAAATTGGGACATTTGTTTTTAATTTTGAAAGATCAGAAAAAATAAGAATAATGATGTTGATACTAACCATGCGAATATAACCCCAGGCAAAACCCAGAGGATGATGGAATGAAGCGATAGCTCTCAATTCTCTAGCCTCTGTAGGAGCATACCCTCTCTCAATTGTACCACATGACCATCTGGAAAATAATAATTGAAAAAATGAGATATTGAAAATAGTAGATTGATTAAAAACTACAGACAATCTTAGAAGACCTTGGGGGACTCTCTTTTTAAATTAATATTGTATTAGTTTTTTAGCCCAATAGATGAAATAAATAAATGAAAAATAAAAAATAGGTAAATATGTAGTCCAACAGAGCAATAAATAAATGATCAAATAAAAAATAGATGAATAGATAAAAAACTTGATTAGATGTGTTACTATTGGTTTATTATTTGTTGATGTTCTGTTGTTAACTGTTACATTCTACTATAACAATACAAAGATCACATAAAATTGAAGGAAATGTTCAAGGGATTCATTACTAATGAGTTTATTGCAAGGAAAGCATATGAGTTTTGCATTTATTGATCACAGGGATTTGGAACAATCACTTTATAAAATTCTAAAAGTACTCAAGTGATACTTGGTAATTTTGTGTAAATGTATAATTATCTCCAATTTACACTTGGTACAGCTGGTTGGTTTAAACAGTTTTAGAACTGAAAAACAATTCAGATAAACTCCCTTATAGAATTAGCTCAATCAGAACAGTAGTACACATTCATGAAAGTGAATTTAGTAAATTAAACCTGGTATGATCCTTCCTGAGCAGAACAATTGATCGACCCAAAATGCTCTGTTGTCCGAAGATCTGCATGGAAGAGTCGTTGTAGGCGGCCTGTTTGATGGCTGTTTTGTTGTCGAGCAGACCGAACTTCCCTCCGAGGTCACCGACCGGGTACTGGTCAGGGGTTCCCTCACCCGGCCGAGGAACGGGCCTCGCTGCTGTCTCGTACGGGTCGTACTGCGAGTTCAGAGCAGACTGCTCGCAAGGGAATTCTAGTTGCTCTTGAACGGGCATCTGTAATAAGATAACGGATCACTTGACAACATCTGCATTCAACTTCAATAGATAAATGTGTTCTGTAGTTGTGTTTTTTCAACAGCAGAACTTCATAATCCTATACTCATGATAAAAGAGCTGTACTATAAAAAAATAACATTTTAATAACTGAATTCAGATATTAAAACTATAAAATTCATATGTTTTCATCACATTCTATGTGAATAACAACTCAACTAGAGAGCTTCAGTAACTGCGAACGTCATAAGGTAAAGAGATATCCTGATTCACTTCAATGAATATCCCTAAAAATGTAATAGAAAAATGATAAATAATTATCATTAAGTGGTGAATCAATTGATTGAGGTTACCACACAGACTTGTTTCATGAAGAAGCAAATAAAAACTTTAATAATCAAATATACTATATTTTTACTTTAACCTTCTAGTCGTGACCCTGGGTTTTAGTAGGAACCCAGGCAATTTTTGTTTTAGTTATAATTCAGCTGCCGTTCGCTTTACTGCCTATTGTGACCAATGTTAATTCATTTCAGTAGACAATTAACCTTGGTATAGAGTTGCTCTGTGGATTGTTTTCGTGCGCGAAATTACGCTTTTCGGTCCCCAGGACCCCAAGGATCACGACAAACGTTAATTTATCATTTCTTTCAAATGTACATTTTTATGTTATAGTGATTGGATTCAAGCAGTCAATATGATATTCTTTATACATCTCTTTATACATTATGATATACATTTTTTTCAAATGTACATTTTTATGTAATAGTGATTGGATTCAAGCAGTCAAAATATGATAATTTGAGACTTCAAGAATGTACACATTGACCTCTAGATCTCTATTTCAATGACATTAGAGATGCTAGAGATAAATTCATGGCGCAGAATAAGAGTACTGACCCTGAGTAGGATGATAGTGAAACTAATGAACTTGATGTGATTCCAGGGACACTAAACCTCCCCCAAAAGTGAACTTTATATGATTATATTATGTTTTTAGTAGATTTTCATGTAGGTTTTAGGATCTATAATAGATCAGTGTAATTTCATGAGTTTTGCAAAGATTTTGCAACATGAACTTGAGGGTAGATTAAAAACTACCCTAAGAGTGAACAATGACCTATCTTTCTAGTAGTAATGACCTATCTATCACAGTATTCATCACTATAATTTTTGGTTCATTTTATATAGAATAATAACCAAACGTTACTTTTTCACTGTACTAAAATTCAGGTTTTCTCTAATTCATTTTTGAAATTATAATTAAAATCCATTTTTGCTTTCCACAAGTGCTCTCTGCACTCATAAGTATCTCTTGGACACATTGAAATAAAAAATAGCATTTTGCCTTGAGATATGATATATATAAAAATATATTCATGATGAAAAAGGTGCCTAGGACCCAGGCTCACGACTAACGTAAGAGAAACTTAGGGTCACGACTAGAAGGTTGAAATAACACATAAAACAAGTGCCAGTAACTAATATAAAACATTTAAAATATAACTCATAAGTAACAGATAGGGCCTAAGACTATTTTAATTGAGGAAAAGAGTAACAAGTGTTCAAATTTTATCCATACAAATTTATTAATGAATAAGGATGCTATTTTATCACCATACTGTAATGATCAGGAACTTTACAATATGCATATCATTACCACAACCAACAAAGAACCTTTGTACAATACATTTTAATTATTTTTTATCATGCTCAATCTATGAAGTGAAGTAGACTTCAATTTATTTCTATAAAGCATTTTCAAGCACCACGATAGGAAGGGATGAACTAGAGGAAACCTTTTCAAGAATAATTCAATGAAAAACAATAACAACGTATAAATATATCAACAGGAAGATTATGGATATAAACATGCAGGAAAAATTCAGCGTTCTGTCTTTGCTAGTTTAGTCTATTATACAAATTCAGATATGGGAACAAGTGTGCGCGTACAAATCAAAGTAACGGGTGTTTTTTAGAGGCATAGAACTTTAAATTGCAATAAAACAACAATGGATTGACATAAATTTTTTTTATCGGGAGATAATCTTTCAATTTAATTTTCGCAATTCATTTTAAATATTATTTCTGGCGTTTATCGCTTATCCGCATAGACCAATGACTTTACATAGCCCCACAAAAAGTGGTCTAGCGGTGATAAAACACGAGATCTTGGAAACCAATTCACAGGTCCAAGACGTGAAATTATCACCAATCGTGTCTTTCAATAAATCAATTGTGGCACGAGCTGTGTGAACCCCAGCTCCTGGACATCATGGTTGTTCAATCCAGTAATGAAAAAGTTAGTAATCTTCCATAAAGTGGATGGACACATATTCAATTCCTGTGCTCGATGGCGGATGGACTCATTCGGGTATTCCTCAATGCTACGCTCTACAGTAGCAATAGCTTCTTCTGTACGCACCGTACGGTGTCTGTGGGGATGCGAATTATCAATAAGAGTAAACGTGGTGGGAAAACATTCCATGTGTAATCGAATTAACTGATCTGATGGACGATTTTGTCGACGATAAAATGGATGTAGGGCGCGATACGTATTCCGCATAGAACTGTTATTTTCGATATAAAATTGCACTATTTGCAAGCATTGTTTAGGGGTAAGTTTATTCATGATAAATTGCCAAACGAATCTGAGAATAAATCACTTAACAACTGTTGAATCGGTGGCCATCTTGAACAGTAATGCCAAATTAAAGTTCTATACCTGTAAAAAAACACCCAAAGTAGATTCATGTTCAGACACAATGCATGACTCATCAATTTGGAAAATCTCTCATACCCCTAGAATACAAATCTAATCATATTTTTAACATTTATTCCAGATATAAATGTTCACTTGAAACTCGACAAATTTCTCCAAATCCAAATAGCATGTTACCGCTTACCATAAATGAAAACTTATCAATATTCTTCCTTTGGAATCAAGTGAGTTAACAAATCACTTGAAAAGAGCAGTTATTTCACTCAGCCAAGATAATAATTTTGAATTGGGACATCAATTGCATACATTTTCACAGTAGAAACTAGGTTAATAGCTAGTTAAAAATTCTACAAGTAGCAACGCTTTAAAATTGAACAATTAAGTTATCAATAGAGTTCATGTAAAAGAAGTTTTCATGCATTGTGAAAGTACAGTGCATAGTTTAGCATTAGGAGTTATTCATAAATTGGTTATATAATAGAACCAGTAGATTTTTCTCCAGTAATTTAGGTTGTGTTCCCATCACCCGTATCGAAACGTGATGGCTCACTTGATGTATATTGTAGGCAGATACGCCTTCTAGGTTCTCTATGTTGAACTCCATGTCAACAACGTCGTACTCTGTTTCTTGATAGAACTCCATCTTACCACTAACTGGCGTTTCGATCCCGTTTCCATACCAGTCACGGATTACAGCTTTTCGTCGGAATATTCCCGTTATTCTAGATAGAATAATTGTATTACGCAGATTACAGACTACATTCAATAAAAAGGATAGTATCAAAATTTAAGAAGTGAGGGTTATGATGTACCCTAGTTATACGTTACATAATTAGTACTGTATTATTCAGATATCAAAATGAGCAAGAACATAAAAAAAAGTATCAAACGTCAAACCATATTCGACTGAAATAGCTCAAAGCATGTATAAAACGTTGTTTTAATAATTAATTTAAATTTGAATGTATCAGATTTGATAGCTTTATGGATTTTTATTGATAAATCATAAATCAAATAGAAACATTTTATAACAAAGCTAGCAAATTGATAGTTTCAAGGACGTTGATAGAAGCCAATAAAGTATTTTTCAACTGTAGAAACTAAATAGCCTTGGAAGCGTTGGACATTAAATTTCAAGAAACTCGTTTTTGTCGTTAGAATTACAAAAAATTATGATAACGGAAAAATTTATTCAATCGAACATGTTCATTGCGATGATAAATTATTGTTGGAAGGAAATTACATATATATGTTTTGGAGAATAAAATATCAAACATAATATTACCTGCTGCAAGCTAATCGGTCGCCTCTTGCTTTGGGACCGTGGTCATCATAGATCACAAACGATCGTCCCACTACCGAGTTTGGCCCACTCAGAGGTAAATGATTATCGGTGAATAGCTTTCTTGCAATTTTCGCATTATTCTTCTTCCTTCCAGCTATCGACATGAATCCCAGCCTCTCGGATAAAGCACCTACTCTACAATAGCCAGGTCTCACGCCCTCCACACACTGCGAATCCGATGTTTTGTTGATGACATATACCTGCAATGTAAATCGCAACATCGATAAAGCTGGAATTAAAAATTCAAACGTTCATAATTATTTAGTAGAAGTATGTCCTACAATGGAACATCCGATTGACCATTTCGTGAATTAAGTGGAATTTTTGGCGAATAAATGTGTTCCATATAAGCATAGAGAGAGAATTATTTACAGGTAGGCGTGGAATTCCCAAAAAATGTATATATATAAATCAATTGTGAGAATTGAAAACATTTTCATTGACTATGTCTGTGTATACGACGTACTAAAACTATGAATAGACAAAATTATTGTGATGAAAATTAATAGATTGAAAATTTACAAATGTTTCAAGTTATTCAAGTTGCTGTGGATTATAGTGGTAGAAGAGGTAATATTAATTGAGACTGTTATTCAAGAATTTACTAGAATATTATGAAACAGCAAATTAGATCCTCTAAGACACAATCTTTAAAAAGTAGATAAGACCTATGTAGATGATATCAATATTGATAGATTTGAATAACGATTTTTTTATAATTTCTATTAATACTCACTATTAAAGTCACTATAGAAGTCACTAGGAGTAACCATTAACTTTGTTCTCTTATTCCTTATCCTCAAATATTAATTTTTTTTAGTCATCCAGTGAAGCATACAGTTCCAATCTACAATTTCACTACTTTAAATTCTTTCACTACACTTTTATTTAATACACTTTTTTCACTTCACTAGCACTACACCAACTCAAAGGGCTTTGTTAACTTTAACTTTCTTGTGAGTTCAGTGTTGTCTAGAAGTTGGATGACTTCGGTGTTTTCGTGTTGATGAAGGCGTGACTCATGATGGACTGCCAATCGTCTTATCTCACTGGTCACATAGGGGATATGCAGATCTCTGTGCAAATCGATGTTCCTTATGTACCAGGGCGCATTCACCATTATCCGCAGTACTTTGTTTTGGAATGTTTGAATCTGATTGATGTTAGAAGTTCTAGAGCAGCCCCAAAGCTGAATTCCATAAGTACCGACAGGTTTTTAAATTTGTTTGTAAATCAATATTTTGTTGTCCAATGAAAGTTATGATTGTCGGCCCAACAGCCAATAGTTTTTACTGCATTTGAGTCCTAGCTCGCTCCTTTTCATCTTCATATGCTCTTTTCTTTAATTGAACAATTATATTTAATAATTTTCAACTTGGCGTCAAGAGTCATTCCAAGATATTTTGATGTGTGGTACTACATTCCCATTCAGATTTATTCGAATCGGATCATGGATAGCATTCTGTGGTTTTGTGAATGCTTCTTATACTGTTTCCCCTTCTGCCAGTATTGCAGTATTATCAGCAAAAGTAACAATTGTCACTGCATCCAATTCAGGAAGATCGCTTGAGTACAGCACATAAAGAACTGGTCCAAGAACACTACCTTGTGGAACTCCAGCCCTTATTTCCTTCAATTCAGAGACGTAGTCACCTTGTTTTACTCTGAACAATCTGTTGGTGATGTATGATTTTAAAAGTTTTACAAGTTGAGTGGAAAGAATTTTATGAAGTTTATTGATCAGTCCTACATGCCACACTTTGTCTAATGCCTGTGTCACATCAAGGAAGATTGCTGAGCATAACGATTTTTTCTCTAATGAATTCTCTATTACATTGGTGATTCTATGTACTTACTTGGTCCAGGGTTGAGTGCTTCTGCCTGAAACCAAATTGATGGGCTGGTATCAGATTTCTGCTACTTATGATGAGAGTCAATCTCTTCATTAGTAATTTCTCAAAAAGCTTTGAAGAGATATTGGGCGGTACGATTTTGCTTCTTGAGGACATTTCCCAGGCTATTGCAACATAATGACTTCTGCCACCTTCCAAATTATAGGAAAATGCTGTAATAGGAGTGATGCATTGAATAAATGTTAGCATGACAATACCTTTCTTTTAAAGTTTCTTCAAGATTTCACCTGTAATAAGATCAAATCCAGATGCTTTTTTTTATCCAGATTATATTTTATTTCTTCTTGAACCTCATTTATAAAAACTAGATCAATCTCTGTATCTAAATAATCTATTATATCTTCTTCAGGATCATTTTCAGATTGAATGTTTGTTGTTTGAGTGAAAGATTTCTTCCAGATGATTAGCAAATATATCTGCCTTTTCTCTGTTGTTTCTTGCCCAAGTACCATCTGGTTTTCTAACTGGAGGGGATTGTAATGTGAAGGGAAGTCTAATAAAATCATTTTCGGGAGAAGCAGGTGAACAAAATGTTAAAAAATTCACACAAAACCTAAAACTAGTAGGAAAAGCTGGAAATTGGAAAGATGAAGATATGAAACTTATTTGTAGGTTGAAAACAACCGGAGCTGCTCTAACTTGCCTAGAGGCACACCCGGAGCTATTAGAGGAGGGTAGAACATTTCAGGACTATGAAAAAATTTTAATACAAAGCTTAGAGGAAACTTGCGACCCCGAAAGGTGGTTACTCACTCTTAGTAGCATTAAAAAAAAAAAAAAAAAAGATGAAAGTGTCATAGCATTTGCTGATAGGTGTTTACAAACGGCATTGAAGGCTATTCCCATGGCCGCAGACCTACAGGAAGCCTCTTGGGAAAAAGCACAAATAAAACGAACTGTTCTAACAGCATTTATACAGGGTCTACAGGGTGCTGCAGGACTAGATCTACAACTCACCCAGCTACGAACTTAGAATCAGCAATTGAGACAGCATTGAGAGAATAGCTTTAGTAGCCTCCAATCAGCAGCAGGATGTGTTTTCAACAGTGTGTGATAATGGATTACCAGATCCCTCTGGGAGGCACCGTGTTTGTTCTGTACAGAAACGACAATTTAGCTCTAATTATTCTAACCAGCAAGCCAATACTTGCTTTGCTTGTGGAAGTAGAGGACACTTTGCCAGGGACTGTGCTACCCAACAAATTAAAGGACGTAATAAATTTAATAGAAGACCAATTGATAGAAAACAGGCTTTCACCATTCAAGAGACTGAAACAACTAAAAGTCAGCAGAAATTCTGTTTTGTGTTTGGAGACCCACAGCATTCTGCTTATGCTTGGTAAATACAAAGTTCAGAGTCCATCAATGACGACAGACGAAGATGGACCCCAAACGAATTGGGGCCGGGGGTTTCCCAGCTTCCCGGCCACCAAGATTAAGGGAGTACACAGTTCCCAGTTTATCAACAGCCAAAAGTGGGATTTTTTTAAAGATGAGAATTGGCAAACAAGAAAAGAACATGTTGATAGACACTGGGGCTGAGGTCAGTATCCTCAAGGAGGCCATTCCAGGATTACCTATGGCTATGACTAGTGAATCAATGATACTAAGAGGAGTGACTGGAGACATTATAAAAATTAAGGGCAACCAAAGAGTAGATTGTGATGCTGCACATGTGAACATCATGCATACATTTGTGGTGGCAGACATTGATCTATATGGAGATGGATTAATAGGCCTGGATGCACTGGATAAGTTGGGAGCTGTGGTTGATGTTTATAATGGTGATGTTACTTTGAAGGAGTTTATGCTGAAACGCTAAGTATAAGAAAAGGAACAAAGATGGTATCTATGTGTGAAGAAGATATCTTGAGTGAAGGACAGCAAAGGAGGTGTTGTTTAGAACAAAAGGGTATTGAATCAACAGTTCGCCAAGAAAATTATGTCGAAAATGATTAGTACAATCAATGTAGTTTACAGCCAAATGGAAAGGAGCACTCAGACAGTAAACCCAGGAGGCAGAGTCAGGGGTGCCTACAGGGGGGGGGACGCCAACGGCGTCATAGAAATTTTTGGGGGGATTAATTTTACACTAGAAGACCGATTCTCTCTGATAATTTTTATTTTATTCATTCTTTTATTATTATTTTTTATTTATTCATTACTGCTTTGTATTTCCCAACGATGTAAATGATGATCAGCTGATGATGTAAACTACTTATTATCAGGGTAAGCGGCAGCTTACTGGTTTTTGGAAAACGTATCGAGAATTTTAACTTGAGGATTTTCCCGCACTTGGATTAGCTGGCAGGCTTTCAACCTGTCAATCAATCGGAAATATTGAGTTCAAATATATGGATCAAATAATGGTTGTCAATATGGATCAACTAATTGATCGACATCAAACAGTCAGATCGAATATTCGGGAGCGTATCGTTTCAGTACATGCGCATAAACGCAAGAACATTCATCTACAAGAACATCCAGTGTTAACCTCGCCAGAAAAAAGACTATTTGAACGACAGCATCCTTGCAAGCAGCAAGCATTCTCCTCACCTTCCAGCACCGGGTCCAAGAGGGATACTAACCAGAAGCTCGGTTACAGTGAGAATAACAGTTCCAGTTGGGAAAATAAGGTACCAGTGAACCGGGGTGACTTGTCCCAATTTTGGAGAATTGAAATTTTCAACAGCTTGCAATCAATACTTAAGTTGCAACAAATGCCTTGCAATATTTTTTATTGCACTTTGTAATGTTTGAAGAGTATTTTTCATTTTAAAAAGTTAGTATTTTTCTCAACTTTAACAAAGATATATTTTTTTGAAAATAAGAGACAATGTAAACGAGGGGTTAGGGTGACTTTGTCTCACTTTGAAAAATATATGGAAAAAAGTTAATTTTCAAGAGTTACAAAGTGAAACCAACTGTTAACCTTTAAAATGAACAATGACATAAAAACCAAATGAAATCCACTTCAAAAAATCAGTTTCTGCTGCCTAAAAATCTTATGGCATGATGGCTCCAACTGCAGAATCAGCAAAAAATGAATATTGAAAACGTATCAATTTCAAGCAAGGTGAATATTTTGTTTTATTAGGTAAAATTCATTATATTTTGAATTGTATTTGCATCATATCCTGCATAATAACAAAATTTTTATACTAGGACAAAGTCACCCCAAGTTTAACCTAAAAATGACCTCGTATTTAACTAGTAACAGATCCCTAACCAGTTCAACTATGGATATTATGGATATACCAATTTAAATATAATAAATAGGCAAACATAAAATGTACTTGCCGATATCATAAGTCTCTTAGAAATAAGATGAAAATCACAAGATGAAGCAAGCAGTTAGGTTTTATGTCGATAATTCAACTAATATATCGAGATTCGACATATATATCGATCGATTGTAGAACCTCGATAATGATCAGGGCTACGGGTATCAATGTTGAACATCGATTTCGGATAACAGAGATCGGAGATAAACTGATTTGAATATTTTTCCGCGAGGTGGGACAAAGTCACCCCGGTCGACGGTATGTAGTTGAAGCTACAATATTTCGTATTTAGGACTCCTAAAGTTGTAGTTTGTGAGGCGTACAGCCCCAAAATTCAGCTTACTTGTTATTCAATAGTCCCACATCCTACTCTCACTTGTTTAACAGGAAGACCCAAAAATAAGGATCTTTGGTTCATTCGGGGGGGGATTGGCGTCATAGACGTTGGGGGGATAGGCACCCCTGGGCAGAGTCAGGAATCAAACAACAGAAAAATGAAAAGGGGATATCAAACCCTGAATTCACATCCACATTAAAGGTTAAGGCTAAAGAAGGTTATAAATCTAAGAAAACAGAAGAGTTCACCTTTGGAGTTCATTCACTTGTGTTGGTACCAGCTCAGTCAGAAATGCTGATAGAAGTAACAACAAACCAGGAGATTCACAAGGAAGATGTCCTTATTGAGCCCATCCCTCTCCCCTCAGGTCTACAGATTGGTAGAAGCATACATAAATCGAATCATGGACAGACAGTGATGAGTGTGATGAATCTGATTTCAAGTCTTATCTCTATTCATCGGAAACAGTTAATGGGACAAGCAGAATTTATCCAAAATGTTGAACCAGATATTCAGGTTGCAACATTGAATAAAACTGATGAGAAGCTTAAACTGGAATTGCAAGACAAACTGGTTCACCTTTCTTCAAGTGATGCCAAGATTCTGCGAGCAGTGCTACAACAGTATTCTCATGTTTTTGAAGAGCCAGGACTAGAGGGCTTTAGTGTCAATGTATAGCACCGTATCCCAACTAATGAAAATTAACCTATAACAAAAAGACCTTACAGGGTTCCATCAATTTAATCTAAGACCAGTTGTTGAAAAACATATAACTGAAATGCTAAAAACGAGAGTGATAGTTCCTTCCACTAGCCCCTGGAGTGCACCAGTTGTATTGGTAAGGAAGAAAACCACAGATGTTAGTGTGTTGTGTGGAAGTGTTAAATACCGTTTCTGCACCGACTTTTGAGCCCTTAATCAAATCACTAAGGCAGATGCCTACCCACTACCCTTGATAAATGAGACCCTTGAAAGTCTGGGCAAATGCCAGTAATTCACCACTTTGGATCTTCGAAGTGGCTACCATCAGATCCTCATAGCAGAGAATGACCGAGAGAAAGAAAGAAAGAAAGAAAGAAAGAAAGAAAGAAAGAAAGAAAGAAAGAAAGAAAGAAAGAAAGAAATATTTATTGCCAAAATCATTAAACAAACTTTACAAATGTGGAAAATATAAAATTTTTTATATACAATACATTACAAAAACTTAAAATTAAAATATTTTCCATTTAAAAATCGATTATAATATTATCATTGGCGTTACCAGCAAAACTAAGTAGTTTGAGCGATGGCAACGAGTAATCAGTCGGCTATAATTAGTGGCTTGAGATTCAGTCGAAAATAGAAAAAATATAATAAAGAAAAAAGAAACATATGGAATGTATGAAAAACTAGAAAAAAAAATAAAATTTCAATCCGAAAAGAAGAAGTACTAAGAGTGAAATACTAAGAGAGCAGAAAAACTAGAATGAATTCATAATAATTTAAAAACTCAAAAGAAAAAGAGATGATTCATGTAATTATTAATCTACAATTCACTGTACATATGTAATCCATTTAGTAACATAATGTAATTCATTTGTAGCATATATGCAATTCCTTTTGTAAGCAAAGAGAGAATTGGAAAAACAATACAATACAGTACACATGACACAAAAAATAAAACTTAAACTCAGAGAGAGAAAATTAATCTGGGAGTATAGCCCTACTAATAATAAATTCAGAGGAACTGAGGAAGACAGTATATGTACATCAAATTAAAATATTTTAGGTATATCTTCTGTCTTTATCCAGCTTTCAATTTTTAATTTAAGTGCTTTTGTAGGTTTTCCTGCAATGAAATGTTCTGGCATAAAATTAATAAGCTTTTTTGTTGTATAGTTGAATTGTCTTCTGCATATAGTTAGATCTGTTCGAGGAACAAAGCATCTATTTACTGATCTAAAACTATAATTAGTTGAATGAGGTGTAAAAAGATGTATATGGTTGCTGATATATTTAACAAGATTTCTGATATACAGTTGCCTAACTGACAGAACTCCGAACTCCATAAAAAGTTGCTGGCTAGGGTACCTTTTATGCACTCCTAGTGCTGCCTTGAGGATACTCTTTTGAATAATATTTAGTTTATTGAAATGAGCATTAAAAGCACCACCCCAGACCATAATTCCATACTGAAAAACTGATTGGGCGTATGCAAGATAGACCATTTTACTTAAAGATTTCTCTTTTAGTAAGCTCAATTTATAGAATTTATGAATCATGAATTTCATCCTGCTACACATCTTATCTATATGCTTATTCCATCTTAGATTTGGGTCCAAAGTGACACCTAAATACTTTGTTTCAGTTACTCTCTCTAACACAGGACATGAACAACTCATATCATCATTGTTGGGGTCATTTAAGCAATTCCTTTTATGTACTCTAACTGCATTTACATTATCTATTTTGTCAGTTGGCTGTGTACTCGAGTTCGGAGAAAATGTCATATAAACACTTTTTTTATAATTCAATGTCAAAACATTCTTCACAAGACCTCACCCTACAAAGTCCACTGTTAGCAAGAGATATAACACTGTCCCACGAGGATCCAGTAAAAGCTAATACAGTGTCATCACAATAAGACAATATCCTACACCCCTGAATAGGAAGACTCAATAAATCGTCTATGTAAGCTAGAAATAGAATCGGGGATAATACTGTTCCTTGAGGTAGGCCAAATCCTGACAAAGCTATTTTACTCTCCCTTCCATTCAAATTAATCACTTGTGTTCTGTTTTCCAAATAACTAGCAAATAGTCTTAATACTGGACCACGAAAGCCATTTCCTTCAAGTTTCTCAAGCAGGTTTGAATGAGGGATGGTGTCATACGCCTTAGCCAGGTCCACGAATACAGCTAAAGTTTTTTTATTCGACTTATAGTTATTTGTTATTATATTTACAAGTTCAGCCATGGCATCCTCAGTGCATTTATTTTCTTGAAAACCATATTGATATTTGTTTATTAAATTGAATTTATTCAAGTATGGAACAACCTGTTGTTTTATAATTTTTTCAAAAACGTTGGATATATTACTTATAAGGCTAATTGGACGATAATTGGTTGGGTTTGTTTTATCTCCTGACTTGTGTAATGGAATTATGTTGGCAATTTTAAAATGACTTGGGAAATGCCCTGTTTCCATACATTTATTGAAGATTAAAGTTAGAGGTAGAGCTATGAAGTGGGCTATTCTTTTGTGCCGGGCACTGTCTTTAATTCAGGCCTTTTCCCAAGTTATAATAGTAAATTTAATACGCAATAGACTAGAGCCATTATTGTAAGTGAGTTAGCGAAATAAATTATTTTCTCTCTCTATTATGAACGGCCATGACTTCGAGTTTCCCATGATAGATATTTAAAAATTGTGGCTCCGAGTCGTCGAGGAATGTAGATTATGGAATTATCTCTAAAACTTAGCCTTCTTGTCGCGACATAAAATGCGATAAGTTGGAAAACAGCAAGCTTTGAAATTATAACAAACTACCGATTTTGCAGTTACTATTTGGTCCAAAGGCTGTAGAAGCCACGCGACGATTGGTCAAATTGATTCCATTCGCCCAATAGGAGACCTGTTTCTAAATACAGTAGTGGGGATTCCTCAGTCGAGAGACCAGATTACGTTCCGGAGGACACTTTGCTAGGA
This sequence comes from Nilaparvata lugens, assembly GCF_014356525.2. NCBI lineage: Eukaryota > Metazoa > Arthropoda > Insecta > Hemiptera > Delphacidae > Nilaparvata > Nilaparvata lugens. The sequence goes on along the minus strand of NC_052504.1, from coordinate 63,317,622 downwards.
GCACTACGAGAGTAAAGATGTAGTCACTATGTTTCGCCCTTTTTGGGCAGGTTTATAAGCTTATTTCAGTAGTTAATGTAGGAGCTAGTTTTATTTTTTATTAATGTTTAAATTTACTAGTAGTGCCATGTCCTGAAAGGTTTAATTGTGTTTCTTCATCATGTACGAATAATTGTTTCTTCAAATAACCGCTAAGGTACGTAAAATAAGGTTAAAATATAATTTAGGGAATAATTTAAGTGTTATAAATTGATTGAAACTTCCATAAGAGTATTGAATTAATTAAGCCTGTTATTTTTCAAGTTAATAATATTGATTGAGAATAATCCTTTTGATTTTATTAGTGATGGAAGATAATTATAAATTTTTTTTCTACAGAAGTATAGAAAGTTTTCAGTTACGTTACATTTGAGTTATTGTTTCTGGAGATATATTATCGTAGAGTATTGCTGAAAGTCAGGAAGATAGCATTTAAATTGGAATGAAATTTTTAAGATTATGTTCATATTGAGTTTATGACATTTTATAATTTATATTTTTCAGACTCTGTTTTCTTATGTCATTAAGGCTTTCGAATGATTTAGTAAATTTTTTATGATAGAAATCTTAATAGACGAAGAAGAAAGTTTTTCTTTTCCAGGAAATTAATGTTAATGAATGTTCATTTTTAATTAAGGTTCTGAGCAGTTTTGGGCGAATGCCCGTTATTTACACTTGGATTGCGTCCTAAAGTTCATAAATAATAAATAAAATAAATGTTGGCTAGCGCACAAGTTTCCAACAATACTAGCCGAGCTACTATATGAAAAATTGTATTTGATTTCGCAATCCAAACGAAAAATATCATATAAGTTAACATCATAATTAATGAAGTATTCATTTTCTAAACGCATTATATTAATTTATTACGGATGTTTTCATAAAGGTTGCATTGTAGATTAATGACACTCTGGCAAGTAAATTTGTTTTAAATCTGTTAAATTTTGAGAAGGAAATCAGAACGTCAAGATAAAATCTAAATTAAAGAACAGAATAAACTCCTGTTTTAGCTTTTGATGAATTGTAGGAAGAGTTAGAAATTAATGCTGTAATACATTTATTTACAGCGGTTCATGTGTGTCCCCAAACCAACTTCTTGTACTACCACCCCTTTGGTTCCGCAACTTTATGTAAAACCGCTTCAAGACACCCGTTCAGACGACAGGTCTAGGGACGTAAGAGGACGTCGCCGTCAAGCCAAATTCAACCGGTAAAAGCTCACCGCCAAAAACAAGGTACTGTAACCCCGACGATAAAGCAACGTACAAACCAACGAAAGTGCAGTGTAGTGAAACAAAGGTTCATTCGAGAATGTCAATAAAAAGTGGGGATTCAAAATTATTATGAAATGGGTTATATGGGTTACTATCGACGAAATTTGGGTTCAACGGGTTTTTTTCTTTCTTGAGTAATTTCATGTTGAAATTGATTGGTTATTTTATGACTGATCTTGTTTGGTTTTGTGACGTATTGCTATCTAAACGGGGATAGTAATGCGCCCCCGAATCAGATGAAGAATGTCAACAAGGTAACATGATATTGTTGTTTCTGTTGTTCGATTTTAGCTGCCAATGTTTATTGAAACTGTTTGTATTTTTCTATTATTTCAAATTGTAGTGTGATTCTATAGTATAAACCTATTAAATCAGGCATGGCAAGATTAATTGAAGTTTTCTTGACTCTAGCCCGTTCACCTGCATGAATTAGGTATAGACTCAGGTATTTTCTAGATGTGCCGGCCTATTTCTAAATTCTAAATTTTATTCAAAATTATCTTCTTAGGCACACAACTGCGCCACTGCTGCTGAAATTTTAGCGAAAGGCATACAACTGCGCCGACTCTGCTGTCTAGAGATATTTAAATCTCTGGAATTCAAATTTTCTAAAAAATTAAATTTTTCATAACTTACTCTAATAATACTAGATCAATTTTTCTGAGTCTATACTTAATAATTCATTCTGTGAACGTGTTAACTGTCAATATTTTGGGTTTGGAGTTGAATGAATAATTTATTGTTGCTACTCCAATTTTTCTGTAGTTTAAATAATTGTAGATGAAATAGGGAAGTTATTAAGTTCAGTAAATCCATTAAAATGAAAATCTTTTGAAGTGCTTAAAGATAAAGTTAGGTATCATTGAAGCTTAAGTTGAAAGTATTCTAAAACTTCTTATTGAAATTGATTATTGACAAATGAAAGTTTTAACGGTACAATAAAAATTAGTAGAAGAAACTAGCATAGGTGAAAAACAACTGATTCTAGTGCTGAATAAATTTTTTGCATTCTGTAATTCCGTGAATGGTGATAGAAATTATTGTGATGTCAACGTACGTATTCTGGTCTCACGCATCGGGTAGTTGAATATCAGTATAGTAGTAGTGAAAGTGAATATTGAGATTTTAAAGGTCAACCCAAGTAAATTAGGAAAATTCGGAAATCATTATGGGAGAATGTTTGAGGAAAATAGGAAATTTTTTTGATAAGTTTAGGTAGATCGAAGGTAATCAGAGAATAAATAGGAAACTGTTTTATTAGTTATTGTTGATATGTAGTTTTGAAAAGTTGATGAGTAGTTTTGGCCTTGAGATGTTTAAACTAAATAATTGGGTATTGTAGATTAAAGTTGAAACAATAATCAAATCCTTGGGAATTTGTATGAAAATAAGTTGATTCAGATGAGGTTGTTAAGTCCCTTTATCAGTAATGTTTATTCTCGAAAAGGTGAATCAGTTTATTATTGGAAAGATTTTTTTTTCATGTGTGATTTTTGCGGTAGGCATGCGTAGTGATAGTGTAAAGATCCGTTGTGTTGATGACGTTTCCTGTAGACTGTGGGGATTTTTTTTGTGTTTAGTTGAGACTCAAGATTTAGAGGAGGACACGGGGATGTCCTGCCTATGTGTGTTGTTGTTGAATTTAGGTAATCGGCGCGAGTGTAGGTCCGTGTCCAGAGAGAACGGAGCACTGCCCGAAGGTTGTCCATGTAACAAATCAAGGAATTTAGCTGTGACTAACCTTGCAAATTTGTACGGTGGAATTGTATAATTTTAGCGAAAGGCACCGAAGATGGTGTGAGCTAAGATTTAATTGCATCTAGTAAACGGTCTGGTTCATTCGAGAGTTATGGGGCTCGTCAGTAGAATAACGTAAACCGAAATCTAGGATATTTAGTGAGTCTTCGTAGTGATTGTAAGGAAAACAATCAGCGTAATTCAGTTTAGGGAAGCCCAGTCAAAAGGTTCGTTAATGTTTGGTAGGAAAGTCAGCCGCAAAAACACAAGTAAAAATTGGTAAAAAAAAGGGGTATTATTGAGTTTAAAGTTGCTTAGAAATTTGGTATGGTAACGAAAATTGAAGGTTTTAGACAATGAATATTTAAAGTGATTAGTTAAGGTATACAAATAAAATAACAGAGAAACTTTTTCGAGTACCTAGGTAATGTTAAAATGGTTATCAGTGAAAGTATAAATAAATATGGGAACAGTACTGAACGGGTTAAATTAAAATAAAATCAACAGTGAAATTCTTCTAGCTGAATTTGAAATAAAAAGGGAAAATCTCTTGAGTTAAGCATGAGTTTAAATTATTTGGTAGTTGAGAGTTGAAGGTTGATTAAAAAATTTAATTGGGGATATGAAAGTAGAAATATGTAGGAAAATTCGTGTCAAAAAGGAAATAGAATTTTTGTTGGGAAAATTAAATTGAGGTAATTAACAGTAGTAGGACCCTTTAGAGATAAGTAGTCAAAAAGAATTAATAAATAAAAAAAAATAGGAAAATCTTTAATGAAATGATGAATTTTTTTAATGATGAATAGTAAAATTGCAATCAAGTTTTCCATGTGGATAAGTTGGGATATTTTGAGATCTAGTAGAGTAATTGAAACTAGTTGGATATGAAGTTTTCTTGTTGAGAAATATGTGAGGCTCCAGTAAGGTTGGAAATGTCAGTGCACTTGTAAATCAGTAATAGTGTAATAGTAGTCTATTAATGTGTTAATGTATTGGTAAATTCCATAATGTTGATAATCAGAAGTCAAGCAGTACGGTAGCTGTCCTAAGATAGTTGTTCCAGTTGAATTTTCTTATTATTAAATCATGCCTTGAGAATTATTCTTCCATTGTTTAGAGAAAATGTCACGTACTTTGAGTTTGCGATAAATAATAGCCTGGCACTCGATCATAGTTTTGTTTTGACTAGCGTTCTGTGGTAAAGGTTTCCTACTAGAATATTATAATGAAAAGTGTTTTTCTCATGATTGTAGAATGCAAAATCACACTTGAGTCATGTTGAAAAATATCCGAAACAGATCAGAAAAAAAAAATAGGAAACAGATCAGTCTATTGAAGGCAAGATTTTTTGTCGTGAGTTATAATTGGATAAGTTTTTGTGAGTATGGCGCCACTCTATAGCCTTGTCTCTATACACTCAACGAGATGATTCCTAATGAATGAGAAGGAGAAAAGAGAAAAAGGAGTTATGATAAAGATATTTACCGTATTTGTTAGAAGGATTCATTACGGGTGCATGAAGGGTTTAGTCAAAGATTTTGTTACGTGACAATATAATGTATATAGAAGAAATTCCGGAATGTAAATAACTTGCGCAACTAGATTAGTCATTAAATTATGTTATTAACTTCGTAATATTAAATATATTTAGGTAGGTGAATTAGGTTTAATTTTATTTCATTGATCGGCTGCATACTCGCGGTAAATGAAATAATTGTACAGTTTTCTCACGGTAGTAGATAATTGATTGTTTGGTAAATCGGGTGATGATCAATTTTTGAAGTCATCAACAGTCATAATACAATGTAGGTAAATGATGTCTCTAATAATAATAATAATAATAATAAGTTATTTAGCATAAGACGATTTATCATAATATTCTATACTATACCCATTTTCAATAGCTTAATACTCATCCATTCATAGTTAAGAATTGTACATTCACATAGTTAGGAGTTAGTACATATAGATAAAATATATTCCCATTCATAAAATAATAAGAATAATGTCTAAGGCCTCATATTTTATATTCTATTCGCTTTATATTTCATATTATTTTGTTGATATCCCTATTCTTTATTAGTTTACCTTCCGTGATTAATACAATTATAATCTTATCATAGGTTTATTCAGTTCAACTGATTCCGTTTTAGTTCACTTTAATACAATTCAGTGATAGAGATTTCCTGCTGGAATACAATAATGGATAGAAATTTTCATAGCTACGGAATGTACATCAAGCGTGTGTCATTGCTCTCCGATGACTCGCTAGCGTTGCAGTTTCAACCATTATTATCTTTGAATCGTAGTCGATGTAGAATAGTATTGCTATTGAATTGCTTTATATTGTTAAAAATATGTTGCACTCTCAACTCTATAGTAATGATAGTTAGATTTCAATACATTCAGCAGAGTGAAAAGGTTTCATCCTTTACTATTATGATCAAACGTACTTCATATTTTACAACAGCAGAGTAACATAGAACCAATTAAAACTATGATGTCTTTTAAACGTTTTCCCTTGTTAGAGTTTGCCAAGAAAATAACCAGGGACTCAATAAAGTGATTGAAGTATTCAAGATTATTATACTCGGTCCGTCTTTAGTACCTACTTAAAAGGTGGACACGTCCATATTGTTTTGTCCTGACTCTTGCCACAGTTTTAAAGACTCTTGCCAAATCTCAATTAGTTATACATTTTGCTGAATTTCGGAATGATTAAAGAGATTTCTTTTGAAGAGGGCCCGCTTCAAATTGGATCCTACTATCAATCCAGAAATTCGACTCTCCAAATCATACAGAATGCCTCTATGGTAACATATCCTGATTAGATTTCTTTTTGCGTGTTTCACACCGGAAGGAAGGGGAGTGTGCCGGGCACTGTCTTTAATTCAGGCCTTTTCCCAAGTTATAATAGTAAATTTAATACGCAATAGACTAGAGCCATTATTGTAAGTGAGTTAGCGAAATAAATTATTTTCTCTCTCTATTATGAACGGCCATGACTTCGAGTTTCCCATGATAGATATTTAAAAATTGTGGCTCCGAGTCGTCGAGGAATGTAGATTATGGAATTATCTCTAAAACTTAGCCTTCTTGTCGCGACATAAAATGCGATAAGTTGGAAAACAGCAAGCTTTGAAATTATAACAAACTACCGATTTTGCAGTTACTATTTGGTCCAAAGGCTGTAGAAGCCACGCGACGATTGGTCAAATTGATTCCATTCGCCCAATAGGAGACCTGTTTCTAAATACAGTAGTGGGGATTCCTCAGTCGAGAGACCAGATTACGTTCCGGAGGACACTTTGCTAGGAGCACTACGAGAGTAAAGATGTAGTCACTATGTTTCGCCCTTTTTGGGCAGGTTTATAAGTTTATTTCAGTAGTTAATGTAGGAGCTAGTTTTATTTTTATTAATGTTTAAATTTACTAGTAGTGCCATGTCCTGAAAGGTTTAATTGTGTTTCTTCATCATGTACGAATAATTGTTTCTTCAAATAACCGCTAAGGTACGTAAAATAAGGTTAAAATATAATTTAGGGAATAATTTAAGTGTTATAAATTGATTGAAACTTCCATAAGAGTATTGAATTAATTAAGCCTGTTATTTTTCAAGTTAATAATATTGATTGAGAATAATCCTTTTGATTTTATTAGTGATGGAAGATAATTATAAATTTTTTTTCTACAGAAGTATAGAAAGTTTTCAGTTACGTTACATTTGAGTTATTGTTTCTGGAGATATATTATCGTAGAGTATTGCTGAAAGTCAGGAAGATAGCATTTAAATTGGAATGAAATTTTTAAGATTATGTTCATATTGAGTTTATGACATTTTATAATTTATATTTTTCAGACTCTGTTTTCTTATGTCATTAAGGCTTTCGAATGATTTAGTAAATTTTTTATGATAGAAATCTTAATAGACGAAGAAGAAAGTTTTTCTTTTCCAGGAAATTAATGTTAATGAATGTTCATTTTTAATTAAGGTTCTGAGCAGTTTTGGGCGAATGCCCGTTATTTACACTTGGATTGCGTCCTAAAGTTCATAAATAATAAATAAAATAAATGTTGGCTAGCGCACAAGTTTCCAACAATACTAGCCGAGCTACTATATGAAAAATTGTATTTGATTTCGCAATCCAAACGAAAAATATCATATAAGTTAACATCATAATTAATGAAGTATTCATTTTCTAAACGCATTATATTAATTTATTACGGATGTTTTCATAAAGGTTGCATTGTAGATTAATGACACTCTGGCAAGTAAATTGTTTTAAATCTGTTAAATTTTGAGAAGGAAATCAGAACGTCAAGATAAAATCTAAATTAAAGAACAGAATAAACTCCTGTTTTAGCTTTTGATGAATTGTAGGAAGAGTTAGAAATTAATGCTGTAATACATTTATTTACAGCGGTTCATGTGTGTCCCCAAACCAACTTCTTGTACTACCACCCCTTTGGTTCCGCAACTTTATGTAAAACCGCTTCAAGACACCCGTTCAGACGACAGGTCTAGGGACGTAAGAGGACGTCGCCGTCAAGCCAAATTCAACCGGTAAAAGCTCACCGCCAAAAACAAGGTACTGTAACCCCGACGATAAAGCAACGTACAAACCAACGAAAGTGCAGTGTAGTGAAACAAAGGTTCATTCGAGAATGTCAATAAAAAGTGGGGATTCAAAATTATTATGAAATGGGTTATATGGGTTACTATCGACGAAATTTGGGTTCAACGGGTTTTTTTCTTTCTTGAGTAATTTCATGTTGAAATTGATTGGTTATTTTATGACTGATCTTGTTTGGTTTTGTGACGTATTGCTATCTAAACGGGGATAGTAATGCGCCCCCGAATCAGATGAAGAATGTCAACAAAGTAACATGATATTGTTGTTTCTGTTGTTCGAATTTAGCTGATTTAAAAAGTTTATATTTAATAAGGCTCTATACCTCTCTTTCAATGTGACATTAAAAGGTTGTTTTTTCAAGGCATTATGCATTTTGTCTCTTGTTCTTATACAATTTACCAGGCCTGAGCTTATCCATTCTTTTAGGGGTCTATTCCTCCTTTTTAATTCTATTTGACTAGTTGATAATTTTATATAAGATAACAACTTATTTACGAAACGGTCAACTATATTATCTAAGTTAGTAGAGTTATCCAATTCTGAAATCTCATCTATCCAGGTTTCTTTTTAAAAAAAAATCTAAGAGTTTGTCAAAATTTATTTTTTCAATGAAATTAATCGAGTTATTCGATTTTTCAGATGCCTGTTTTTCTATTCTAATGTGAAAAGTTGTACAATAGTGATCAGTTATAGAAGTCTTTTGAATTACTCCTAGAATGTTTTCTTCGCTAATTTTTGCACTTCTATAAAATATATGATCGATACAGGTTTTCGTATTATTCATTACTCTTGTTGGCTTGTTAATAAGACCGTGATAAACTTGCTTGATAAACTTGAGACCGTTTATCTGCATCAAACTTATATATTCATTTGATATTCTACTGTTTTGCAATAGATCTATATTCAAGTCGCCCACCAAGATAATTTTTTCCATTCTGTTAATATCTCTCAGTTGTATATCAAGATCAGATAAGAAACCATCAATGTCAGCGGCAGGAGACCTATATACGGCAATCAAATTTATTATTGAACCATTCATTTTTAATTTTATTGTAAGAGTATCCGCTCCTTTGTTTACCCCAGTGACTTCGTTAAATTCTATATTATTCTTTATAAAAACGCATATACCATTACTGTTATTCAGTTGCCCTGGTTTGCTTATTGCAGTAAATCCATCCAAACTATAGTCAAAAAACCCATTATCACTTATCTAAGTTTCTGATAATACTATGATATCATAACTCACTTTACAATATTATGTAACATATAGACGAATTCATCAAAATTTCTTCCTATACTCCGAATATTCATATGAATAATATCAAAAAAATCATTGGATAACTCATTCTCAAACTGATTGGGGTGAAAATTTAATATATTATCAATCTCAGCCGTATTGTAACATTCTAAATCTATAAAATCATCGAAACTATAATTATTATTTGTCATATATCTTGAAAGATACCACTATTTTCCTCCGTTTCCTATGTATGTTGTTCCTGCTGCTTGTCCTCCGATCCGTCATTGTTGTCGGTTGATGTTAACTCCTTCAGTGTGTGGGTGTCGTATATCCGAATCGCTCGTGAAGCTTCATCCTTCTTGACAAATATCTTCCCATTCCTTATCCAGTTGAATTTATAGTTGTTCTTCTTTGCCTCCATCTTAGTTTCGTTGAATAGGTGTCTTGTGTGAGGTGTCAGATTTTCGTTTACAATACCGGTCCGTCTTCAAATTTTTTATCAATGTGAGTGCTCCGTAATCCATTACTGTTGTTTTGTCTCATTTCTTTTTGGTATGCTTTATAGTTTGTTATCCAATTGTCTCTGGTTTTTCTTGACGCGAAAGCAACAATAATAGGAGGCACCTTTCTCCTATCTCTGACAGGAATTATATGAGCAGCCTCAATTCCCAGATTTCCTTCATTATTTATTTTTAGGACTCTTGCCGTTTCTTCGATTATATTTTGAATAGGTCTTTTTCCAACACGAACAATTTTGTTTTCAATACTTCGTTTTCCTTTTCCAAAATAGAGTGATCCACCTTATACTTTTCAATCATTACATTATATTCATCGATTTTATTAGAGAAAAAATCCACCGAGTTATTCACAGACCTGGAAAGAGCCATGTTAATGCAGATGCACTGAGTAGATGAGTAGGAGGAGTCACAATTCAAAACTTTGATAATAAAGAGCTCCATGAGCAGCAGCAGAAGGATGAATGGTGCTGTTGTCTGTTGAGAAATGGTAATGGAATTGTCAAACATGATACAATCCTGTGAACAGGAGGCCAGAGTGAACCATTGCAGAGGAGGGTGGCAGTCCCTTCCTCTCTGAGAAAGATAGTTATGAGACTTTGTCACGAGACTCCTTGGGCTGGACATCCCGGCATTGAAAGAACCCTCCTTAGGGTTAAACAACAATACTACTGGCCTGGAATGGCAAGAGAGGTTGAACAATATGGAAGACAATGCCACAATAATTATTGCACAGTTATTGTGCTATAAGTAAAACTCCGTAAAACTCCCTGTGCCTTGAAAGTGCCCTTGGAAAAAGCCTATGAACCAACTCATCCTATGGAATTAGTGATAATGGATGTGGTTGGTCCCTTGCCAACAAGCACTCATGGAAATCGTTACTATGTGAGTTTCATAGACCACTTTACCAAGTTTTCAGAAGCCCTTCCACTACCAAACCAAACTGCTGAATAAATTGCCAAAGCCTTGGTTACACAAATCATATCCAGACATGGTGTACCAACTCGACTGATGACAGACCAAGGCAAAAACTTCTTATCAAAGCTATTTGTGGAAGTATGAAACCAGCTGGGAATAGCAAAAATTTAGACCACAGCATGCCACCCAGGAGGCAATGAGAGAATAGAGATTACATCGCACCCTCAATGAGAGCGTGGCTCACTTTGTCCAACGGGATGGTAGTGACTGGGACAACTGGTTGCCTTATGCTCTAATGGCTTATAATTCAGTTCCTCATTCTTCAACAGGGTATTCCCCATTCTTTCTATGTCGGGGTCATGAAATGGTGTTACCTGCCAATCAACCCATACTTCAAGACCTAAAGCGTTGTTCAGTAGGAGAGCATTTGAAGACATTGAAAATGAGACTGGGTGAGGCTTATCAACAAGCTGTCAAGAATTCCTCGGAAGCAGCAGATAAACGGCTTATAACCGCTAATAAAGGCAGAAAACCAAGAGAATTCAAAGCTGGAGATACAGTTTATCTGCACAATTCTGCAGTAAAGCCTGGAGAATCGAGTAGATTCCATCTCCCTTGGGTGGGACCATTTGAAGTGAGTAAGAAGATGTCTCCAGTGAACTATAATATTATGGTGATCTTGCAAAACTTGGCAGAACAAACTAGGGAGTGTGAAGGAAATCCCCTTCATGGCTTCCATGTTATTAGCATTCGTTGCCTTGGCAACCCTTCAGACTAAAAGTTTGTTATATGGTTTTACGATTAGTCATTATGTTCAAGTTTTGTAAAAGTAAAGTTCAATTCAACAGTACAATTTTTCATTTTTATTTTTAGCATTCTGAGTTCTGTACAGTAATATTGGTCACTCGATTATTTTTGTTGCTTTCCAAAATGAATAATCTGTACTTGCATCCAAAATGAATAATCTGTACTTGCATCAGCTGCCAAGTTTTGAAGGTAGTTGTTAATGGATTCCTCAGGTTTCCTTATCTCTCTTCTCAATTGTGTTTTGTTATTGAAGATATTTTTTCAGCAGGATCAAGAACTCGTTGCCATTTTCTTCTTGCCCTTCGTTTTTCTAAAACAAGTTGTCGAATCTCCAGGGGGTAATTGCATTCTTTTGTTTTCCTGGTGTATTGTCTGGTGTTTTTCCAGGCTGATTTCTGGATTTGCCACATGACATTTTTTGCTGCTTCACTCAACTGCTCAGCTGTTCTAAGTGGAATAAATTCAAGTTGATGTCACTCACCAAATCCACAGTCTGTTGTTCTTTTGACTAACATTGGTTTGTCTTCTTTCTTTGTTACTCGTTCACTAGGTGTGAGAACTACAGCTGAATGATCAGAGTCCAGGTCAATAAAATTACTGGATGTTCTCTTTGTTATGAAGAAATCTAGAAGATCTAGTTTTATTCAAATTTGTTGGTCAATAAGTAGATGTCCCTGTTGAATGGAATTCGCAGCCCAGCTCCTGGATAGCCTCTCTGAGTTCTTTTCCTTTGGTAGTTGTGAGTCCTGAACCCCAATCCTAATGCTTGGCATTAAAATCTCCACCTACTATGAATCTATCTCCAAGCTGGAGAAGAATATTTGTATAATCATTCATTTTTCTATAAATTGTAATGTGGCGAAAAATATGCAGCTCCAACAAGTATTTTCTGGTTGATGGACTCTATTCCAACTACAGGTAGCTGTATTTCATCACTTTGAATACTGAAGTCTTCATAGTGTTTAATTCTCTCCTTCAATATTACAGCACTTCCACCTCTTGCTTGATTTTGAGGATGAATAGTTTCGTAAACATTATATCCATTGATTTTGAAGTGAGTCTGCTCAGTTGAATGGGTTTCAGAGATGAGGCAAATATATATAAACATCTATATTTCGTGTCATTAGAAATATTTCTATTTCTTGTTGTCTATTATTATTGATATTATTTATTTTATTGGCATTCCAGGTAGCAATCCTAATATCGTGTTGGCTTGCAATATTCATTTTCTAGTTTTCTTCTCGATACTATTACTCTTCCCTTCCAAGCTGTCAAGTCGTCCAGAAAGAATATTTAAACTTTTTTAAAATTTCCTTCAAAACCTTATTAACATTAAATGGTTATTGTTGTTGTTTTGGTTGACTCTCCTGTTGGAGTGTGTTTGGTTACTTGGGAATAGGATATTTCTCCAGTGTACTTTTTTGAAGTGAAGTTTCTCTGTTGGGTTGTATGTGGTTCATCGATACTTCTTTTAACTATGTTGTCTTTTTCAGTTCTTCTTCTCTGAAGTTCTTTAGCGAAGAGACAGCCTCTGTAGTTAGCTGGGTAAGCTTCGTCACAATTGAAACATTTGGTGGGGTTTCTTTAGCCTTGCTACATGAAATAGTCCATTGTTTTCCAGCCCACTTCACATGTTGACAGTATGCTTGATTATGACCAAACCGCTGACAACGTTTACACTGCGGAATCATTTTATTGCTTCTAATTGAATAAATTTTCACTTTCATATGGTAAAAACGTTTAATTTCATATTTTTTGTATCTTCTGTATTCTTGAATGTTAACATGAACATTGGAAGTCTGATAATGTGTTCTTTTCCATCCTTCTTCACTTTTTTCATTTTGTTGACAGCACTGATTATTTGAAAGCCTCTTCTTAGAAGATCTTTCTTCATATCCTCTGGATTGCATGATGAATGAAGCTCTTCAGCCAAGACACGAATTGGACGAGTTTGTTTTCGAACGTGTGCCATTCACATTTAGCTTCATTCAACATCTTAGTTAAATCACTGTATTCTTGTTCAGTTTCAACATTCAATTTTAGCTGGTTGATGTTCATCATATGTTGGCATTGAAATTAAGATTTTTCGATTTAAATGCCTCTTTAATTTTAGTATACTCCTGTACATTGCTCAATATGACTGGTGGTCGCTTATTTTTCTTGACAGCCGGTTTTATTGACTCTATTGGAAGTCTTTTTGTGTCTCGTGAATCACGTATATTCCTATTCTCTTGTTTAGGAAGAATCCATGAGGTCTATGTTGCTACTATCTCTTCTTTGTTCCCAATTGGGTGGCGAATAACTATCATTTTTATTCGAAGATGAAGATTATTGTTTTGAAGTTATTGATGAAGATGATGGTAATTGGATATTCTTTGAAGTAGTCGATGATGAAAGCATATCTTTCAATTGATTAATCTCCAGACGTGCTTTCTCCAACTCCATTTCCAATTTATTCATTCGCTCTTTTTCTATACTGTGCAGACAGGTGTCTTCTTTGCACGCATTATACAAATACTGCTCAGTTGCAGTTTTCAGTTGATTGCGGTGAGCTGGTGCTGGTGCCGGCTGTTGGAGGGTCAACGCTCTTCGTAGGTGTTGTTTGAGCCATGACGTCATCCTGCTCTTCATACTAGCTGGAGAAACGCAGACAGGTTTTTGACCGTCGACATTTCCCAGCCTCCTGAAAATATGTCAAGTCAGCACTGACCTTATTCCGATTCGCGGGGCACTGAACTCTATCCGCAACAGCTACAACACTGTACACAGCAATTTACTATAGCATACACTATTTTTTCTACTTCTGCTGAAAAAACTACGTCTACTCGCTACGCGAGTGAACGCTGACTGAATAACGATTATGTCATAAGGAGGTACTAGTCTCTTTTCTCAACCACAATTCACCATATTTATCAAATCAGCAATAATTGACTAAATCTTACTGGTGCCAAACAATTGCAACGCCTATTATCATAAAAAGAATGGTACTTTGAGCAGCTTACTATTTCTCACAGCGTTTGAGTGCTGTGTTCCATAAAATCAGTCTCACGGCGTTTTCATTCACCAACAGGATTTCAATTGAATTGGTTTTCGGGCAATCAAAAGTGCACCAACCTTAATCAATTTATTTCATTTACAACTGAGTTAAATTCATCAAAATTTTGGAGAAAGACAGTTTTGGGCTACGCCCGTTGTCTTCTCTCAATCATATTGTATACTATAATGATTTTTGATTGGCAATAAATGCAATAAATAAATAACGAGATATGACTCCCGGAATTCCAATTAGTTCCTAACCTAATTGTGCTGGAAAAGAATGCCATTAGTTATTATAATTCTTCACACATTGACAGAAAGAATATGTGTGAATGCTCCCATCAGAGCCAATGTATTCTTACTGTGTCCAGAAGAGCAGAAATCTTTTGAAAAGCTTGACTGTAGACCGAAAACTATCTCTCAATACCAGACATGCTGGAAATTCACAAGTAATAAATTATTATCTCAATATCTTTCGTATTGCCTACATGGAATGGATCGAAGGTAGTTCCAGCAGACACACATCTGGCAGTCCAGTTGTAGAAGTCTTTGCCGGGAGAGTGCTCAGTGATGCCCCACCGGTGCTCGTGAGTGTTGTTGACCGAAGTGCCGTCCGAGTACACCAGCTGATCGATCACGATCGTCGTGTCAGCCACCCAATCTTCGGCCGGCTGTCTCAAAACAACACGACCAGCTAATGGGTATCTACAACAAACAATTATTCATTTATTTCATTACATACAATTATAACGTGAAAAAATTCAGTCTGTATAAAATAAGTCAAGACTTGAAGAATATTATATACGTATTGAAAATTGTTGTAGAGGAAATTTGTAGTAGCCAGTAACGCTGGATATAAGAGACAAAGTTAAACAAGTTCGCAAAGAGCGCAAAGGGTTTAAGTTGACTTACCTGAAAAGAGCTTCGACTGTTTTCATTGGAAGTTTTTGGTCTTGATCTACATGATGATATCTCACCAATAAAGAACATATCCAGGGCACTTCTGAGCCATCATCACCATTCCTACAACACAAATAGAATGAAGGTGCAAAATTTCTATTGACTCATTCCTTCAAACAGTTGTTAGGTGATCTCAGAGACCCTGAAATTGATCATATACGACCAAAAACTCTGACAGCAGATTTTACCCAGGAAGGTCACACAATATTATTATTCATTAAAAATAATCGATGACCAGAATTTTTTTCTCTGAGTTAATTAATTCATTGTAATTGTTCTTTTGAAATATATATTTTTTATTATAGACTGTTAACATTTCATTTGAAACACTGAAAAAAGTTTTACTGTACTATATAAACATCAATGAATTAGAAAATTATTAATAAATTCAATCATTTCAAAATTAACTAACGAATATTCCAAAATTTCTAAAAATCAAACGCATTGAATATGGTGAATATTTTAGAACCGAAAACCACTGAATCAAGTTTTGATTCACAAAAAGACAACTTGCTGAAAGTATTGTCTGCAATTTGTTTATTATAGAGTTTGAAAACTTGATGAAATATCGCATATCAAGACTGATGAAGAATTTTAAGACTCACTGAATATTGAGAAATATGAGAGTTATTAATCCCAGTCTGCAACTGTATTCCACGATGAGAATATATCTCTCACTTGATAGGCGTAAATTTATTTTCTCCAAGGTGAGCGTAAGTTAGCGATGTAATGCTTTTGATGAATATCTACCTGTAAATTACAAGAGACCGATGGGACACACTATATCGACCTCTTAGTGGAAGATACATATCCCATGACTTCTCTCCATCGTAGCCAATTTTACCTGACAGGTCCCCGACTGCGTATTTGTCCTGAGTTCCAGCACCTTTAATCAAGACAAAAAATCAATGTAGTTGTGATGCAAAAGTCATATAACAATAGAATAATAAACACAAAAAGTCATTTATAAGATCAAAATACAGTCATAAAAAACAATTACATTGGAAGATTAGTTGAATTTTCTCGTGTGAAATGGTTAACTAGTTAAAAGAAATTTACTAGAGACCCATTGGGTTGAAGAACTCGCTCATGAACTGTTGTATTGATTTGTAATGGTTATGATATTGAAATAAATTTATTGATTGGGTTAATTAAAAAAAAGTGAAGAATAAGGACTTCAAGGACTTCAACAATGAGACTTCAGTGATCTTGTAGCTGAATTTTGTGTGTAAATTTTTATCGTGAGAAATTCATTTTTTGTTGAAAAATATTTTTGCACATTAAGATTTTGCTAAATTGCGTCCGAGAAGACTCCAATTTTATGGAGGGTTGAGGTATTCTCACGGAACTGTATTTTCATTAGCGATGGGAAATACACGAGTATTTGGGAATATTTCAAACTTGCACTTTCTTTTCCTACGGAATTGTGCTTTGTCTCCACGTGGACCGTCGTCTCGTTGGTGGAAGGGAAACATAATTTGCGTGGAAAAGTTCAGTCCCAATTAAGCCGCGGTCGTAATAACATTAAAAATCCAGAGGTAGCCTCGGGCCTCCAGGCCTCCAAATTAACGTGTTTGTTAAATATGTTTATTGTTTGAATTTCCTAATGTGTATTATTTTCTCCGTAGAATATGTTAAAGTAGTTTGTTTATTATTTGAAGTGAATTTGTGAATGTTGAAAGTAATAATAATTTACTTTGTAAATTATAATATTGGGCGTATGAAATTCAAAAATTATAGATTCTTTTTATAATTAACCAGAAGGATTAATTATTATCTTTGTAGAAGTAAAATTACGATGTAATCGTAAAATCATATTTAAATCAGCACTGGCCTGCAGATAAGCTTGCTAAGCGAGGTTCTAGTATGCCATTCCTTGGCCCAGAACCGGGCTGTGGCATAAGTATAAAGGTGCGTACAGATATACGCGCCGCGAACATGAGCAATTCACTTTTAATCAGCTGATGTCAAGCTTTTATATCTGTATCTTACTTTTTCTGTAAAAATACAGATATAATCAGCTATAACAGATATAAAAGCTTGACATCAGCTGATTAAAAGTGAATTGCTCATGTTCGCGGCGCGTAAATCTGTACGCACCTTTACAACTGCCTTCCACACAATAAGTAAATGGTCCAGGGACTTGAACCACCAGCAATGACAGGATCACCCTGATCAAGCACTTGGCAAAAGGCTGCTGGCAGACGCAAGCCCTCGCTTCACCAGCTGGATGGTGAGTCTGAGTAGAGGTCAGGTCAAACAGGATATTGCCTTGGGCTTACAGATAAATTCAAAATTTCCATTGATAAATATTTATCCAATGGCTAAACAAAGCCATTTTTAAAAGCAATAATTTGTGTATGTTGTCTCTAATGTTGAAGATTAATATTAGTGAGAACATACTACTGTAGTGACAAGTTCAAATCAAAATGGGATTATTAATTTTAGATAGCGAGAGCCATAAAATTTTCTAGCTCATGCTAAAATCACTTAAATGACCGAGTCCTCTATTATTCATTTGGAGTAGAGAAATGAGTTAAGTCCACGCTACCTTCGTGATCAGTTAGAATTCCAGACAGTTAGCAAAATTTTACAGGCAGTTTTATAGAATGATGCAATCAAACGATACAGATTATCTGTTGTCTAAATTTAAATTAGATTAATTCATTTAATATAATTTAGAGAAGATGAATAGAATGCAAAAGCTTGTTGTTTGTCCAGTCCCATGACTCGTCTTTTAGTATTTAGAGAACTCTCTTTTACCCCCATCTGGGGCGGTTACAGATTGGAAGATTTATTCTATTATTTTGCAAGATTGAGAAGGAATAATAATTCTGAATAATACCAGCATTTCGCCATTAAAAAGCAAAAGCCTAATCCCTAACCTAACCAACCTTTAACCTTCAACTTATTTCTCACTAATCCCGAACTAGTGTACAACGGTGTAGCTTTGAGTCGAACATCGGCCTCAAGAATTTGTTGAAAACCAGAATACACCCACAGTATCCCTGCTTGTCGTAGGAGGCGTTTTAAAGGGACCCCTAATCCAAAGCCCTTCTTCCAAACCCTTTCTTCTCCTTCTTATTATGATATGCTTTGGCATTTTTCATTTCTAGAATGACACGTTTTCCATTGACTTAGCTGTGTGTCATTCTTACTTTCTATCTGTCGGCTTGTCTCATGGCCACATTCTTAGTTCTTAGGTCAACCCAAGGTGTGATGTGAACTGTGCTGATGGGTGGTGTTTTTATATGGTGTCTCTAATATTACCTGCAGGATACCAGGCGCCCAACTATAGTATTCAGCTTTGCCTGGACTTGCGGGGCTCTGTCTGGGTAGACTCTACTTCCCTAGCTGTTCGTGGGAACCACATGAACAACAACAAAAAAAGAACAAACTAAACCCCAAGGAAACTCTAGAAGTTACCTTGCCTTCAAACCCATCGGGATTTGCCCCATCAGGGCAGGTTCCTAAATCTGAAATGGGTGCTTCAGGAACACAGGAGGTCCGTTGCACTCTTATGTAGAGGTTTATCAACATTGAGAAAGCTTCTACTGATCACGACATGGATGACGTAAGCTCAACCGCACCATCCCACCCAACTGAAGAGGGAGGGTGAGGTTCTCAGAAGTCCAGAAAAGCGAGAATCCATAGGAATGCCTGGGGATGCAATAGAGCAACCAAGCAGTTTGCGGGTGGAGAGACCAAACCTCACCACTGCTCAAAGAAGGGCGGCCCATTCAAGCAAGCAAAACTTCTTGAGAGAGGTTTTGACCCTGTAAAGTTTCGGGGGGGGGGAAGCAAAAAGAAAAACCCAGAGACCAAAGATGGGTTAACCTCCAGGCACAAATGTGGGTCAAGATGCTGAATTGAGTGTGGCCAGGCGCCCTAGAGGCAATTTGGCGACCCCTCCCTCAGCGGAAGGACCTACAAAAAAAGGCCAGGAGTGGAAATCAAGTAAGTCACGAGGACCAATCAGTCTGAAGAGACTGCCAAGCATATCATACTGGATTACGAGAGACTGGGGACGGGTCACCGTCTAGGTGTCACCCCGACTACCTGACACCTGGTCATTTTGGCCATAGGCGACTACTTGTACCCTCGTATAAATATACCATTGCCATCTAGTTGTCCCCCCGACTACTTGTCACCTACTGGACCAAAGGTGCCAACTAGTCATGACCGTAAACGACAACTTGATACCTCGCACCCTCCCGTCAGGGTGTCCCCCCGATCAGTTGTCACCTCCTTAGAAAGGAGACAAGTAGACGGGGATGGGTCACGTCAACATGACACCTTACACGCTGGCGTCAAGGTGTCACCCTGACTACTTGTCAGCTACAAAGCACTAATCGGCACAGCCTCCCGCGGCGTGGGGAGGGGGGATTAAGCCATTTTTATTACTGGTTATGATGTAGAATTCTAAGCACTTTTAATTCAGTAACATTTTCCCATCAAATGCACGGTTCGGGATATTCGCCGTCTTTGCTATTTTATGGACAAATTTCTTTCTAGTTGGTTGAAACAGAATAAAATTGAATAATAAGCCGTTTTGTTGACTGAACCAGATGTAGAAACACAGCCTACTATAGATGGAAGGCCGGAACATGTTCAATATGTTAACGTGTAGTTCAGGCTGACTTTGCTTTATTTGATATGCATAGATTCATTACACCATTAGAAAAATTGTATTTTGTAGAATCATTTGTATTATTATATATTGTGAAATCATTTGCATTAATTGTTAGTAGGGATAGTAAGTATTTGATTTATGTCAATAATGTGATTATAAACCCACAGAGATATGTAAACATAGATTAAACTATTGCTATTGGATATCAATTCTTCTGTGATTTTTTGTATACTATTATGCCTAGATATAATTGAGTTAATGGATAAAGTTGAATGAATTATCATTATTCCAGCAATTTATTCATTCAATAATAATTCATTATTAATATGAATTATCACTTCTCTTTATAAGGCTACTTTGAAATTATTAAAACATGATATAAATCTTCAATACCGTACTCTTTGTATTTTTTTCTTCCAAAACACGACTAGTTCCAACTCATCTGAAGCCATTTTTCCTAAATAAAAAAAGATGAGTTGAAACAAGTCTTGTTTTAAAAGAAAAAAGAATAATAAAGGGTAGGGTGTGATGTGTTTTAATATAAATTGATGGATATTATTACGAACAAAAACTAAATGGTAGTAGAATATATTCCCTTTGATAGATATTATTGAACTATCGATTATCATCATGGTTTATAGATAGTTATAGATGCACAAAAAGCGAATGCATTAAATTCAGAAGTTTCTTAAAAAGAAGACAATATTCGACTTTTTATTTTACATTATTTTACACATTTTTATTTTACATTATTTTAGAAGGTACTATTCAATACTTTCATCTATTAATGAAATACATTTGATCGTTAAAATTGCTCGTAGGAAATACAGACACAGAAAGTAATGACAGTGAAATATATTGCCAAGCAAGACATTATACTTGAAACTCCTAGAGCTAAAGTTAAAATTAGTCTATCAGTTAATATTATATATTTTTTACTATCATTGAATTGAATTTCTCAGTATTGGTATTTGATAAAGAGCGTAAAGCTGGTAGTTAATCGGGAGTCTACCCAAGTGAATTCACGTTTCTCAGCCTGAAGCTGAGCTTGACTGCGACGTTGCCAAGTTGTGCTCTTCAGCCTTTATCTAAAGTAAGCCATGGTAGAACACAATTCTAAACACTTTTGTTCAGTTATATATTATGAGGATAAAAAATTATTTATATACACTTGCGCTCAGATGGCAATCAGAACATACATAAGAAGGCCAATGAGAAATTTGGAATCTTAATGCCTTTTCATATAAAATTTGTGGAGAATCATCTGATTGCCACCTGTGATGTTTTCAACTGGCATAGTTTGTTTATCACTTGTAACAGTTTATTTCAAATTTGATCCAGAGTTCAATTTTGTCATTCCAACATTAAAAATCTTTCATCATTCATTTAGTTTCGTTTAATGAATTTCAACATGGGAAATCAACAAATTAAATTCCTATAAACTTGACAGTTTGGCTTCATTTTCAAACTTTCAAATGAAGAACCAGCCGAAATGGTGATTTCTTGTGGTGTGGAATCGAGGTGATAGGTTGTCGTGACCGTACGTGTCGTGACGACTACCTGTACACTCGTAAAAATATACCATTGCCATCAAGTTGTCACCCCGACTACTTGTCACCTACTGGACCGAAGGTGCCAACTAGTCATGACCGTAGACGACACCTTGACACCTCGCGACTAGTTATCACCTCCTTAGGAGACAAGTAGACGGGGATGACTCACGTCAACTTGTCCCCTAACAACCGGTTTTAAAAGGGGACAGGTTGACGGGGTGTAAAGTAGTCGGGGTGGCACCTAGTCGCGTTCCCACTGGGGACAAGCAGAAGGGCTCTGTTTGGCTGCAAGCAACCAGGTTATGAATGGGATTTTAGTATAGGGGAAAACTCCTGGATCTTGTAAAGGACACATGTGTTGGTTTGCCCAACTAACGTACAAGGGACACACAATAAGCTCCGGTTGACGTGTGAGGTTCTTTGAACCTTTGGATTCTTGAATCCAAACATAACATCCTTCCGTAATGTCCTTCAAACATAACATAACGGAGTAGCTGACTGTGTAATCAGTCGAAACTTGATTCCGTGAAAACTTGAATACGTACTGATTCGCTCATCTTCCGATTTCTTTCAGCATCTTAAGGACTGGTCAGAATAAGTACCTACTCCCGTACGGTACTGTAATTTGTGCTCAAATCTCACTGCACTTGAAAGGTCTTCATGAAAACACTAAAACTGGATTTTCAGTATCTACAGATGAACTTGCTTGAATTTGCTAACCTGAAGGTAGCGCTTCGGCTCCAACGGGAAGGTTAGAAGGGTTGTAAACATCTCCGATGCCATCACACGGCGCCAGTTTCTTCAATCTGGCAACCGATGGAATTGCGGGCAGTGAGTGTATCCTGAATCCACCAATCGTTTCCTTTGAACTGCCAGTCCATGACCATTGCAAAGATATGCTGGTGGGAGTGAAAGGGGACGATTGCTCCATTTTAACATGTCCTTTCAGTCCATTAGATTGTATAAGTGATCTAGAACAAATGATCCATCAACTACATAGAAGAGTAAGATGCATATAAGAATGCACAGTTAAGAATTCAAAGGTTATTCTATTGAGAAAGATGTACTAGACATGAAGAGAGAGATAACGAGATTTGATGTGATGTGAGGAATTTCGAGATTTGATGTGATGTGAGGAACTTAGTATTTGGTCAAATTTTTTAATATGGTTTTTTATAGAATTTTTTGTATCTATCGTCAATACATTCTATCAAATTTATTGAATAAGGTTGGTTCTGATTCTTTATCCATCAATTTTCCAAGATACAATCTAGTCTTTTATGTATTCATACAAACAGAGGTCATAGCAAAAATTTTTGATATGTCTTATTCTTAAATTAAATATTTCAAATAGTATCAATTTAACATACAGGGTGGATGAAAAGTCCGAGAACGGCTTAATATTTCATACACAAAGATAATTTGACGGTGGGTGTGATTGGGTGAAAAGTCCGAGAACGGCTTAATATCTCATACGCAAAGGTAATTTGACGGTGTGTGTGATTGGGGATCCTACTCTAATTGAAAATACTACTTTACTATGACTTCAAAAATCTGGTTCCGCCATATTGAATGCAACTTTATTTTTTTAAATAGGAAGGTGGTCATGCGATACATGATTTCGATACGAAATTTTAATAAGAAATGAATGATGAAAACCGCACATCGATATCTCAAACCGTTCAGAAGGTATTCATTCACATTATTAATCAATACCACTTATGTATTTCGGAGTTAAAGAGTCTGAAAACGAGACGCGAGAACAGGCCATGGAAAAAATCAGGGATTTATGTAATGAAATAATAAATGTGGAACTCAGAATAGATGATATAAACTTTGTTTGTTAAAAGGCTAGGCGTAAAAACAATTCTAAAGTTCGTCCTATTATGTTGTCGTTGGTCTCTGGAGTTAAATAATACAGTATTCTGGACAACTGCGGCAGGCTCAAGAATTCCAAAATTTTCGTCGCTCGGGACCTGGATAAGGAAACGAGAGAGAAACGCAGAGAACTAAATGAGGCACGAAAGCTACTAAAAGATAAGCACAATGTTAAAGTAAGAGTGAATGCTTTGGAGATCGATGGGAAGATTGTAAGCTACGAGGACGTTAAACGTGAATATATGCAATCTGATAATGAGAAATCTGATAATATAGGCGACCCATCGTTGCCGAACCAGAGAAAGAGGAAGGGAGATGCACTACAGAGGCAGTCACGGAAAGTTAATTCATCGCAATCTAGCCAAAAGTCTGAAATAACACAGTTTTTTCGTCCCTCAGCCGATAACGCCGGCGATAATAATTAACAACTGCAATCCAAATACACACAAAACAAGGCCTAGAGTAATTAGTAATAATAGTGATTCAACCCTGAGTATTGTGGCATATAATGTAGCTGGAATCATGAACAAATTGAACAATATTGAATTTATACGATTCATTAAGACCTATGATGTGTTTTTACTATTTGAAACATTTATCGAGAATGAAGACCTTTTTTTGAGATTTAAGATGATGTTCAGCGATTATGAGTTAATGTGGACTACTGCGATAAGGACAGCAAGTCGCGGTCGTGCTAGTGAAGGAACAGTTTACGGCATTAGAAAAGATAAAAAACGTAAAGAATACATCAAATTCAAAACAACCTCTGATTATAATCTCATAGAATTGTGTTTTTGCTCACGGCGTTGTTACATCGTTCCTACTTACCTGAATTGTAATGGATGGCTGGATGACTTTACAAGGCTTAGAGATTTGTTGATGAAGAGCGGCGAGTCTGAATTCATATTGATTGGTGACTTGAATGGCAGGATTGGTAACGGACAGGTCATACCAGAGGATGCGCTATCAAACTTGTCTTGTCTATTGAATTGTGATAGAAAATCAAAGGATCAAGCAATGAACACCCACGGAAGAGAATTATTAACCATGTTTGATGATTATGGCCTTGTAATTTTGAATGGTCGTACAAGTGAGGACGCTGATGGTGAGTTCACGTATATTGGACCTCAGGGCTCATCTGTGATCGACATATGCGCTGTTTCAGTAGATGCTCTCCCACTTGTCAAATCATTTGAGGTGCTTCCAGAAATATTCTCCGATCACCTGCCGATTCTTACAACAATCCTCCTGCCAGGGGCGACCAGAACATCAGATATCTGCCCAGTACCTATCCGCAGAAAGCTTAAGTGGAGGCCAAATGATAAGTTCAAGTATCAGCAAGTGCTAGCTTCAAGAATTAATAGACGTCTGCAGTGGAATAATTCTGAGGGTGATCTGAAATTCCTGCTCTCAATAATTCAAGAATTCGCTTCTGTTGATCAATCAGATGGCCACTCAAGGTGTGAAGGGAGACAGTTATGGTATGACTTTGAATGTGGAAGAAAAAGAAGAGAATCATTTCGTTTATTGAAGGTATTCAGGAGAACAAACTCGGAAACAATCAGAGCGGAGTATCTTGAGACGAATAGAGCTTTCAAACAATTATGCGTGAGGAAGAGGAAAGATTTTTGGTGCCAATTGACAGAAAAATTCAAGGGAGTAAAAGATTCTGGTCAATTCTGGAAGCTTGTACGTTGTTTTAGAAGGAAGAATTTTATTGTGGGAGTCAATATTGCATTGGAAGACTGGGTGGCACACTTCAGCCGGTTGCTTAATCCTTTAATCACGGCAGACAAAGTACTATATGCAGCACCATGCTTTGGGGATGAAATTTTGGATGCGCCGATTTCCCTTCAAGATCTCACCAATGTCCTTAGAAGAGTCAAAGAGAATAAAGCACCGGGTGAGGACCAAATAACCTATGAGTTCTTCAAGTATGCGCCGGCCGTCTTTTTGGAAAAATTGGTGAAGATATTTAATGAGCTTTTCAATTTTTCTGACATCCCAGAGAACTTCAAGGAATCCATCATATACCCAATCTTCAAAAAAGGAAACAGCAATGAGACCGCAAATTATAGAGGCATTTCGTTTGGTAATACAGTAGCAAAACTATTTGCAGGAATATTGCTGGATAAGTTGGAGAAATGGGCGTCTTCCTACAATATTTTGAGAGAGTTTCAGGCTGGCTTTCGAAAATCGTACTCAACCATTGATAACATATTCAATTTTATGAGCATTGTGAATATCAAGCTGGCAGAGAATGGGAAAAAAGTATGTGCGTTCTTTGTCGATTATTCTGCTGCTTTTGACAAAATTGATAGACATGCTCTGTTTTACAAACTCACTGAAATTGGAGTGTCACAAAAAATGTTGAATACACTGAAGAAGCTGTATGAAGGATCAACGTCAAGAGTATGGGGACAAGAGGGCCTCTCAGGAAAGTTTGAGACAGGTGCAGGTGTGAAACAGGGCTGTTTATTGAGCCCCCTACTATTCTCATTGTTTATTAATGATCTGGAGGAGTATTTAGATGGAGGGATCAGTGTGGGTGGCATTTGCATTAAACTCTTAGCTTACGCTGATGATATTGTTCTTCTGGCCCCAGATAGAGTATCAATGAGAAGGATGATAGCCAACCTGGAAACATATTGTGAGAGGTGGAATCTTCAGGTGAATCTTCAGAAGTCCGAAATCATGATATTTAGAAGAGGTGGTAGGATTAGTAGGCATGATGCTTGGAGATATAATGATGAGCCAATCAAAGTTGTTGGAAGCTATAAGTACTTAGGAGTGAATTTGTCATCTCAACTCTCATTGAGTCGGCACTTTAGGGAGAAAGCCTCTGCTGCAAAAATTTCTTTGAACTTGTTTAACGGGCTCCTAGCACAGAATAATATACAATTCAAGCAGAAACTTGATGTTTTTGAAGCTGTATCAAGATCCATTATATGCTATGGAGCACAAGTGTGGGGAGGAAGGATGGTTGATGTGGTGGAAAAAGTGCAACGGCTCTTCCTGAAAAAAGTCTTCAACCTGCCATTGTGGGCCCCTGACTATTGTTTATTCCTTGAAACTGGAGTTAGCCCACTGCTAGTCCACACTTTGAAGCTGCATCTCAAGTACGTACACCGATGTCTGAGCCTACCCGATCACAGATACCCCTACATACTAATGAAGAAGGTGATAGAGAAGAAGATCTTCATATATAACGACTGGCTGGAGCTACAAACTGTCTTCGGCATCCCTGCTTCTAGTATTCCATCGTGCAACGTGCTGGCGGTGGTGAACAGGGTCAAGGAGGGGCTCAGCGAGAGCTTCGGAAGGAGAAGGATGCGCAGCCAGAGATGTTTAATCTACCCTGAATTGGCAAACTTCACGGATTACATTCATCATCAGGGTGACTTCACGCTGGTGAAGTGGTTCCTGAAGGCTAGAACTGAGCTCATCCGACTGAACAAATACTCGTTTAGCCAGGCAGTGAAGATTTGTTCATTATGCAACATGAAAGAAGAAGAGGACGTGCCACACTTCATTGCAAGATGTCCCATCCTTTCTGAAATCCGGAGAAGACAACTGAACAACAGTATCCTCACAATTCAGGAGCTGAGGTCAAGACTAAACGGGCAGGACTGGGAAGCTGTAGGCCGGTACTGCAAAGAAGCGTGGCAGTACAGATACTCTCTTGTGCAGGAATACAACTTTTGAAAAAAAACATTAATATTGTAATTGAAAAAAAAAGTTAATTTATTGCATGTATGTCAATTCCAATAACTCCTCCTGACGGCACTTTGCCATGGAGATATGCCGACAATTAAATATACAATAATATTATGTAATGATATACAATAATATTATGTAATGATTTCTTTGAAATGTTCAATAAAGGCCTTTATTTATTTATTTTTATGTATTTCATTTCTGATATGCATAATATTGATTAATAATGTGAATATCTTCTAAACGGTTTGAGATATCGATATTCGGTTTTCGCCATTCATTTTTTCTTGAAATTTCGTATCGAAATAATGTATCGCATGACCACCTTCCTATAAAAAAAATTTGCATTCAATATGGCGGATCGAAGATGGCAGACCAGATTTTTGAAGTAATAGTAAAGTAGTATTTTCAATTTGAGTAGGATCCCCAATCACACCCACCATCAAATAACCTTTGTGTATGAGATATAAAGCCGTTCTCGGACTTTTCACCCACCATGTATACATACGTACTATGAGCCAAAATATCAAGTCCGTTTTGACTTACTTGATGAATACAGGTTGCAATTGAGTGATTCTTGTGCAAGAGAGGTATGCTTCTACATGCCTACTGTCATACAAAACCAAATACAAGTGACGCTGCTTATTATTGAGATCAGGAAGCATTAGATCAGGATCTCTGTACATCTCTTTGGTTCCCACACTCACTGGACCTAGTCGAGATGACAATTCTCCTGATCCTTTCGAGTCGGGAGAGTATATAACTTGCAGAAAGTCACAGCTTCTCCTCGATTTATCTGAAAGTGAATAATCAAATAGAAAGATCAATAATTCCTGTGTCATGTCGACGATCTTCAAGAGTTACACATTGATCAAAATTAAGGACGAAAGTATAATTAGATCAATTATGAATATTAATGAACAATACAAGTGAAAAAAAATAACTGACGAGAATGGTGGGTGTTTTCTGCAATATTTCATCCAATATAAGATATTATGAATGGAGACATACCAATATATGAGAATTTAGAGTGATGGCAAAAATGGATTCCCATCAATCAATGAACAAGAAGTTTTCAACTAAATTTCAATTATAAATATATAAAATTTAATAATTCATAAACTTGGAGAGTATTCCTTTTCAATAACAAACAGGTATTATTTAATTTTAATTTCGTTGGATCAAACAGTTGCTGAACTAGTTTTATTTAAAATGATAATTTTTGCTTGTCATTAAGCAAGTCATACCTGTTTCAGAGTCGAGAATATCAGTAGTAAGTATTTTCCAATGATGTTGAGTGATGGGTGACCTTTGTTTGGTATGGTGGAGATCTACAAATATCAAAGCATCCGTACTTCCGGTGAGACTGCTGCCGACCCATTCGAAGTACACTGAGCCCGACACAGGACCGTTGAATCTAGCCTCAGCTACTTTCACACTAGTGTTTCCTGACGGCTGTAAACAAATCCAAATATTGATATAGACAACGCTTCTTCTTGTAATATTAATTCAACACAAGCCAGTGCATGAAATACAAATTTATAAAAATTCATGAGCCTAATCAGTGTCAGCTTAGAAAATACGTCACTGAGAAGCTTTACTATAGCCTATGCTATTTACTCTATAAATGGATTATTATTGATTATCATGTTTAATGTGACTTGAATTTACCAATTTAGACTATTTCAAAGTAATTTTATAAATTCACATAATTTCCCAAAATTTCATGGACAGGAAATATTCCCAACTCATTCATAAGATCCTTCCCACTGAGAATATTCCGACTCACATCACTAGAAGCTTGTATGTACAAGTGCACGCGAGACCATGCATGACCACAGTGCAGATGAGAAACAAAATCAGGAAAGAGCAATAAAAACACTCACAATGAACGCCTGCACTTGCTGATGACTCCTTCTAGAACAGATCTAGAAAGAGTCTACTAGATTTCGTTTCTCATCTGCAAGCGAGGTCATGCGTGGTCTCGCGTGTACTTATGTGCATCCAATGTGATCATACCCTGAAACATATTTCAAGGTTATATTGCGTTCAAGTGAGAACACATGAAATTTCCAGATTTTCTTTTGCTTGATCTTAATTGATTTTCTTGATTTTTTGCTTGATCTTAAAAATTCCAAAAGGATGAAAGCCAGAATACAATACAAATTCACATCACAAGAACAAAATCCGAGTGAATCGTGAATCTACAATGATTTTACTTCACAATTTTTCAGGAAAACCGAGAAAGATGTAGATTTTAATGCTAGGGTCTTTATTTTGTCAACATCCGATTAGCCATACATAAAATACGTATATGAATAAAAATTTAATCACTAAAATTTACTTAATCATAATATTATGATTCTCCAACATACTTTCTATGCTGATTGAGACATTTATCATACCAGTAGGCCATCCTACTAAAATCCTAATAATTTTTTTCTTTGTGGTTCTCTTTGAATAAAAAAGAATAAAATAATAATAATTATAATAATTTCAATTTAAATAAATATGTAAATCTGAGTACCCTTTTTAATTATTTCGTCACTTGAAAATGGCATTAGTATCCGAAACATGTTGTGACGAAATAATTTGAAAATGGTACTCAGATTTATATTTTTATTTATACTAAAATCCTGTTTGTAAAATGCTGCCGCCAAATTAGTTCAAGTGGGCTGTCGTTGTTATGGAGCCCCTCGTCAGTTTGGAAGCCTGTTCTCCTGTCTTGAGTTTGGGGAGAAGGTATAAGTTACAAAAGATCAAGTCAGCTTTGTATGGTAGGTGATGGAAAATATCCCATTTGATTTACTGATGGAGCCGTTTGGTTGCACCAGCACTGTGAGGCCGAGTTGTGGATCACATTTCGACTGATGTCTTTATTTTTCTGACACCATTCGTGTAGAACTCATAAAGTTTTGTGATTAAACTTGAATTATTCTTCAGTAGATTTATGTTAAACTATTGCCTGCTTGAGAAAAACGAATAATGCTACGCAACTAGCTCTTGGTTGAAGACTAAATTGAGGCGACCTTGTTTCTGGGCTTATAGATCGTCAACAACTAACGATTTGGCTCCAATCAGAGAACTTTTAGTGGAGAGAACACACTGTTCAGCTCTGTGAAAATCGCCCCTCCCCCCCAACCACTTGTCTGTGTCTCATGATAAGTGATCGGAGGTCGGAAAAAAGACCCTCTTAAATAGAAATGAGTGTTAAATTCTACTTACTACTAGCGTTGAGCATGCCAGCACTCCGGAAGAGCTTTTAATGATCATACTCCTTCCCCATAGTCCATGTGTACCAATGAGAGGAATAACATCCACAGATCCAGTAAGATCGACTGTGCCATTCACAACTGGTGGGCCAATGATTGTATCCAACTCGATCACTCTGTAAACAAAGTGAGGTTCGATTAAGTATTTGAAACGGATTCTATCGAGATTCAAAAGCACAATATCTGCTGAGGCTATACAGTGGATATAAGTAGCCTTTGTCTCTGTGAATTATCATGAAAGAATTTTAGATGCTAATGATAATACTTACTTACTTACTTTCATTGGCGCTACAGTCCGATGTGGACCTTGGCCTCCTGCACAATTCGCCTCCAATCGTCTCTCCTCTCCGCCACATTCTCCCATCCTCTGATGCCCAAAACACGCAAATCGGCACTCACATCCTCCAGCCATCTCCTCCTGGGCCTTCCTCTTCTACGCGTACCAATCATTTTACTTTTTAACAACGTATGCGGTAGTCTGCAGTGCTCCATTCTCTGGACATGCCCCAACCATCTCAAACGTTGCGCCTTTATAACTCGTACAATATCTTCTGGTCCCATGAAATTGGCAATCTCTTCATTATTTCTGATACGCCACCCATATTCTGTCCTGACTGGTCCCATGATACGCCTTACAATTTTTCTCTCAAAAACACGCAATGCTTGCTCTTCTCTACTAGTCAGCGTCCACGTCTCAGCACCATAGGTGGCCACTGGTCTGATCAGTGTTTTGTAGAGCCGCAGCTTAGACATGCGTGATAAGAGCTTTGACTTCATTAGTTTCATGTGGACAAAGTACGCCTTGTTTGCAGCTAAAATCCTGCTTTCCACGTCCGCTCGTACCTTGTTCTCACTATTGAGAAGCGAACCCAAGTACTTGAACTGCCTCACATTTTGAAGCCAAACTCCTCCCCCACATTCCAGATCACCAACATGTCTTCTTCTCTCGTTTGCTGACATCATAAGATATTTAGATTTTTCTATATTAATCTCAAGACCCAACTTCTTACCTTCATTTTTTAGAGTTTGGAGCATGTCAACCACACCAGCTTTGCTTCTTGATATAAGCACCACATCATCTGCGTACGCATATGCTTGCTTGGACTTAGTTACAATACTGCCGCTTGTCTGCAATGCTTTAAGAATAACATCAAGTGACAGGTTAAAGATAACTGCCGAGAGTGCATCACCCTGCCTTACGCCTCTATTCACTCTAAATTCTTTACTTAACTTGTTATCTATTCTGACACAAGCTCTTGCACCTTCCATTGTGAGTAAGGCCATTTTTACCAACTTTCTTGGTAAACCACACCTGGTAAGTACTGTAGGTAACTGCTTCCTGTCTACACTGTCGAACGCCTGCCGGAAGTCAACAAATACAATGTGCAAGTCTACATCAAACTCATAGCACTTCTCCATTGTCTGCCTCATTACAAATATTGGTCCGTTGTCCCTCTGTTGTTTCTGAACCCACACTGAACTTCGCTGAGTTCTTCCTCTGCATATAACGTCACTCGCTTAAAAATAATTGTGGAGAAGATTTTATAGGCTATGTTGAGCAGTGTTATTCCCCTATAATTATTGCACATGAGTTTGACCCCTTTCTTAAAAATAGGACAAATTATTCCTCTTTTCCATTCATCCGGCATTTCCTCACTTACCCATATTCCAGTTATCAGTTCATGACATAATCTTGTTAGTTTTTGTCCCCCACACTTATATACCTCAGCAGGTATATAATCACTTCCAGGTGCTTTATTACTCTTCAGCTTGTCGATAGCCTCCTGCACTTCCCGCATGGTCGGCGGCTCCACTAGAGGCTCAGCAGTCATTATTTCATCGGCAAACTCTTCATTATCTCTCTCTATACTCAGCTGCTCCTTGAAATATTCCTCCCACGTTTCTAATACTTTATTTTCTTCTCCAATTATTTGTCCCTCTTGGTCTTTACATAACTTTAATCTGGGTTGATACCCTCTCTTTATTGTATCGACCCTCTAATAGAATCCTCCTACATCATTCCGCAGGTACGCCGTCTCAATGTCTTCTAATCGCTTCTTTTGCCACTCTCTCTTTTTCTTCCTGCATATCTTGCTTGCAGTTCTTCTGAGTTCCTTGTATCTCTCTCTTTTAAGCCGCGTTTCCCTACCCATCATATCACTCCATGCTTCATTCTTTCTTTGCAGTGCCCTACTACATTCTTCATCGAACCATTCTCCATTTCTTTCAATTCTTTTTTCTCCCACAGTGTTTTTAATCACCTCTGTCATGGCGTGCTTCATATCATTCCATGCTCTGTTGCTATTAAATTCTTCAGTCCATGCTCTGTTGCTATTAAATTCTTCAGGGCTAATGATAATACCAGCAATAATAAAATTAAATTAAATTCATAAATTAAAACATTTTCATTTCAAAGTTGAGAAATTGATAGTAACAATAATGGCGTTAGATTATAAAGAACATAAATTCGCAGGAAAGAGTGAAAGAGGCTTGAAAAATGTCAAAGTCCTTATTTATTAATTTTCTTAAGAGGAAATAAAGTGAACTATGAACCGGTAATATATTTATTAAACTATCGTGCTTGGGTTGGGGATTATTATCAAATTAATTCCACGCTCATTCAGGTGTGTAAGAATATCTAATAAGAACCAAACATCAAGAGAGTAGATTTCAGTATGTGGTCATGCCTCTAGAATTAGTATGTAGAATTATATTATTTTTGAGGTTGATATCTAAAAAAAACGTGTTTCGGAAAGCACTTTCAACAATTTAATTGGTTCCATACTAATATAGAAGTGATCTGTAGTATTTTGAGTATACCAAAAGGACACAAAGAGTGATTCAAAAAGGACATTACAACTTTGAAAACTCATAAAAATCTTATGAAACAAGGTACAGAGCTGGTTTTGGTGCAGTTTTGAAGGGAAACACTTCAAGTTTTTTTACCTTAAACTGAAGATGTTCTATGTGACTTCAGTTATCCTGCAGACATCCCATCGATAGTCGATTTCTTCCCAGACTCGCACTAGCATTTCAGGTGTAACTTGTTTAACAGCAGCGCAAATCCTTGCTCTAAGTTCAGGTTGCCCCCCTGTGGGTGGGGGAGCTTTGAGTCGAACAAAGTACTCAAGAATGTGTTTAAAACCAGAATTCACCCACAGTATCCCTGCTTGTCGTAGGTGGCGACTAAAAGGGGACCCCAAGGCAAATCCAGAAGTTGCCTTGCCTTCAAACCCACAGGATCAGGGCGGTTTCGAAGGGACAAAAAGAAAAACCCAAGAGACCAGAGATGGGTGAAACTCCAGGCACAAATGTGGGTCAAGGGTGTCCGGGCGCCCTAGAGGCAACTTGGCCACCCCTTCCTCAGAGGAAGGACCTTCAAAGAAGGCCGGGAGTGGAACTCACGTAGGTCACGAGGACTAATCAGTCTGAAGAGACTGCCAAGTATATAGCACTGGATTGCGACAAGCAACCAGGTGATGAATGGGATGTTAGTATAGTCAAAAACTCCTGGTACTTGTAAAGGACACATGTATTGGTTTGCCTAACTAGCATACTACTTCATAACACAATAAGCTTCGGTTGACGTGTGGGGTTCTTTGAACCTTTGAATCCCTCAATCCATCCCTACAAAAACAATAATAAGTTCAGGTAGAGTGGCTGGCAAAGGAGGTACGTACACCATATATTTTATGAAACCCCACAAGAAAAAACGCCGGGTCAATTTCGTAGAGCTCTTGACAAAACTTTGTCTTACTTGTTCAAAGACTTGGTCAGATGTGCTTGGACGACCTGAGGATTTTGTATGTTTTACTGAACACCCTTTTTCTACAAAACATTTATGCCTCTCATAAATTGTAGGCCCACTAGGAGGATCTTTAGTGTACTTGGTACGAAAATTACGCTGAATTTTCTGTTGTCGTAGACTTTGATTCTTCAAACCAAAACACACTCGGGTGCACGCTCGGGTCCAGTGAAGGCAGCCATCCTTTGACGTAACTGCCGCTATCGCTTGTGCGGCGCGACCAGGCACTAGCGGACTACGCGAGTCAAAACTTGGAGTGTTTTCCTTTGAGACAACACCAAAACCAGCTGTGCACCTTGTTTAATAAGATTTATATGAATTTTCAAAGTTGTCAAGTCCTTTTTGAATCAGCCGGTATTATTGCTACCATTGCTCAACTAAATTGTTACCCGTGCATAAAAAAAGGAGAGTAGCAAGACAATCTTATGAGGTGAAAACAAACCTCACATAATCATTATTAGATTATAAGAACTTCAGAAAACTATTTATCGAACTCATTTAAAAGGTTTGTATATTTTAAAACTCATAATGAGACAAAATTATGTTTTTCCAAGCAGTTGAGAGACTTCTCTCAAAATAAAATACGTCTGTAACTCAATGGAGTTCCTAGGTACGAATTGATTAGACTCCTGTTTCACTAATTCAGTAGTAAGACTATGAATATGTTTATCGAATAATATCTACTGTGCGGTATGTAGTGGACAAAATGATCCACCTGTTTCTTATTTTGTTGAACGGAATTCCTCGAATTAACATAATTATCATGAGGTTGAAGAACCCCAGATATACATAGATATGAAGCACATTAATACAATAGCCTATGTGAATAATGTACTTACAGATTTCCAAGTTTTTTAGCATCACATCGTTGGGTGAGTTCGGTATAATCAACGGGAAATTGCCGAATCGTCCATTCCCAAGTCACATTCTCCAAATTACCAAGATAATTAAGCTGCGAATGAATATAAACGAGGCTGCTTCCTTTATCTTGCACGAGAATTACTTCACCTTCTAGTTCATTCTCCGAAAAGCGGGCTGATAGATGAAGACTATAGGATTGGCCAATTGTTAATGAGAGAACTGAAACAATAAGTAAAAGTAACATTAAATATGAAAGAATAGAGAAAAATAGAGCTTACAGCCTTTACTTGGTTAAGTGCTGCACCTTCCTTTGAGATTTTGAAGAATTTTGAGTAGCATGAAAAACAAATTATAATTAAGCCTAATAAAAATAATTAATAATTTTCATTCAGAATTCCCCTAAGAAACATTACTAGTAAGGTGAATTATTATACCAAAATATGAACACATTAAATATTATCAGTAAGATGCCAAATTAAACACAAGTAGCCTATTTCAACTAGATTTTAACTTTACAAAAAATAACACAATAATATGATATCATAAATGTTACAAAGTTCAGAGATCTTGTAGGCCTAACTAATAAATAGATAAATATTAAATAATAATATACAGTAGGTTATTTTCAAAATACTGTATGTTGAAAATATATGGGACTTAATTTCAGAATTAATTAGAAAGTGAAAAGCAATGGTCCAATAATAATAAAAATTTACTTTTCAAGTTTCATAATTGATTACAAGAAAAGCCTTTCTATCCGGTGCATTTGAAGTAGCTTATAAGAACTAATTATAGTCCGGGCGCAAATGTCATGAATAAGGCACTCCGTGGTCATTTTTAGGTAGCAGCCGTGGAAGATGTCTCAATTTCTTCGTTAGGTCTAGCATAATGAGGATCGTGATGATAAATCGAAATCACAGGCAAACACCTCGGAAACAAGATGGCCGCCTATATTTTCAGGGTTTTGCTATATCGCTTGTATTTCAATAACCGTTCAAGATATTCAACCGTTTTTCTAGATGAAAATAATTTTAAAATCTTCCTCTACAAAATTTTGTAAATAACATTTTCCTCTAAAACTCATATTATTATAGTTATAAGCTTCAAAAGACCAAAAAACTTTTTTTCGAATTTCGTTCCATTATAATTTTTTTGTGCAAGAGATACAGAGAAATTTTAAATGTATGAAACGCCACTCCGAAATAACAAGCATTTTCACTTTCAACTTAAACATGGAGGAAGAAAATAAAACAACGACCAGCGTCCAATATCTAATATTGATTATTCCAGTTTCAATATTATCCAACCAGAAAATATATCCTACTACAATATAATGATAAAGTAATATCACATTACCTTTTGCACAAACAAATATGACATTGGAATAGATCTGTGGTAGTCGAGACTGTGATTTGAAAAGAGTAAGGGAAAAAGTACGTAAAATCATCAAAAAATGTTTGAACAAGTGTTGCTTCTGCAATGGATTCTGGAAACCTATCTTAAAGGTAAAAGTGTATGAGACTCAGAACCATTAGTAGTTGATCAGATGAGGAAAAAGATAATATATTTCTTTGGACATCTAATGAGAACTGATTCTTCCAGGATTTCCAAACAAATAGTAAATTTCTTTATAAACCGAAAATCTCAGCCCAAACCTAAAGAAATTGATGAAGATATGAATGAGCTCCAAATTTTAATTTGGACCTGAAGGCTAAGTATGGAAACTATCAGAAGCTGATAATCACAAGGCAGGAACCTACAGCGACGAAGGCCAATGGCGATTTCTGATGAGGAGCGTCGTAGGAGGTCGGAGAGATAGAATGATTACTGGAGATAAATACAAATAAATAGGGGAGCTCCAAAGCAATAATATTATTAAACTTTTTTTTCAATTTGTTGAGCTTATGTAGTTCAATGCGGCTTTAACTTGAACAATGAGTAAGGAAGTAATAATTACTTAAACTACTTCTAAGAAGCCAAAATTGAATACAGAAAATATTCAATATTTCTTCTTCTTGACCGCTCATAATGTTAATAATAATTATTAATAGGTCATTTGGTTTTTTTAGAGCAAAAATACATTGCTATTATATTGACATATTATGTAAAATAAAATGTCATAGGCCTACATTTTTCTTACAAGCTCCAGGCTTGTGCTTGGGTAATGAGAGGATTGATGAGAGGTGAGTAGATTTACAGTTCAAGGTGGGTTCCAAACCCCTGGGATGTAATTTCAAACTCATGAATTTTATTTAGAGAAGTTGGTTCTCCAAGTGGTCACACGGATCCTGACTTACAGCGCAACTACAGAGCCAATCGCTTCCCACAATCGTTTCAACTTCATGATGACACAAGACCAAGCAACTCGTAATATATGTTTATGCTAAAGACTACTGGTACGACTAAGCAGAATAAAAAATAATCTATATTATAAAAGAGAGTAGGGTTGTGTTTGTTCGCATTAAAACATGTCAACTTGTGGATTGCGCATTTACCGGAAAAACGGGAATGATTTCGATTTCCAAATTTTGCACATAAATTCTAAAAATATCAATCTCGTGCACCTGGAAGCCCAAATTTCAAATTTCCTTTTAGATTTTTCAGAATAAATGTTCAAATTTCATTAATGGTACTAGTTTTTTTTAGTAGGCCTACATACCATTTAATAAAAAAATAGAAAAATCACCAAATCATATGGTCGAAATTAAAAAAGGAACATCTGTTTTTATTATCGCTTTCTACCTGATACCACTTAACCTCAATATATTGTTTTGATAATTGATAAATATTTTGAATAATAATGATAATTGACCGAGCGAAGTGAGGTCTAAGATTCAAGTCGAAGGTTTGGCATTTCTCTTAATGTTTAAATGTTTATATGTTGCAAGGTTTTTTGAAATTTTGCATTTCATGGATAATATAAAAGGAAAAAGAAGCCTCCTTCATACGCCAATATTAGAGTAAAAATCAGACTATAGAATTATTCATCATAAATCAGCTGACAAGTGATTACACAGTTGTGTGGAGAAGCCAGTATTGCTGTATTTCCATAAGGTTATTAAATCTGATTGGGAATCAATTAGAAATACGCATTTGAAAAGACGTAGCTGTTCTATCTACCAATACAGATATTAAGCTGGTGTGGAATGAACAGATTGATCAAGATTGGAAGGCAGGACGGCTACGTCTTTCAAAGACGTATTTATAGGTAGGCTATGCTAGAAAAAATACCATAAAGGAAGCGTTCGTACTACGGCCATAGGCCTACTGCCACAGCATGGTTGGCATGCCATATCTGTAATTATTTTTGGAGCCTACAACATAAGATATAGCTGTAGCCTACAAAGGTAAATTGATTTATTAATTTCTATTATTGATACGATACTCAGCCCTCCTATAATGATAATTTCTAATTAATAATAATGCAAGATATGCCGCAAGACAGATACTAAAACAATAACAATTTTCCTCATATAGTCTATGGTATTTAGTATTTTCCTAAAGAAAATAAAAGGGTTATAAGTTACTCAATTTTGTTTTTAACAACTAATCTTCATAATTAGTAGTTCTGTGAACACTAGACCTCACGCAGTATTCTCATCCACAAGTACCTGATT
This sequence comes from Nilaparvata lugens, assembly GCF_014356525.2. Taxonomy (NCBI): domain Eukaryota; kingdom Metazoa; phylum Arthropoda; class Insecta; order Hemiptera; family Delphacidae; genus Nilaparvata; species Nilaparvata lugens. The sequence goes on along the minus strand of NC_052504.1, from coordinate 63,279,126 downwards.
GAAACTATAGACCTTATTGAAATACAGCAATAGACTGGCTTCTCTACTCATATGTGTAATCACTTGTCAGCTGATTTATGATGAATAATTCTATGGTCTGATTTTTACTCTAATATTGACGTATGAAGGAGGCTCCTTTTTCCTTTCATATTATCCTTGAAATGTAAAATTTCCAAAAACCTTGTATATACGTCGACGCGCAATTAAGAAAGGAACATACCTGCCAAATTTCATGAAAATCTATTACAGCGTTTCGCCGAAAATGCACAACATATAAACATTAAGAGAAATGCCAAACCGTCGACTTGAATCTTAGACCTCACTTCGCTCGGTAAAAAATTACTAGTTACGGTATAGAAAGTCTACAGATATCATAGAGAAACATTTTTAGAAACTTCAACAATTCCAAAGGCACTTGAAAAAGGGTAACCTACTTTAAAATAGGTCTAGCCTACTCAGTACTCAGTCAGTGAGAGTTGAAACTTAACTTTGATGTCTATTAGAATAGACTAACCTACGTATGATTTTTTCAGGTTTGCTACACATTGATTTGTAAAATTAAAGATCACTATTTAAGTTTGATCTAATATTCATAAAGATGTATTTGTTTTTAAACTTGTAAGGGAATCGGTCAAAAATATAGACATCATGATTAGTTTGTCTGAGTATGATAGGTTACGGTAACAACAAGCAAATAAGCTATACTGGTATGTAGGGAATTTTAATGATCATTATGTTTATTCAAGAAAGTCTACAGATTTCATACAAAAACATTTTGAAAAATTTAAACCACCCAATGGCACATCAAAAAAGATAGCCTACTACTCAGTACTCAGTGACAATTAGAACTTGACTTGGTATCTATTTAGGATAGGCTGCGTTTTTCCAAGTTTTCTACACATTAATTTGTAAAAATAAAAATAACTATTACTGTTTAATTGTAAGCCTATATTAAAACAATGTAAATTTGTGGCTCAAGTCCAAGTCTAATGTCGTTACATCTTTCATCAATGTTTTTATTGGAATTGATCAAGAATGTTATTTTGATCACAAAAATTAAACAGCGGCCACTCTTCATACCTACATAAAAAAAATCTAGTTTTACCAACCTCACTTTGTTTAAGAATTTTCACACACCTCTGGACCTAGAATTACGCCAGTTTGAGTTAAGTTTAGTGTTTGAAAAGTAAAAGGATAGGTTAGAGGATTAGGTTTTTGGTTTTGATTGCAATATGCTGGAGGGGTTGGGCTCTAGGTTCAGGTATGTTTATTAGTTTCAAAGGTAAAATGTAGATTAGTTTTTTGCTTGCATTTGTTTATAAAATTGTAATGAAAATGCTCAAAATTATCAGTTATCATGTTTAGTTTGTTTGAGCATGAGAATGATAGGATACGGTAGCAAAAAACAATTTAAAAGTCTAGTAGTTGAGAAATTTTATCTTTATTATTACTGGTACCTAAGGTATATATGATTTAGTAGTCTAATAATACATACCTAATATACCTTAATATTACATAAATTTAGTTTTTATCACACAGATGAGAATTAATACTCACGTATCAATGTAGAATACATATTTTTCCACTTGAAGAATTTGTTCCTGTGATTCAACTACCTATTTGTTTAGAATTTTCTTTACACGTACATTAACAGATTTTGGCTTAAGAAACTTAAAGAGAAAAAGTAGAAATAATAATAAATATAACTATTTCAACGGAACAAAAGGTGCAACAACATATTGCACACTAGTCTGTAGACCACGTTCGCACGCTGCCAGACGCGACACGCTAAAATTGGTAAAAAAATTGCTTATTCCGCTAAACTAACCTAGAAATTTTCTCAAACTACGGGGAATCTACAAGCAATTGAGTATTGTAATGCGCAGACTCAATTCACGTTTTAGTTTGTCCTTCATTGCGATCTTAGCCACAACAGAGAAGAGAATTCCTCCTACTTTGTGCCTTAGCACAGTATAATATAATAATTACAGAGGTCGCATGAATCTCTGGAACTCAAAATATCTTGCAGCTGGCCGGAATTGGAAATATATGGAACTCCGAATATGTTGACAGGCGGAGCTCCGAATATCGTGCAGACCGGCGGAACTCAAAATATCTTGTCAGCTGGTGGAATTGGAAGTATGTGGAATTGGAAATTATCAAATTCACAATATCGATCGTTATTAGCGAGACTGTTAGATCGTTAGATGTGGGATGAAACAAATTTATCGCAAAACAAATGAAGGGTTCTGTAGTTAATCTAAAATAAATTCATCAACACATCAACAGTCGTCAGTCTTGTTTGTTGAAACAGATAACAGAGTTTTGAAAGCTTGCATAATATGTATGAATATGAATATAATTAAAAAAGAACGACAGACCAGGTCCAAAAGTATTGTATTCCCAAATTTTGATAATGAAAAACAAGTCCAAAAAGATCAGCCAAGTTGTTTCTACTGTTTAAAATTCAAGTCCAATATTTCCATTCAAAATTAATATATATAATGAGCTATGAATTACCCTAAGTGGGCTAATTAGTCCATATCATTCCTTAATACCTTAATACCTTTAGCTTCATCCATTACCCACAATTGTGGGATCGATGGCGTCAAAAAATTAAAACATGTACAAACACATGAAAAAAAAACTGTAACAGTTCAGATGGCAGTGATCCAGTGCTCATGCTCTCAATAAAAATTCAAATTATCACTCATAAATTCGTTCACACTGTAGTATGCCTTTGCACACAGTAGCTTCCGGACGGTTCTCCTGAAGGCGGCCTCATCCAATTGCTTCACACTATTAGGCAGCTTGTTGTAGAATTTCAGGGCTGAAATCCTGTAACTGGCCTGTGATCGGTGGAGGCGTCTCCTGGGGATATCCAACAGCTCACTGCGCCTGGTGTTGTGGCGGTGGATGTCACTATGGGCAGCTAGAGTATGCTGTATCTTCTTGACATACACCAAGCACAGGAGGATGTAATGGCTGAAGACAGTCAGTACACCAAGGCGAGCAAAGATGGGCTTGCAGTGGGCAAGATGATCGCTGCCTGTTATAATTCTTATAGCCCTCTTTTGCAGTCTCAGCACATCAGCAGCCCCCGCTGAATGACCCCACAGAAGCAAGCCATAGGTAATGTGGCAATGGAAGAGCGCATGATACATCATTATCAGGTACTTCTCAGTCACCAGGCCCCTCATCTTGAGCAGCAGAAAGCAAATGCGGGAGAGTCGACTGGTTACTTGCTGTATATGACTGTTCCAGCTGAGTTTGCTGTCCAAGACAAAACCCAGCAGCTGGATTCTGAGGGTCACGCGGCTCACGTGACAAGCTGCAGATGATCCTTTGGGTCTTGTCCTCATTCAGCTGGAATCGATTAGCCAGGAACCATGAAGTGGCAGACTGAAGATGCTCCGCAGATGCCTCCAAAACCCACTCAAGCACAGCACCCGATGACAGTAGAGATGCATCATCCGCGAACATCAGAGAGGAACCGTGGTCGTCGAGGTCATTTATCATGACAAGAAACAGTGTAGGCCCCAGCACCGATCCCTGAGGAACACCAAAAGTTACCGGAAGTGTCCGGGAGTCAGCACCACTGAGGGAGACAAGCTGAGTCCTTCCAGAAAGGTAAGAGCCCAAGATGGAAAGGGCAGAGTCTCTAAGACCATAAAAGCTCAGCTTTCTAAGAAGAATGCCATGGTCCACACAGTCAAAGGCTCGGCTCAGATCACAAAGAGCAAGAGCAAGAGACTCACCATCCTCGAAGGCAGCATCAATCCGCTCAGCCACATGGTCGACTGCACCCACTGTTGATCTCCCAACTCGGAAACCAAACTGCATGTTGGAGAACAGGCCATTCTCCTCGAAAAAGGCCTCCAGCTGAGGCTTTATCACTGCCTCAATCACCTTGCCAAAGACAGGAGTTATGGAGATTGGCCTGAAGCTATGAAGGTTCTCACAATCACCCTTCTTGAAGACTGGGACAGTTCTTGATGTTTTCAAGAAATCAGGAAAATTTCCAAACCTCAAGCACTCATTGACAGATGCAGAGAGAGGAACTGCAATGGCATCAACAACCTCTCGAAGCATGCTCACAGACATGCCAAACACATCTGGACTTTTTGAGGGTTTGAAAGAGTGTATGATCCTCCTCAAGGCAGCTGGTGTGGTGGGGCGAAAGAAGGAGAGATGCTCCTGTCCCGGCTGCATTCTTCCTTCCAACAGATCAATTGGATCAATGGCAGTATCAGGCAGGGAATCCACTATATCCTGAACCGAACCCACAAAGAAGCCATTAAAATCATCCCGGCTTGCAAAGTCGATCTTTTTCCGTGGCATGGATCTGTTTGTATTTATCACATCCCAGACAGCTTTGCATTGGTTAGGTGCATCCTCGATCTGTCGCTCGGTTGCCAACCTCTTAGCCAGCTCGATCCTCCTCTTGTAGAATTGTTTAAAGTTTCTATATCTAGCAGAGCTGTCAGCATCACCATCCTCACATCGGTTCTTGAGAGCGAGCATGAGTCCCTTAAGTCTGGCCAGATCATCATTATACCACTCCCTGTGGCCATCCAGATGTCTAGGTCTCCTCCTTAGTGCCTGGGGGCGGTGAGGCCTGACAATCTCAGGAAAAAAGAAATCGAATCTGTCACGAAAATATTGAAAAAAAGCTGCAAACAACTCAGTACCACCTGAGGAGAGGAAAATATCATTCCAGGGTGTACTGGACAAGATACCTCTGAAATTTTCAAGGGCTGATTCATGCACAGGTCTCGTTCGAAAATGTAATCTGCATGCCAGGTAGAAGAGGGCGCGACAAGTGCCTCAGCCGCCTTCGGGAGGATGCAAGCAGTACTCAAAGCAGAGTGGTCATCCCCATGCAACTCTATCACATTTGTGCTGCAAAATTCAGACTGAAGGCTAACTGCAACGTTGTCAAGGCAAGCTCTTCCTCTTGTAGGTTCTGTGCAGGTGATATACATTCCATAACATTTTAGCAATTCAATAACAGATCGAGTTTTTGGGGCATCACTGATAAAATCAACATTGAAATCACCAGCAATCAGAATTTCAGAATCATATTTCTTGGTTAAAAATATCAATAGCCGTTCAAAAACCAGAAAATAAGTCAGATTTATTCCAGAAAATAAGTCAGACTTGAACCATTTCTCAATAACACATTACCAGTACTCCCATTTTGGCACTGATATTCTGAGTTCCAGATACTTCCAATTCCGCCATCTGACAAACAAATAATTTGAGTTCCAGATACTCCCAATTCCGCCTAGCAACATATTTCGAGTTCAGGATATTTCCAATTCCGCTGTCTCACAAATAATATTGGGAGTTCCACCCAGCAACAGTTTTCAAGCATAGGACATTATTTAACATTGATATTTTGAGTTCCAGATATTTCCAATTCCGCGGCCCATTTACAACAGTACCGTATAGTCCAGTCAAATGGTCGTTTTTCAGGAAACAGCCCCGAAAGAATTTTTCTCGACGGTTCTATTTGTATTTTGAGGCGCTGAATTCGAATCTGAAATTTGCTGACACGCCAGAGGGCGGCTTCACCCCCAAAATTTCGGACTTTTTTCAATTTTCCCATTTTATCTCGTGAACCTTGTACATATTTCGGCTGAAATCATCTCACGCGGGTTATTTTCTATGAGGATCACCCGTTAGAAACATTTTATTTCAGTATTTCCTAGTGGGGGGTATTTCATAAGGATATGTCAAGGATCAAAACTTTAAACACTTATAACTTTTGACAGAATGATCGGATCTCCTCGTACTACAGCTCATTCTTCTAAGCTTGTCAAGGCGGTTCAAAATCATGTATCATAATCAAAATTTGATGAAGAAATAAAAAAATCCACTTCCAATGTATTTTAGCCTCTATTTAAATACACAGAAAAATGACCAATTTCTATATTCAAAACTGTGTATCTCGGTAACCCGAAATGATAAAAATGGTACTTGGTCTTGATTTAAAGAACAGAATCTCCTCTTTCATGTGAGGTAGATGAATTTTGTAAAAATATAATCGTGAGGTAAGATATGTTTGATTCAAAAAAATCAAGAAATTTGCGATATTTTCCTCATTTTCACAGTCTAGACAGTTTTTCGATAATAAACAGTCATGCAAGATGGGTTTGAGGCAACGTAGCTTATAGACCATGTAATTCTCTTTCTTTCGAAAACAATCGCAAGTTTCTATAATGTATCTTACTTGTTTTAGAGATTCCTGAATATTAGTAAAATCGCAGAACAAATGAGAAAATGGAAATAATCATTTTTCCAATTAGCTGTAACTTTTGTACTGTACTGAAATCAGGAAAACGATTCATGGGATTATAATTCTCTACAACATTGACTACTTTTTCGATTTTTAATCTGAAGAGTTTCACAAGATACGCAACTTTGAATATGCGGAGAACTTTTGATATGTCAATCATTTCCAAAGTCTCGTATATTCAAAGTTTCGTATCTTGTGGAACACTTCAGAACTAATTCTCTCTATTATGGTGATTTTCTACGGCACTTGAAATATGTGAGTGTATAAATATGTGAGTAGCTGAGCAGTATATTGTTTTTTCACTTGTTTCAGAGAGAAGTAAAGCATAAATCTTCAGGTGTTTAAGCTAGTTACTGTTCCTGTATTACATATTTTTATCAAGCACTATCAGGAACTTCGTACCGCCAAATAGTTAATGCATCTCATGACAAACTTTAGCTGGATGCACACCTTAGGAGGCACGATGCGGCATTTTGCATCCAGGTACTTCTTGCTTATATTGGTTAGAATGGAAGAACTCACACACACTGAATCGGACATGGCATGGAATGGTGTGATAAGGCAACCTCCACACCCCCATGGCTGAGCAACAGAATGAGTAACCAGCAAGCCTTGACTGTATGGCAAGAGCGATGTCAACTGTTGGGAGGTGAGAATAGATAGAATTAACGTATCTGCCCTCCCGACGGGTTTCTCTCTGCCTAGGAAAACATGGGTGCGCCTAAATAGGGTAAGGACTTGTTGCAGTAGGGTAAAAGCGTCAATGCATAAATGGGGTCTTGCGGAGTCAGCAGATTGTGAGTGCGGAGAAATGCAAACACTCCACCATATTACTGATGAGTGCCCACTATACAGGTTCCCAACTGGGGCTGCAGGTCTCCTTACTCTTAGTCCAGATGCTCCCAGTGGCTGAGTGACCTGAAAGTGCCAATCTAAACGTTTATATCGTGTTTTCATGTAACTCTATTTTTATTTTATTTATTTATGTATTTATTTATTGACAAAGCTACTCAACTGGCAAGCATATAATTTTAATTTTTCTTGACGACTCTTTTCTAGCGAGGAAAGTACCTACTATGTTTTTCCCCCTGGCCATACGACTATATATAGGCAACCTCCATAAGATCAACACTTTGTATGGGTTAAAGAAACGAGATGGGGCCGCGCTACCTGTACACTGGGCTATTGTTCCAAAAAGGTTCATCCTGCAACTCTCGACTATCACACTCTATTGTCCTCTGAATGCGCTTCATTATCCTCATTAGTGGCCGAAGTTGCCCCGTCTGCTTTCTTGAAGGCAGTTTTAACTAGTAGGGACTCATCTATTACTTTGCACCTTACATCTGTTACTCGTATTTTCTAAAATTTATTATTGAATCTAGATCAGTGATCAAGTACTTAATATTGAATTATTCCCAATGGTTCTTTTGATGAAACTCAATTTGCTCACAAGCTGTAAACAGACTGACTTGAGTTACATACAATTCGTGGTTACACACCACGTGCACTATTCATCAGCTGATGATATTTATTTGTATGAATATAATAATCATATAAATAAATAAAAAAAATATATATATAATATTATAGCATCAGCTTATGGAAAGCATATGGCCTGTGTGTTCGTGCTCATCTATTTAGTCTCATCATGTACACTGAATATAATAGGAGGTAAGAATAAGTATAAAAGGACGTAATCTATAAAAAAATAATAATATGTTCTTAGTTTGACTAAATTTGTACTTATAAATGATGTACGTAATGTGTGTGTTTATCCGATCACTGTGAGCTACCACTGGTTTACTGCTGAAAATGCCTTTAAGTAATCAGACTGGTCCACCAATTTATTCCTTGGAGTGAAATCCTTAAAGAATAGACCACGAAAATGTCGAAATTCAATAACAATAGGCGACCACTGAACTAGAACTTCTACCTGTTCATCAATTGTTTTCGGCGGCCCCGGCTCCTTTCTTTTACCCCTTTGTATCACCAAGCCGTGCCTCCTCAGGTGTGCTTAGTCTTAGCTTAATCTGATGCATCACTATATTTTTATGAAAATTATCAAACAGTCAGTATTTTATATCTCAATATGGACTTCCAATGTGCTTAGTTAGTTGTGGGCCTACAGTACTTTGTATTTTTAGATATAGTTGAATGCAGCTTGCTGGGAAATTGAATGACATATCTCCTTGCTGCTGATTTTTCCCGTGCATATTCTAAATTTACAGCATTTCGAGTTCTACAACCCAGTTTGGACGTCATTTGCACCGCGGAATTATTATTAGAATTGAAATTTTGTGAATCAGCAGAAAGAACAGAATAGAAAAACAACTAAAGAAAATCATCGAATTCGGTGCACACATAAAAAAGTTATTGATTGTCAAAACTTGAGGCTCGATTTTTATTTACATAGATAAGGAATTTTTGTTTCCAACAAACTTTAATTTTAAAGTATAGTACTTTAAAATATATTTGAAAATATAATTTTTTAAATCAGGCCTAATATGTATTTACATATCTAGCATAGTCATGTTTTAATATTGACATTCCTTGTCTTGGCCAATTGAATCCTATGCCTAAATTAAATTTGATAATTAAAGGTGATTAATTAGGATTCACCATATAATTTGATAGATAGACTATCATAAGAATAGCTCTGACACCTGAGTCTGCCTAAAACCTTGACCAGCATAAAAAGAGATTGACCAGGTATTACTAATTGTCCGATTCGTTTCAAATTTGGCATACAGGATAATTTACACATATTTAACATACTGTTGAAATTTCATAAGAATATCTTGACTATTAGGGGTGGATAGGGGTTAAAAACCCTATTGACCAGTATAAAAAGTGATTGACCGGGTATTTCTAATTGTCTGATTCACTTCAAATTCGGCATAGAGGATAATTCACACATACTTAGAATACTGTTGAAATTTCATCAAAATATAATAATGTTCAAGGGTGAGTAGGGGTTGAAAACCCTATTGACCAGCATAAAAAGTGATTGACCAGGTGTGATTGACCAGGTATTTCTAATTGTCCAATTTGTTTCAAATTCGGCATACAGGATGATTTATACATACTTAACATACTGATGTAGGCTAGCCCTAGGCCTACGTGGATATCATGTATCAAAAAAATAGTTTAAGCATTTTTTCAAAAGCAAAAGCTTTTGCTCATAATTGTATGAATAAACTAGAGCATTTGCTCAACTTTTGAAGCAAATCATTCAAAAAAGGTGAGTCTAATCTAGAGCAGCTTATCACCTTTTGCTCATAGTAAAATGGCTTAACTAATTCGTATGAGGAAGAGGAAACTATACCAGATACGATCACAACCAATAGTTGAGAACTATAAAACTCTTTTTAGATTCAACCATGATACATATCACCATTATCCCTACAAAAGAATAAATACAAAAGATAAATACCTGAAAGATAAAAGATAGAAAAGACCTGTTATAAAGATAGCCATCACAAAATAGGAAATAGGTATTTAAGAAGATGAAAGTGTAGACGATTATAAGAAGGCTATTGATATTATAAGAATATGCTGAAGATTATTATAGAGATGACATTTTTTCATGCTATTATTTCAAAATTCGAAACTCAACTAACCTAAAACTCTATTCATAAATAGAAAACAGAGCAGACGACGCAAACACAAGCGGTGCACCCTATTTTTGCATATTTAGCGCTTCCGTGAGCTATAAAAGAAACTAAGGCTACAAAAGCGAATCAGCTGATGAAAAATCTCTAAAATACGTGAGCATTTGCTCCAGAGTTCAGGAGCATATGGTAAGAGTAAAAGGTAAAGCTTATTCATATAAAAATGAGCAAATGCTTTTGCTTCTACCTTTTGCTCATGAGCAAAACCTTATGCTCCTTGCTCTTGCTCATGAGCATTTGCTCTGGTTTTATTCATATGGGCCATTATCCTTGAAATACAAAATTTCCAAAAACCTTTTATATACGTCGACGCGCAATTAAAAAAGGAACATACCTGTAAAATTTCATGAAAATATATTACCGCGTTTCTCTGTAAATGCGCAACATATAAACATTCAAACATTTTAACATTAAGAGAAATGCCAAACCGTCAACATGAATCTTAAACCTCACTTCGCTCGGTCAATTATAGATGATTGTAATATAGTTATTATTAACTTAAGATGATCTACTCACATTCAGGAAGTAGGTACTAAAGGTGAGAAGCTCTTCAACTAATCTCGAGTAGGCCTATTGTACAAATGGCCATGATGATACAGTTTAGTAAAAATGATTGACTTGTAGTATAAAAGGCTTAGTCACAGATTACAGCCGACCACATAGAACAAACAAAGAAATCGGTTCATTATTCCATGGATAACAAGCATCAGATGAATAGATTTGAGTGACAGTATGTTTGTCTTGAGAGCTCACGGTTTTAAGTGAGAAAATTCTAAGCTAACTGAATAAGCGCTTGTTAAGAATGAAGTAAGAAGTTCATACTTTCAATACCGTTTATTTAAAACTTTATAAACATTTAATCTAAACACGTTTTGAGTGAATACTTTGCTGATGAAGTTTAATTACAAATTACAAAGTTTAATTAATTTGGATGAGATAAGAGCTCAAATAAAATCTATCAACGTTAACATATAAGGGTCTGTATTACGATGGAGAATTTAAAATAAGATCCAATGAGGAAATTCAAAGAATTTTACAAGGAGCCAATATTTTACGTTTTGTCGAATCCAGGAGAATCAGCTGGCTTGGACATTTATACAGAATGAGCGACAATAGAACACAGAAACAGATGCTTGAAGGCAGGATGCTGGGCACAAGAAAGAGAGGTAGACCTGACGTCAATGTCAGTGAGAGGCTGGAGACGAAAAACGGTGGTGCGGGATGAATGGACGCAAATAGTTGAGAAAGCCAAGGTCCACCCAGGACTGTAGCGCTTAGAGAAGAACGTTGACATTGCTTTAAGACCACGAATAGAATAGTCTAAAAAGAGATACTGATAACAAAATATTTTCACCTAATGAAACAAAAAAAAAGGTTGGTTTTTAAAAATAGAGTACAAAATCAATATCACATTAAATTAGTGTTAAGTACAATATCATATCACATGCGACATGTTTAGTGCTATTCTTAATAAAATAATACAATGTTGTTTACAGAATCTATTGAACTTGAATTATTTTTTGTTCACCACTTTGTTCATACAGAAAACTATAAACTTAATCCTATAATACTGAAGCACAATATGGACAGAGACTAGTGTGCGGATAATAATAATATTGTGAGGGTAACAAAGATGACAATGGTTTTTCATAAGAATAGTCCGGCTACGTGATTCTCTGGTTGGAGCTGCGAGGCACCCGAGTGTGAATCACAACTCGCCGAGTGTCGGCTGGATAGTAGAAGTCATCAGTCTGTTTCCACTTGGATCGCTTCTCTTCTCTGCGCAGTCGCCTCTTATCAACGTAGTTGATCAGACAGCTAGCTGGTATCCATATCATAGCTGTTACCAGAATGACGGTGCCAACAACATTATCTCTTAGGAACAAGAGGACTTTGTTTATATTGATATCCTCAATAATATCCCAGAAGCGTTCAACGACATCCTGAATGGTTTTCTCACATACTCCCTGAAAGAAAATTTGTAAATGAAATTATATATTGAACAAAAAACGAATATAAAAAAGTAGATTATATTTCATATTAATATTAAAGACTGGCTGGTACCCCGTGCTCCGCAATGGTATAATTAAATACTTGCCGTAATGAAATCTTGAAGCATTAAAAATAGTCCTATAACCATCCTCGGTAAATAGAGAATCTATATGCAAAATTTCAAGTTGATCAGTCCAGTAGTTCAGACGTGATAATGCGTCATTCATGAATTTCCTTTCCCGTACGTGTATAAGCCAACTCTTTCCTTTATTATATACTAGCAGGTAACCCGTGCTCCGCAAGGGTCTATTTAAAACCTTGACTAAATGAAATCTTGAAGAATTTAAAATTGACCTATAACTATCCTCGGTCAATAATCTATATGCAAAATTTCAAGTTAATCAGTCCAGTAGTTCAGACCTGAGATGCGTCAAACATAATTTTCATATGAAAATATAATTTTCATATGCCGTACGTGTATAAGCCAGTTCTTTCCTTTATTATAATTATAGTATAGATTATAGATTCATGGCATTGCTGTGTTTGAGCTAGAGGAAAGATATATTTAAATAAAGTTCTACTATGAGTTTATACATGACATGTAGTGTAATAAATATACAGTAATTGGATGATAGTAGACTGCATAATTCCTTATAGATTTTATGATAAATGCGCTCACATACGCATTTCAATTTCTTAGATGTCGATCAAAAGCCCAAAATATTACGTACGTGAACCTTACTCCTTGTGTTATGTTGAAATCAAATCAATTCTATTGTATATGGTATGGAATTATATTATTCTGAATAAGTTCAATTTATTTATATGTTTTCATTATTTTCTAGCTCATTTCGGTGAATAGTCAAGCATTAAGGTCTCTAAAATAATGGATGGTCTCTAACTGGTGATGGATAACAGTTATGTGAAACATTAACGTAAATAAATTTCCTATTATTAAAGAGACAAAATAATTTTTTGAAGGATTGATAAAATTTTTTATTGACACACTAACTAACCTTATTGCAAAATCCTTGAATACACGGTGTACCGTCAGGAAGAATATCATTCTGGTCGTATGGTTCACAAGAGTCATTGAATGTCATCCTACAGCACCTTTTGCAGGCATTTGCAACTGAAAATGAGATTATAGTAATGAAAGAAAATAAATGAATAATAGGAAGTCTTTTCATATCTAAGAAATAGGCAAAACATTAAACATTGGTAGAGCTCAAGAAACAGAAACTCTATGGCCCGGTTGTACAAAAGCCGGTTTTTACCGTGATTAATTTCACGAGAACCAATAGATAGATAGATAAAGAATTTATTTTTTACAATTTTTGTACAATATATCACTACAAGATATAAATTTCATTCTCTAACATCGTACAACACTGTATTGAAAAACAAATGAAATAACAACTCAAATTCGATTAGCTTAGCCGAAGCCGTCAGCCAGAGTTCAGTAGTTTCTACTATCTCTCGATAAAATCTCCCCCCAAAATAATTCCGATTCTACTTTCTAACTGCTAACAATAACACTAGACAAAACCCAAAACTATTATCAAAAGCACAGACGTAAGCCCCAGAGGGTTCCTCATTATCTGTTTTAAATTTATCATCATTGCAATCTAGAAGAAAATTTGATGACAGCGATTAAAAAGGAATATTCCTCGAATCATTTTCCAACACTATGAAATAATTAAAAATAAGCTAACTAAATTAGTAAATGCAAAAAGATCTTTCGAAATAGATGTATTGTAATTTAAATGCGAAAATTTGAATTACATATTAAGCATAATAATTTTTATGTCCTAACATATAGAAATAAGAAAAAGAAAAATTTATACCTTCAAAATCATATACTGTACTGAGAAATCAGTTTTTACAATAAATAAATCAAATGTTTAATCTTACTTAATATTAACAAAATTTATACTCGCCTCATCAGTAATCATTATTAGTCCACGATATAAATGCGAGGATCGAAATTTCATATATTTAAAAATTGAATTCTTTTACAAGAAAATCTCTATATTCCAGTGCTGACTTTACATAACCTATCAAGCATTTCCAATTCTTTCCATTCAATAATAATCATGCACTATTTCATTAACCTTCGCCGAACAACCAAACCATTTTGCACGAAATTCCGCTAAGACATCTCCCTATAAAATGATAGATATCTTCTACCTCACCACTGATGCACAAAGAGCATATGTAACTATTTTCTCCTCGATCCACTCTAAAATTCAATATCAATAATGACCCCTTGCCCTAAAAATAATGCTGATCATTCCTCTTCCATTATTTTCATTAATATACTCTGATTGCAATCTGTCTCCCTAAATTAAAGTAGATTTTATGAAACTGAGAGGTTGATGCCCTGTCCCACCACATACCTTGAAATTTATGTCGTATTTTGCCCACAATTTTCTCGCACCCTCTCCCCCAACGATCTGGACGAGAACTAATACGAGAAAGCCTTTTTGATAAGACGGCTTCTCTGATTGGTTCACGTGGAATTGATCACAATTAAAATTTAACCGGCTCTTGTGCAACCGGCACTGAAGAGATTCTTTCTTATTGATACTTTTATATATTTCTTCAGGGCTACTAGTTAGTTTAACATTTAATAATGGCAAGATTATCGAGTAATATCATTACATACTCTTCAACAGTAAAGTGACTTGATTCATGGAATTTTCAGAAGATAAAATTTTATTTAATTATATTTAATTGGTGAAAATGAAACATTTAGTTTGTCAAGCGCAACTCATAAATCATGAATAAATCATAAATAATTATACAGGGTTTATCAGAGATTGACAATGGTTTAATAACCGAAACCGGTCTTTCTAAGTATCAATAAATCTGTGGTTTTTGACAATTTCTCAGTCTTTTTCTTTTTCATTCAACATTATACAGGGTGTTTTCGAATTCCCTACCAATACTCTAGGGCATTGTTCCTGGCTAAAAAACATATCTAAATATCATATTAAAATTGTCCGGAAGTCTTCAGTTACTCACACAGCGGCCGTTTTGCTTTTTTCGCATATTATTTTTTTTTCTAAATAATGGTTAAACATACGAAATTGAAACATTGCACAATCATTAATAACAACTTGATAAAGCTACAAAAAATTATGATAAATTTCAAATTCATAAAAAAATCACTTCATTTCTAAGATTGGACTGAGATATGACAGCCTTAGTGATAGGTGACCATTGAAAGTTTGTTGCAGTGCAAACCAAGGCATGCTGTTAGAGTCGCCTCAATGATGCAATAACCTTTAATTGCATTGCATGTTGATAGTAAACTATTTTAGGTAATTTCAAGCAATAAAATAACGTTAAATAACCCTCTAAAGGTGGGCCACCAAACACTAAAGCTGCCATATCTCAGATAATATTGGTCCAATCTAAAAATCTAGTACCACTCGATAGGCAATTGAATTTACTAAAAAAAGTTATTCTTGTAATTTGTTTGTAAAACCATCGGCTTCTGAGTTATTTAAGAAACACAATTTTAAATGGCCGCCATCTTGTTTTATGAATTTGAGAAATTATCATAATTTTTTGTAGCTTTGTAAAATTGTTGTAAATGATTGTGCAATTTCGTATGTTTATCCATTATTTAGAAAAAAAAATTAGTGAAAAAGGTGAAATTGCCGCTGTGTGTGAATGTGACAATTTAAATATGATATTTAGATATGTTTGTTACCCAGGAACAATGCCCTAGAATATTGGTAGGCAGTTCGTAAACACTCTGTATCCAGAACATTACAATCCAAAAATTATTTGGAGTTTCAATAAATCCATAAGAGATTTCGGTTATTCTTTTTCCAAATAAAGACGAGCATCGAATAAATGATTATGAATTCAGAGTTGAAGCTAGAGGAAACAGATTTTCCGAAACAATTGCTATTCAATAACTATTCCTAAAGCCATTCACACAACAAAAAATGGATGAAACGAAAAAAGTAGAATTCAATGAAGGAGACAATAGAATAAATTTGGAAAATGGATAACTACATAAAAATTTAAATAATGCCTCCACAAAATAAAGACTGAACTATAGTCTGTTTATCAAGACGAGTTTTAGTGAATATAAAACTTGTCAATTATTTATATTGCTCTTCAACACTGAAAACTGTTAAATTAAACATGTTTATCCTATATTTGAATATTTCTTGACGGTAACTAGGCGAGATTATAAATTCAAGTTTGTTTTTTGGTCCTTCAAAATTATTTATTTAAAATGTGAATATTTACTATTTTAGTGATAATAATGTGAAACATTTTTCCTTTGTTTGATTTTAAAACATCTAAATTTAAAAATCTACAGTGTGAAAATAATTAAGGACTGAAAATTTTGTAAAGTGAACAACTACAAGACTATTTTGGACTATTTGTGTAACCTTATATAAATTTGAGAGAGAAATAGCACAAGATTACCTTTTTTTTCTCTCCCTATCATTTTGATGATATACTAATTATTGTATGAATCAATCAATAAAGATGAAAATTATTAATATGTAAATAGTTAATATAGGTTCACCTTTTAATATTGAAGGATATTTTTATAAAATAGAACAATTAAAAGGCTTCCAGTACAACTTGCCTTCGCTGTGATTCTCTTTCACTGGCATTTAGCACACTCTCTGGTAAAACTTACTGAGTCTACTCAATAAACAGACTAATGTAAGAAGAATGTAGAAATAGAATGAAGAGGAGATAAAATAAATGCAATAGCCTAATTATAATAAAATGAGTATAGATGGTTCAGTCACGATATAAAGATTGAAATTGCAGTGGCGTAATAAATGGAATCGAGGTTTTTACCGGTTTTTTTTTTGGATGATGCCTACATGAGCTTCATGCTTGTGCGTGGGTACTGAGAATTATGATGATGAATGAATAAATGCATTTATTTCCTCCTTGAATTACAGAACATATAAGTAGAAATTAAATAGTATCTTGGAAATTTTACTGTCCACGTTTCCAGTGATGATGATGATGATGAGAGATGATTGAACCATCTATAGCAGAAATGGATTTAATCGAAATGGAATATTGAAAAAATAGGAAGAAAGTGAAAATAAAATAGAAAATAATGCAGTAATCGAGATAGGATGAAACATAGAAAGGAAGCAGAACTAAAATAGAAGGAAAATAAAATGAAATGCAAAATTACCATTCGCACAAGATAGACTTACGTGGAGAATACTTACTGACGTCGCACATACAACTCTGCCTACCGAGTGTTTCGCAGAAGGGAATGCATTTACCGAGGCTGCACTTGCCCTTCTCGAGGCAGCTGGTGCCGTCACTCATGGGCGGCGACTTGGGACACTGGGCACTGCTGCCCGTGCAGCGTGACTCCTGCTCACAGGTCGCGTACTGCGCGTCTCGGCACTTGATGCCCGCCGCCATATACTGGCAGTTCTGGCAGCACGGCGAGTTCTTGTCACTAGTGACAAACAAATCATAAGAAGGGTTTCATGCATTGCTTATCATTGAATTTTTAGGCTCAAAATTTTCTAGTTTCATAAAAAAATTAAGACTTTTTTGAATAATTACTGTTCAAGATTTTGTAAATTATAGTCTGTTATAATATCTGATTTAAAATTTGCATGTTTTTTTTGAGCTTTGAAAAGTGTAAATTGTTTTTGAGAAGTAAAAGTGACAATCTACATTTTGATTTGGACTGATATAAATTGGAAATGGGACAGTTTTGGGCTTGAGCATGTTGTGCTTTTCCTCATGGTAAGTATTAGTACACAATGTGATAAAATAAATAACACATCATAACTAGTTGGTCTGATAACTAGTTGCTCATCATAACTAGTTAATCTAAATAACACATCATAACTAGTTGGTCTGATAACTAATTGGTCATCATAACTAGTTAATCTAAATAACACATCATGACTAGTTAGTCTGATAACTAGTTGGTCATCATAATTAGTTAGTCTTATTTATCATAATGTGGTGAATGAATAGCACATCATAACTATTTAGTCTTATATCTTCTCTTCTCTTCTCTTATTCTTATTCTTATTCTTATCTTGTTCTTATATATCTATAAAAGGCTAAGCCCCGACAGACTGAAATCACACCACAGCCCAAACCATTGAGCCTAAAAACTTGAAATTTTGCACAATTGTTTATGGTAGCCTCAAAACATCCACTAAGAAAGGATTTTCAAAAATTTGCCCCCCTGAGGGAGCTGGGGCCCCCCAAAAATGTTGTACTTTTTAACCGCTCATTGCACAGCAAAGTCATGAGGAACATTTTTGTTCAGCTAC
This sequence comes from Nilaparvata lugens, assembly GCF_014356525.2. NCBI lineage: Eukaryota > Metazoa > Arthropoda > Insecta > Hemiptera > Delphacidae > Nilaparvata > Nilaparvata lugens. The sequence goes on along the minus strand of NC_052504.1, from coordinate 63,260,854 downwards.
AAAAAAAAATTCGATCTATGCAGAAAAATTCCGATCAGGAGCACAGGGGGGTTCAGGAGAGGGCATTTTTCGAAAATTGTTAAGTAAAATCACACTACAGTTCAAACTAATTGGCCTACAGACTTAAAAATTTGCACAAATATTCTTCAAACATGCTAGACGCGCACTAAGAACGGATTTTGAGATATTTTGCCTCTAAGGATTTCAAAGGAAAAAAAGGATCCCATTAAGTAAAGTTATGAACATTGTAAGGTGAACGTCATATGGAAGGAGCTGAGATAATTGACAAATGATAATTCCAACATATATGTTGTAATCATTGGAAAGCTTAAAATAATTTCATCAATCAGCTGATCGAATTAATTTTGCGTTTATTGAGAGCGCGAGCTTGCCACGTGTGTGTTCCATTGTTCTATTCTTGGCCAGTTTGGTTTGCGCCATCTATCAGCTGTATATGGAGTCTCATACATTCCGATTAGAACAGAGCACAGAGATTTTCTTTGGTTGGGGGTTTGTTGATAATTCTTTTTTCAAATACAAATTTTATTGCCATCAAAAATCACATTGAAAACTTTCTTAATAGACAACAATATTACAAAAACAAAAAGTCAAACATATACCTACATTGATTTGTAGCACGGCCAGAAAAAGACAAACTTGAGTACATATACCGTAACTTATATTATTTATTTTTTGTCAATATTTTGTGAATAAAAAGTACGAGTTCGTGAGAGATGTGACTAATTCCTTATATTTGATCCAAATGGTTATTCATATTGTAGTAGTGGGAGTCACTGCGAACAAAAGTTTTTTGTTCTGTAGCTAATAAATTTCATACGTATTCATTGTCCATAATGTATCCAGTGTCCATAATGGATTTGATTGAACTACTCAAAAGTAATGGCTTACTGGTCCCTCATAGAATTTATAGTATTCCTGGGGATTGAGCCTGTATTTTCCAGCGTTGATTATTGATAATAAAGCTTTATTTACAACTAGCTTACCCGGCGAACTTCGTACCGCCATAAAGTCAATGTATCTCATGTCACACTTGACTTTATTTGGTCAATCATGAAATTTATCTGACAATCGATATTTTCATTTATATATCAATACGGACTTCCTATGTGCTCACTCATGCATCATTCATTATTCCGAAAACATATTCTTCTAAATCAATTGGTAGTAATATCTATCAGTAAAGTGTTGAATTAAAAAAATAGATAGGTTAAATCAGTGTTTCAAAGATGAATTCAATGTTTTCATAGTTGTTGATTGTCAATAGATGGTCCAGGAAATATAAGCTAAGCTAAATTAAAAAAAAAGTAGATTAGTATGTCATTCTTCAGTAATTAATGAATGCAATATGAACAATTCTCTTTCATGAGGCGAATAATTTTTATTCAATATTTTCCAGTTATTGAGAAAGTTTTCAACCATTTATAGTAATAACTAGCTTACTCGGCAAACTTCGTACCGCCAAAAAGTCAATGTATCTCATGTCACACTTGACTTCATTTGGTGAATCATGAAATTTATCTGACAATCAATATTTTCATTTTCATCTTCTTCTCAATCAATTGATAGTAATATCTATCAGTGAAGTCAGTAAAGTGTTGAATTAAGAAAAATAGATAAGTTAAATCAGTGTTTCAAAGATGAATTTAATGTTTTCATAGTTGTTGATTGTCAATAGAAGGTCCAGGAATTATGCGATGTACGATGAATTACAAAGAATTCCATATCCTTTCTATCTCCGATTTTAGGATGAATATAAGCCAAGCTGAATTGAAAAAATCTGGTGTGGTACACTCACACAACTTTCCTTGCTAATTGAACTGCAAACCTCATTCTCAAACGAGAATAATTTAGGGGAATAACATAATGACGATTGGCGGCAACATATTTTCAACTACGATCAGACTACTGTATTATGTGTATATTATAATTGTTTTCAAAGTACTTTTTCCTTTGTGTAAATTGTGAAATTCAATGATTTTTTAAAAGTCGTCGAAACAACTGTTCTACAGATGAAATATCTTGACTATGACTGTGTTCTTTTTATAAACTGCTCTACCTGCCTCATGCACGAGAAGGAGGTTACAAAGTCCATTTCTCATGGATGGGGTGGACCCCCCATTAGTTTCCCAGGAAAAAGACTCATGCCAGTTGATAGAGCTGATAAATAACTATACAGGGTATGAATTTTAAAAAAAATCTTTAGAGTCGTTTTTGAGAAAATCGTGAATACATGGTTTTTTAGTAACTGTCATTTTTCTCAAGAATATTACAGAGCTACTGAAATTTTCCAGCAAATTAGACTCATGACAGTTGATAGGGCTTATGAATAGCTATCCTTCTTCTTCTTTGTCTCTCCCCAGTATGCCTTACAGCGTTGGGGTAGCCTCGGTCCATTTCCTCCATTTATCCCTATCCATCGCCATCCTCCTCATCTCCCGAACCGTCTTCCCTCTTCTTCTCCCTATCTCCTCAATGCGATCCTCATATGAATACCTCGGGCGCCCCACCGTTCTTCTTCCCTGTACTCTAACATTTACAAACTGTTTCCTCATAGAATCTTCTCCATCTATCAAGTACCTCTTCTGTCTGTGACACCAACCTTCCTTCTTCATCAGCTATTGTTCTGATCTGCTTTCCATATTTTCCTTTTAAACACTTGACAATTTTCCAAAATGAACGACCATTATCATGTCAATTCTAGGGCTTACAGCCTCCCAGCTTTTAAATCTTGTGTTGGTGTCTCCATCCATTACTATAGCCACTCCACCACTAGCTCTTCTTCCCTCTGGTATTCCTGAGTATCGCATAACATACCCTCCATCCAAGTCCTTCTGTCCCACTCCCTTCCTTCTTGTTTCACTCAAGCCAAGTGCCTTTATCTTATACTTCTTCATCTCCTCTACCAACTCAACCTCTTTTCCTGTAAGCGTTCGAATATTCCATGTTCCAAATCGTATATATTTGCATTTTCTATCCTTCCTAAAATTCCGGTCCCGTCCGAGGCTATTTAATGTACTTTGAATCCAGTGTAATCGGACGTGTGGGGATTAGCCCAACGACGTCTTCTTTGGAGTACTTCTTCGTCTGGCTCCTATCCTTCGACCTGTCCGGCATGGGCATCCCATTCTTCCGCAATCAACCGCCGGCATAGCTCTCAGGGTCGTTGGAGCACGCAAGCCCCTCCACCAACGACAAGGTGTTGTACTCCCCAGGAGGGGATGAATAGCTAGCTATCCATGGTATAAATTTGAAGAAAATCGTTACAGCCGTTTTCGAGAAAACCGTGAGAAACATGGTTTTTTAGTGATTATCCGCCATTTTTTCCGCCATCTTGAATTGAATTTTATTGAATTTCTTATTGTCGGATCCTCATGGTATAAGGACCTTAAGTTTAAAATTTCATGTCAATCGGTTCATTAGGAATGGAGTTATCGTGTTCACAGACATATACACATACACACACACACACAGACCAACACCCAAAAATCATGTTTTTGGACTCAATCTTGTGAAAGCATCATCTGATCAAATAAATAGTTGGTGTATCAGTGTGGATGTGCATATGGTTTGAGACGTCGTTCAGTTATAAATGTTATTTATTCTATTGATAAAATTTTTGTTCATTATTTTTGTTATTATATTTTTACTTTCCTTGCCCTATTACCATAGGTAAGGAAAGTATTGCTTTCCAAAAAAATTAAGGTACCCTAAGTTGGTCTGTGTGTGCGTGTGTGCGTGTGCGTGTGTGTGTGTGTGTGTGTGTGTGGTGTGTGTGTGTGTGTGGTGTGTGTGTGTGTGTGTGTGTGTGTGTGTGTGGTGTGTGTGTGTGTGTGGTGTGTGTGTGTGTGTGTGTGTGTGTGTGTGTGTGTGTGTGTGTGTGTGGTGTGTGTGTGTGTGTGTGTGTGTGGTGTGTGTGTGGTGTGTGTGTGTGTGTGTGTGTTGTGTGTGTGTGTGTGTGGTGTGTGTGTGTGTGTGTGTGTGTGTGTGGTGTGTGTGTGGTGTGTGTGTGTGTGTGTGTGTGTGTGTGTGTGTGTGTGTGTGTGGTGGTGTGTGTGTGTGTGTGAACACGATAACTCCATTCTTAATTAACCGATTGACTTGAAATTTTAAACTTAAGGTCCTTATACCATAAGGATCCGACAATAAGAAATTCTATAAAATTCAATTCAAGATGGCGGAAAAAATGGCAGATAATTACTAAAAAACCATGTTTTTCACGTTATTCTCGAAAACGGCTTTAACGATTTCTTCAAATTTATACCATGGATAGCTATTTATAAGCCCTATCAACTGACATGAGTCTCATTTCTAAGAAAATTCCAGGAGCTCCGTAATATTCTTGAGAAAAATGGCAGATAGTGACTAAAAAACCATGTTTTTCACGGTTTTCTCGAAAACGGCTTCAACGATTTTCTTCAAATTTATACCATAGATAGATTTATTCATAAGCCCTATCAACTGACATGAGTCTCATTTTTGGGAAAATTGCAGGAGCTCCGTAATATTCTTGAGAAAAATGACAGATAATTACTAAAAAACCATGTTTTTCACGATTTTCTCAAAAATTACTTGACCGATTTTTTCAAATTCATACCCTGTATAGTTATTTATCAGCTCTATCAACTGGCATGAGTATTTTTCCTGGGAAACTAATGGGGGGTCCACCCCATCCTTGAGAAATGGACTTTGTAGCCTCCTTCTCGTGCATGAGGTAGGTAGAGCAGTTTATAGAAAGAACACAGTCATAGTCGAGATAATCCATCTGTAGAATAGCTGTTTTGACAACTTTTGAAAGAATCATTGAATTTCACAATTTACACAAAGGAAAAAGTACTCTGAAAACAATTATAATATACACATAATATACAGTAGTCTGATCGTAGTTGCAAATATGTTGCCGCCAATCGTCATTATGTTATTCCCCTAAATTATTCTCGTTTGAGAATGAGGTTTGCAGTTCAATTAGCAAGGAAAGTTGTGTGAGTGTACCACACCCGATTTTTTAATTTTTATAAGTTTTGGAATTTTATTTCTGAATTTGTTTTATTTTTACTTTTTTCATTAGTATTTGAAATCATTGTATTTTTCATTTTGGAATTAGGTGGTATTTTTTGTTTGTATTATTATTAACATTGCATGAGTTAGTTTTTCTTTTTTCATTTGTATCTGTACAATTTTTATTGTTAAGGAGACATATTTGGGAAAACCCGTTGTCTCCATTGTGAATAAATAAATAAATGAACTAATGATTACGAGCAATAACGCTTGCAATTAACTAAAATAACAGATTACTGTCTCTCGAACATTCTCTACTTTGAACTTGGGCTGTCCTGTTGCCAGTATGTCTTGAAGGAGATTAGCTTTTGATGTTAGCATTTTTGATACACCAACCCCAACAGCCATTAGCGGTTTTCACACCGATATCTCGCCGACACGACATACAGACAGGATTTACTCTGATGGACAGTACAAGAGGAGGCTGTGGTTTAAACAGCGCGAGGTCTACTCTTCACAGAACTACTATTTATATGTAATTTCAAACTGACGCTATTCATATGTATCTATACATGTCTGGTGAATGAAGATTTTTCAAGAGGAGGCTGCGTTTTATAACTGCGCGAGGTCTACTGCTCACAGAACTACTAGTTATACAGCTGGTAATTTTAGGTGCTAAATCATATCATCACAATATGATCTTGAATCATGATCATCTTTCCGTTCTTCGGTAGCCCCTCGGCCGAAAATTTCGAAAACATAGGACTGTAAAATGGATTAATAAACAATACTTATTATAAGACCGCCTATTAAAATTTCTGTTTACAAACCATCCTCAATATTCACACAACATATTCCCAGAGTTTCATGCCGTTATGTCAAGTAGTTTTCAAGTCTATAGGGAACAGACATTCATTTATAAATATATAGATTGACATTCGGCTCAAACAAAAGCCTCTCTAAATGGAGGTGGAATGATAAGGTTGACAACTTTCAGTTCTGTTGTTTCAACATTTCTTTTCTAATCACTTTCAAAAAGTTCATGTAGTACCTTCTATTGTGTTTGAGACACTTCTGGCGCTATCATAGTTTCACCACTATTCTGTTCCACAGTCCTATCTCTTGCAGTCGTTAACTATATCTATAATAAAGTAAAGAGCTGGCTTATACACACACGTACGGGATAGGAAAATTATGTTCGACGCATCATCACGTCTAAACTACTGGACTAATTAACTTGAAATTTTGCATATAGATTCTTAATTAACCAAGGATGGTTATAGGCCTATTTTCAATTCTTCAAAATTTCATTACGTCAAGTAATCAGTTTGTCAAGTTTGAAAATAGATCCTTGCGGAGAACGGGTTCTTGCTAGTTTATCATAATGTGATGAATAAATAACACATCATACTGGTTAGTCTGATAACTAAGTGGTCATCATAACTAGTTAGTCTAAATAGCACATCATAACTAGTTAATCTAAATAACTCATCATTACTAGTTGGCCTACAGTAAAAAAAAAACACCCAAAATTTTCCTCTGTCGTCAAGGACATTTGTCAGCCTCTCATGAGTGATGATGTTCATGATTTGATTCCAAGATTGTATCTTCCGAAAATTCAATTTTTCAATATTTGATCCTTGTGCTGGCCACTAACGGTAGGACATGCATGTTGCCACCCCGACTACTTGTTCCCTTTTAAACCCGGTTTTTAGGGGACAAGTAGACGTGAGCCATCCACCTTACTACTTGTCTCCTTTCTAAGGAGGTGACAACTAGTCGGGGGACACCCTGACGCGAGGGTGCGAGGTGTCAAGTTCTCGTTTACGGTCATGACTAGTTGGTACCTTTGGTCCAGTAGGTGTCAAGTAGTCGGGGGGACAACTTGACGGCAATGGTATATTTTCACGAGGGTACAAGTAGTCGCCTATGGCCAAAATGACCAGGTGTCAAGTGGTCGGGGTGACAACTAGACGGCTACCCATGATTATCATGCACACACAAGTTCATTATTCATGTTTCGTCATCAGCGAGAGGCTTCTAACATAAAATAAACAAACTGGGAAAAATTAACTTCAAATGGAGCAGCGAAGAAGAAATAAATAACACAAAAGTCGAAAATACAAAAACCTAACCCCCAAAACATTTTGCTCGAATCCATCCGCTGTGATGCCACGACAATGTATGATGACACATGTACTCACATGCATGTCCTACCGTTAGTGCCCAATCTTCCAAATTGATAAGCTGCGTACAGACTTGGTCTAGTTACACACATATCGATTCTTGGTCGTCTTTATAAATTCTATTAGATTGAAAATAACTTTACAAACATATGTATTTGCCACGTTCCATTCAATCTGATAGAATTATAATGACGGCAGAAAAACGAAAGTCCACAAAACGATGTTTGTGTAACTGGCTTTGAGCGCCACGAAAAAGCGCATTTTGCTTTCCATCACCTGATGCTACACCTCTATTTGCACAGGAACAGTAAGATACTGATATAATGAGCTTAGCAACAACTGATAAGAAGCGGAATGCGCGTGTTAGTGGCGTATAAGTCTGTAGACACGCACCTTTACATAATCTTGTAAGTCAAGTTTATGGAGCAGATTTTGTATATACTCTAAACTTTGTAGACCTACCTGCAGACGGCGCCCTGGTTGTGACGCAGCTTGCAGACTTTGTCGCAGCAGGCGTCGTTGTCCTCGGTGCCTAGCAGGCCGGCGTCGCACTCCTCGTCGCCCTCCACGCGCAGATTGCCGCAGAACGACTCCTCTGGCTCCGAGAAACACCGACCCGACTTCGCCTGCAGCACTTTGCGAATCGACCGCAAACTGCACGGCGAGAACCGCTGCAAAAGCAAACAACACAAATCAATATTTGAATTCATCTAATCACATGATCACAAATCAAAAATTGTGTATTGACTAAACTTGTGTGTGATTTAATATCTAGTATCTAGTTTATAGTATAAAATCTAATTTGTTTTGGGATATTTGCTCTCCTAAGTACCTGACGATGTCCATGTATTTGTATAAATGCTCACGTTCTCATTTATGGCAGTGAAAGCTGGGTAACCCTCAAGAAACACTGGAGTAAGGTTACTGCAGCAGAAATGAGGTACCACAGAAGAGCAATAGGAAAGACAAGACATGATAGATGGCGAAATGAGAGAGTGAGAGGAGAAGTGGGAAGAAGAGCACTGATGGAAGACATAAAAGAAAGGCAACTCAAATGGTTTGGACACCTCACTAGAATGCAAGAATGTCGCCCAGTAAAGGAAGTGGTGGAGGCTAGGAGGGAAGGAAAGAGACGGAGAGGTAGACCTAGGATGAACTGGGAAGGCTATCTGGAGGAATTGGGGAGGGAGAGAGGCAAGACAATGAGAGATATGAGAAGAATGGCTGAGGATAGGACTGCATGGAGGAGATGGACCGAGGCTGGTACCCCTACGCTGTAACGGCAGAGGGGGTCAAGAAAAAGAAGAAGAGAAGAAGCTCACGTCAATAAACATTGAATTGATACAGCACAGTTTGCTTCCTTTTTCTAGAACATCATTGTTGGTGGCTCGTTGGAGTAAGTGATAACGCACCAGTCTAATAATCAAGAGAACCCGACTTCGAATCTTGACTGGGGCAAAAGTTTTTGACCACAGGACAATCACATAGATACGGCCACCCCGTCTTTTGGAGGAGACGATAAGCCGTCGGTCCCGATTACCTAGAAAGTAGTCGTCTTCTCTCATCATCATTCCTCTCACTTATTCATTACCCACGCACAAGCCTAAGAGCTTATGTGGGCATCATCCTCAGTATTATTATTTAAAAAATTATAACATTATCCAACCTTATAATTGAGAATCATCCAACAACTTTCAGGAAAGTACCACAGGCACAAGCCCAAAACAGGGTTACAATAACTCTAATTTATGAGGATCGTTCGAGAATTGAGTTACACTATTTTTTATAGCTCTTCAAATGGCAGAAGGCTGGAATTTTCAGGGAAATTTCTAACAAGTTTAGTGACACTTCTGTAAAATTTTCATGCGGCCGTCATCATTCATTCGCCAGTTATGGGCCAATCAATATGGAGCTACCACCCACTTTAACCGCCAAATGAAAAGTATGTAGTGTCATTCGTTATTTAACGGGAAAGAATAAATGTGCGACTGAAATTCACCGAAAGTTGCTTAGTGTGTATCGCTAATTTCAACATGTGAAGATAGTTGCTAACAAATTTTGTTCTTAGTGTAAGTGTAAGGTGTCTAGGTGTAAGGTGTAAGGTTAAAGTGTAAGGTGTCTTCGGATATCTTCGACAATCTTTGGGGCAAGTGACGTGAATCGTCATTGATCCATTTCAAAATATTATGATGTTTTAAACAACAACAACATGCACTCAATTTTATTTATGTAAATAATAAATGTTGTTCACTTACTAACTGGAGAATTTTCGAATGGCAAAAGATCATTTTCAACAGTGGCGGTCTGTTGGACATTCATGGCTAGGAAAACAATGATCCTCCACTACAGATCGACAATGTGTTTGAGGTAAAGACTGTGCGAAGGCTAAAAATAAAATTTCTACTGGTGATATTTTTCAAATTTATTCGATTTGTATATCATGAAGCTATCAAAATGAAAAAGGTTTCACAGGAAAACATTTTTTTCCCGATCATTACTTTTTGAGATATAAGCGCCTAAAGTTTAAATTTTTGGGACAGAACATTTCAAGTTCGGTAAGAGATAATTCGGGAGAGATGAGATTTAGAGGATAGATTCTTCATGGTATTGTTGATCTAGTAATACAAAAATTTTCTGAAAATATTGATATTTGAGAAAGTTATTCAATTTACCAAAAATAAATCAACTAAAAGTTATTTTTGGTCATTTTTAGTAAATTGAAAAACTTTCTCAAAAATTGATATTATCAGAAAATTTTTGTTTTATTGAATCAACAGTACCATTAAGAATCTATCCTCTAAGTCTCATGGATTTATCTCTTACCGAACTTGAAATATTCTGTCCCAAAAAATTTAAACTTTAGGCGCTCATATCTCAAAAAGTAATGATCGGAAAAAAATGTTTTCCTGAGAAACCTTTTTCATGTTGATAGCTTCATGATATACAAATCGAAAAACTTTGAAAAATATCACCAGTATAAAGTTCATTTTTAGCCTTTGCACAGCCTTAAGAAAAAACAACCTAACATTAACACGTTTTTCGTAACCAAGAAGAGACCGATCCAACCGACCGCCACTATTGAAAATGAATGCTTGTCACTCGAAAGTGCCCCCCCCCCCAGTCAGCAGGTGAACAAAATTGTTTATTTAGATGAATAATTGACAGAATTTCGTTGTTTAAAACATCAAAATAGTGTTCATACATCTCAGTTCGGAATGGATCAAGAAACCATAATCTTTAAACGTATGTATTCGAGCAGAACCGATTAATATTGTGGAAATATTTAAAGACTTCAATAGAAATTGTAAATTTGGAGTAAATGTATTAATACATTAATACAGTAATAAATACTGTTTCAGTAAGCTCGATCATGATCAAGCGTAGCACGATTTACAAGTGTGCACGGGAATTATAAATAGTAGCTGTTGCCATAGAAATCATATGTTCCAGGGCACTGGAACTGCTATAAACTATCGTACTGCTATAATATAGGTACTCGTAAAGCCTACCTGATTTGATATTATTTGAATGTCCAGACCAAGTATGGCGAATCTGGACATAGATAAGATAGAAAAGTATCAATTTGCAATTATTCTATGAATATCTTTATACTGAAGATAATAAATAAGATTATGTCTAATCTAGAAGAAAATGTGGGAAGAAAGGAAGTGGAGTTGCCTATTTTCCCCATACAGTACTTTCAAAGTGTAGTGCGAAATCGTCAATTTTTCAGTACCTATTCGAAAAGTCATGTTTGGTGATCCTTACCATTTTGTGCAATCGTATACTGTAAATTAAACAATGATTTGTAAATTTGCAAGAATTTGAGAGGAAAATAAAATATACCTTATTATTGACATCGTATCCACTGACACTGTAAGTGTACATTAGATAAGATCCGCCTTGACTAGCACTGGGACTGCATTCGTTTATGTCAGGATCATGCTCTGACCCCCAGTTGTGCCCGAACTCATGTGCAGTCACCAGATCGGCTTCTCTGGTGATCACTCGCTGACCGTAATGGTTCCGACTAGAACTCAATCCCGAGTTCAGATACAGAGTGTAGCCATTTTTGAAGTACTCTGTAAATTGTATAATGCTATAAATATAGCTGTTGGAATAATCTCTATTCTGAATTAACATGCAATGAATTGTTGGGAATTATTTATTCAGATTATTATGAGTCTACTATCTATCGATAGAGAAAATACCTGAAAGATAAATCCATTGAGTGTGTGATTATATTTTAATTTGAGCTGTAAAAATCAAGTCATCATTTTGTTTTGGATCATGGTTGGCTTTTTATCAAGGTGAATGAAATTTAAATTCACAGAAAACATATTTATAACTTTTCATTCGTTTGATATGAAAATGCACTCATCCAATAAAAAAATGGGTTATCTTCAAACATAATGGATGTAACTTAGAACTGCAAATATTCATGCTCATTCAAAACGGACTAGCTATAAACTATCAATGACAGTTCCATTGATCTGGTAAGATGAATTTTGAGTGGCATAAACAAGCCAAGCAAGACTGAAGACAATTTCTATGGAAATTTCAATCAAAGTGTAAGAATGGAATCATTAATACTATGGCATTATGATTATCAAGCAAAACATTCCAATCACCACAATAATTTCTACAGGTGGAAGAATGTGAATGAACAAATAAAATCCATCACCAAAATAAGAAATAAGGAAGAAGTTCTATTCAACAACTATTATAATAAAATATGTTGTATGTACAAATCACATATATGTAGCATACATTGTAAGTTTTGCAATTCCATTGTGTTGAATTTTCAAATTTTAGCCAGCAATCTTATTTGGAAGTATCGTATGTGAAGGGGAAAAGATTAATTGTGATGAGAATGCGTTTACATGAAAGGGATAATTGGGAGCATATGATTATACGTGATTTAATTATATAAAATTGATAAAAGCTCAGATGACTAGATGATCTAAATGATTATACAGAAAGATAATTTAATAATATGGTAAAACACAATTATTAAAGTTGACTTGATAAACAAAGATAGTTTTGGGATATGAGTAAGTTTAAAGAGTGATTCATCAATTAATTAATATAAGCTTGATCGTTTACTGGTGTACAAACAATAATATAATCTTCAATTCATTAGAGATGGTTCAGAATGAGAAAACGAGAAAACGTTCGGCAGCCATTACGCCACTGAAAGCATAAAAGCTTTATCTCGTCACTGAACCATCTATACAAGCTAAATTTGACAGAGATTATCAACTGATACGAGTCACACTACTTGAAAACAAAGATAATCCTTACTTGACGATTACAAGAGAAATTTGATAGAAAACAATAATTAAGAAATTGAAGGAAATATTTGATAACTACGTTATAAGAATGAAAAGTGAGAAGGAGATATGAAGAGTACAGTACAGATACCTGGAGTGCAGATGCCACCAACCGAGTTGCGACGGGGAGAACCAACATACGCCAAACCGAGAATGCCGCCTTCAAACTTGAGGTCGGTGAACAGGTGCGCCAGGCAGAAGTCTTTGTGGCTGTACTCCCGGCTGAACACCTAGCAACGCAAACACATGCAACCACCACCTCAGTGCACTGCACACTGCCAAACCAGCCTATTTCATATTACAATCATTATAATCTATAGAACTGCCAGTGATATTATAAGCATCATTTTATTCTGATGTTAGAAAATATATTGTACCTACAACGAATGTGAAATAGAAATGAACCAACTAGAATTAACAAATCATTTGGTAACTTTTCCTAGTAATACAGAAAACGATTGATACAATAAAAGATTCTCATCTAAATTCATTGTATTCTGAGATAATTCACACAGATTCGTCTATGTGGGGGAGAAATTAACATTTTTATCTTGTTTTTGATATATATATATATATATATATATATATAATATATATATATATATATATATATATATATATATATATATATATATATATATATGAAAGAAATAGGTTAATATAGATTCTCATTTACTTGAATCAATAATTGATCCTGCATCTTGATTTAATCATGGATTAAAATTGATAAATCAGATAAGCAAAACATTTTGCTTGAATTATTACATGCATGAGAGAACATGCGGTTTTATCTTATTAATAAAAGTTATAAGCGGTTCATGGATTTTAAATTCAAGTGCATACAACACTAATGGAAATTATAATGACCAATTGCTTTCTGATAAGTGATATTTGCGAAACAAAATTCGCCATTTAATGCAATATAGGTGACTACTTTGATATAAAATATTGTCAGTAACCAGTCCTGTTCATCCTGTGCATAGTCTAAGGAAATTAGACTATTTGTATTGTGAATAAAAATTTTGATTTGATTTGAATTCAATGTACTGTAGGTACTTTTGATGACCCTTCGAGCGAGCTCAGCTCATATCACATTAAGTTTAGATAAATATCAAGAAGGAATAAAGAAAAAAATAACTGGAAATATTACTCATAGGAATAATTGACTCATGAAATAATTTCGTAATTTTTCCTCTACAATTGATCAGTATTGAATTGAAATATCCGATTTTAAACAACCCTAAAAGTGAATTTAGTAAGTGAAATATTGCTTAAAAGCGAAATTATTACTAGAATTTGACAGGTTAAAAATAGTTTTTACAATTAAAAATAGAACCAAACAATTAGATCGAATAGCAAATTTTCAATATGTTAGATTAATGATCAGAAAAAATATATAAATTGGAATTCTCATACCAAATTAATAATTCCGCCTTAGCGGAATGCACGAGTAGCCTTATAGTGCACACATAACCTAAACAGATATATGCGAAGCTGCACTTTAATCGACTATGCTCATTATAAAGAAAGATAGAAACTCGGCCAAATTCGAATACAGAGTTCAGCAATATGACTGTGAGGCGTTCTCTGGAGTTCAATTGAAATGTTATCATACACTTGCTAATAATTCAAGAATGTAAAACCTGATTTACAAGTGCTTATTTATACCATACATTTGGAATGGAAGTGAATCAATTGCAGTGTAAATAAGAGTGTTTTCATCGACAACCGTCACCAGCCATCACCGTTAGGTAGTTGCAGATTTTCATCGGAAAGTGAACAATACCACGACTACAAATGCCGCCAGTCGAGTAGAATCGAGGCGAAGAAATGTACGCCAAGCCAAGAACTGACGTTTCTTTTGTTCGGAATTGTTGATGAGTGAACAGGTGGCCCAAACAGAATTCTTTCAGAATTGCTGCTCTTGAAAATACCTGTACAAGTTTTTGGTAATCTTGAAAAATATGACTTGAACTTCATATGTGGACGGAATGGAATGATCAATATAAGGCCGGATTGCCACATATCAGTATCAGAGTCGTTGTCCGGTTCAGTGAGAATATTCTTCCCATAACTTCTAATAAGACTACTTCCACTCAGCCGGATCGACAAGCAAGCATGATAGCCTCATTAAATAGTCCCAAGGGCAAAATAGTTTCTCTGGACAAGACAAGGATTCTGATACTGCACGTGGGAATGCAGTTTAAATGCAAGGAACTTTTCAAGCAACGAGAAGAAAAAAAACTTTAAAGCACATGTAGCCTACATGAATAAATATTTAAAACAGTAGAATAAAAAACAGAAAAAAACAAACGTTTCAATAACTAAATCAACAAATTCAAACAAATCAGCCCTGACGATTATACTGTGTAGATGACTTAAAACATAAAATTAAATTACAAAATTAATTTGTTAGTTGAATAAAATAATGAAAAATCCAGTCATTGAGGTGGTTAAAAGAATTATATTACTATATATTTATTTATCATATTCACACTGCAGAAAACAAGAAGAAAATGAGTTTGAAACATGTATTTCAAATTATTCTAAAAAAGTATTATTCTTTTGCGATCAATCTTTTCACGATAGACTGTATTATCTGGATAGGAAATAGCTTTTCTCCGGTAGGAACTATAAGATTCCTCACAACGAAATGTTACTGGTAATACTCTTGTAGATTACTTGATTATTACTAAAGAGTTTAATCTTCAATTGGTAAAGTATCATATATATTACATTATTTTCGTACAGTATTAGGATCACTTAAAAATGTATCAAGCATGGAAAATCTAGATGAGAGAATAGACAATCAATAAACAGAAGCAAAAAGTTTGAAGATTGAAGTTTTAAGAATGAGCTAGTATGTTCAACATAACATTTAGTTAAGAATTCACCCGTCTTTTTTATCTAACAATGTATTTTATGGTATGAACTATGAAACAGCATGTACCATTTCAAGATGATTTTCCAATATGTTGGGATGTAAAAAGGTAATCTAAACTTATTTTTTGGTATTTATTCATCTTTCCAGAGTTAAATTTATTCAAATTCGGAAAAAATTGTTACGAGTTCGCCTGTTTTTATGACAACCATTTTAATGACAAGTGCTTTTACAGATAGATAAAATTTAATATTGTATTAATATAAATTGAAAGAGGTCATACTCTTCCAATTAATTATACTCATACATACTCATACTGGATTATTTTCCATGAGAGAATTTTGAGACTTTTCTAGTAAAAAACAAAAAAACAATTAAATTAAATCAAGATACACTGAAAATATGAAATAATTCAAAAAACAAATCGATCACCAAGCAAGGATAATTGAATACACAACATGAAAACTCTGTTTTCAAGCACATATCATAACTGATGCACAAGAGATGAACAAAGAATTCGGAAAAGTATAAATACTTACTTCCAGAAGATTTCTAACATCCCACTTTTCCCGAACCATATTATAATGTGCCTCTCCACCGCGCACTCGTGTTGGCTCGGAATGCACAACTATTTTCTTGATCACGAATCCCATACCTTTGAAGCCCTCTTGGTCCGAACGGTCTTGCCAAGTTGTATCATTGTAAATCTTGTGCACACGATCTATAAGGCTGATCTGTGGAACAAATTGAAAAGATGATGTATGAGCAATAAACAATATTGAGCCATATCTATACATATAAAATCGAAGCGAGTCTTCAGTTAGCAATTTTGTAAGATACAGCCGGGGATCCAGCAAGCGGCGCCCCCTGGCTAGGTTGAGGCTTGCGAAGCTAGCCTGCCGGCTTGTCCTTGATATGCTCAATTGCATTGAACAGCATTGCCAAGCCGTGAATGTGGACACATATCCGGTTTGTTCAGCAGAGACGAAAGAAAGAGATATTAATTCCAAATATAATAATTATGTCGATTGCTAAAGTTATTCTAGTGGGGAGTGGATTATAGTCAATATTATAGTAAGAAATTAAGTAATTTTCTATTTTATTTTTTGCTGACTGTAATTATTTATTCTTTATTCATTTATTCTTTTTTTTACAATGAAGCACAGATTGGGAATGGAAAACTAAGAATACCTTGTACTATTTCTCTTCCAAATTCAGGTAACATTCAAAAGTCCAAATGAGGTTATGTCTTCTAGATTTCTAGATTATGAATTATTCATTCATATTGATTTTCTTGGCAGAGAGTTCTTCCTTGTCGTATTACCCAATGCCACTTCCAATATACACCCAAGTTTATAAATCAAATATTATGTTCGTTAAAGTTTTATCACTAAAAATATTCACTTTCACTTTCAACTCCTGATTTTTCATTTGATAAAGTTCAAAATAAATGAAAACTATCTCTAAACGCCAAATCTCTCTTCATGGACGCGTGGAAGTTGGCGAGCGAGGAGTTGATGGCGTTGTACCAGCAAGACACTACCACCGATTTCATTATGTTCTCAGAAGCTGCGTTACTCCGGTAAAAAGATGTGTTGCAGTTGGTAATAAACTGTCAAATCAAACAGATTTTTTTGAAGTATCGAGCATTTTTAAGAGGAGGATAAGATCCTTGCAGAAGCCTATTCAGGAGTTATGAGTACCAAAATACATTTTTATGACAGTTGCAATAAAGGAAGGCAACTTGTGTCGTTCTATTGCACGCAAATTGCCTATGCATATATTCACTAGTCACTTGGCACCACCATGTGGTAGGACGGGTTGACGGTAAGGGGTGACGTGGAGGCCAACTATTATTGTCATCATTTAACATCACATTTTAATGTGAGTTTTTCTTTTCAAAATCGGCCTATTGCAATACTTTGATATTATTCTGTTGCTATATTCAGGAATGCCCTAGCCATTGATACAGTATTGAGCACCACTGCCTTCTGCATCAAGTATAGCTTGTGCTTCTTGAGATTCCCAGCCGACTCAGATCTGCAGTCACTTTTGTTTCCATCAATCCAACTGCTGATATTATGACTAGGACAATTTCAACTTTCTCTTGATGCCAGATATCCTTTATCTCAGCTGCCAAGGGAAGATACTTGGCAATTTTCTCATTATAGTACGATACCAATTTGTGGCAGCATAGAATGCTCACATCTATTATTACTGTTTCCCTTGTCAGCTTATTCATCACAATTATATCTGGCCTATTGTGTGGAATTGTCCTGTCAGTCAGCACTGATCTGTCCCAGTATATCTTGAGAAATACTAAAAATAAATCACGTGCTATTTGGTCAGTTGAAAAAGAGAATTTGAATGTTAACGATAGAACATCGGAGCCACAGGTAACTGATCTCACAAGTTATAAATTTAATAAATGTTTCCTTGATAATGTTCAGTCAACAAAACAAAATATTCAACAATCAAGACATGACATGCCATATTATTTGAATAAATTTGTTAATGCTAGACAGAATAATATCAACTCTGTTTTCTCAGTTGGTCATTTCAGTGTTGAAGAGATCTATAATGCCATTTTTTCTCTCAGTAATAGTATGAGCTTGGATGTTTATTGTTTGAATTCTGCTATTTTAAAACTTGCTGCACCTTATATAGTAGAGGTATTGTCATATTTATTTAATCAATGTGCTAAAGAGGGTGTAATTCCTGTGTGTTTGAAATTATCAAAAGTTATTCCACTGTATAAGAGAGGTACTAAATCTGATTGCAGTGACTATCGACCAGTGTCAATCATACCAATTATAGCTAAGGTTTTTGAAATATTGCTAAATACTCGATTGGTAAAATATTTTGAGGGTGAACAGCTTTTTTCAGATGAACAATATGGTTTTAGATCCAAAAGAGAGACCAGTACTGCAATTCGAAATTTAGTGAAGGCTTGTATGGATGCTTTAGATAGTAGAGAGAAGGTCATGGGATGCTGGTATGATGTGAGTAGAGCATTCGACACGATATCTCATGATATATTGTTATGCAAGTTGAAATATTATGGCTTTGATCAGTTTGCTTGACTTTAAAGAATATTTGTCAGGGAGGTACCAATCGGTTTATTTTAATGGATCTTTTTCAAAATATCTGCTCATTAAATCAGGGGTACCCCAGGGATCCATATTAGGACCCACATTGATTATAATTTATGTTAATGACTTGCCCTTGGCTGTTGAAGACCATGGAGTAAATACATATATATGCTGATGATTTAGCAATTCATGTATATAATAAATGCTGCAATTTAGTGGAAAGTTTTATAAATAATGCAAATAGTATTATAGAAGACTGGACAGCAGCCACTTCACTCAGTTTGAACAGCAACAAAACCCAGACAATGAAATTTTCATTAGCTACTTATTCGGGAAATGAGAAGGTGAAGTTTTTGGGTGTGACGTTGGAGTCAAACATGAAATGGGGCATACACATTGAAAATATGTCGAAAAGTTGCTAGGGGTATATTTCTCATCAGGAAATTTAGACCTTTTGTCAATGTTGGTGTATTGCTGTCAATTTACTATGCACACATTCAAAGTCATTTGTCATATGGCATAGTGGTTTGGGGACACTCGGCTGACATGAAAAAGCTCATGATTTTACAAAAAGAGCTGTAAGAGCTATTTTTAATGTTCACTGTATAACTCATTGAAAACCTTTGTTTATAAAGCTAAAAATACTGACGGCACCATCTATTTTTGTTCTTGAGTGTCTGTTGTATGTAAAAGGTTACCAGCAAACAAATAACTATATTCATAATTATGACACATCAGAACACATTGTTACATAGAAGCCAATGTAATTTACAACTAACTCTCAATAGTTTTCATTAATTCGGTAAGAAAATTTGCAACTTATTGCCGACGGAAGTCAGAGCATTGAATATGACCAGTTTTAAAAGATTCTTGGAAGATATGTTGTGTGAGCTTTGTGTGTACAGTGTTAGGCTGCGTTTTTACGAGTGGAGCGACTCTCTGCCGGCAGCCAATTTCAATTCAGTGCACAGTGCACACTTGTGCGTATCGACAGCGTCTCTGCCGACGTGCCGAGCGACGTCAATTAGTACTCAGCAATTTCCGCGGCTTGGGCAACCTGGTCATTAATCGTGTTTTCAAAGTTTTTTGTAATACCGGATGTCAGAGCAATTATCATAAAAATCACAATTATTAAAAGAATTAATTATTCATCGGCAGTAATAAATAATAAATTAATTAATTGGTTAATAACTAATATAGAGATAATGCAAATAAAGAGCAAATAGTACAGCTTTTTCAAAAAGACCTTTTAATTCTTTTTTTAAATACAATAAGCAAATAAAATTATTGAATCATTCAAATCAATTGAAAGCACTATAAATTCCAGGACTTACTCCCATCTCCAGGTGAAAATTCAAAATAAATGAACATCAGTGTTGACTTATTAAAAATTATAATATGAACATTGTTTTAATAATCTTGAAACAGTCAATAATAATGTTTATTTATTTCGAATTTGTACCTGTAGACGGGATAGAAAAAGTCCCGAAATGTATAGTGCTTTGAATTTTCAATTGTTCTATAATCATTCAAAGAACGGTATTGTTTGTTTGAAAAATTGTCAATTTTTGTTTGAAAACTATTTCAATTCTATATTTATTAATTTACAGCATATATACAGTAAATTAACTTTATATACACAGCATTTATAGAAGAAGAGTATTCTATTTGCCCCTAAAATATAGCATAAGATGAAAGACCACCAATAATTCCAAGAACCGGAGAACAATCATAGAAATTACTATGAATTCTGTGTTGCATATCCATTTATTTTCGTTACTATGATGTCGAAGATCGCTAATTCAAAAGATCTATTGTTCCAATTAGATCGAAGCTCCTATATTTCATAATAAGAATCAGAGGAAACAGAAATACAAAGTAGAAATGAAGTCAACTAACAATGAGAACATAAAAAATCATGGGAAACTACTCAGACCTCTACTATTATTATTGGATAACAGTTCTTAGAATTTAATAATAGTACAATTATTGCTGGACTATTACTTTCACCTCAATGCAATAACAAAGTATGTTATTGTATTAAGATTAGCTCCGAAGCATAGGACAGTTTTTTAATGAAACTTTGAAAAAAAAAACATTCGAAGAATGTATGTACAAGAATGTATGAGAACTGTATACATAGAATGTCTTAATATCCAATAGAGCCAGAACTTCTACAATTTTGATTATTTTCGATAGCCGCGAGGCCATTTGACTAATTTGGAGGCGCTGAATCCGAATCTGAAATCACAATTTCTCAATCATCATTTTTACGAGTTTTAAGTTTTTGAAGTAGAGAATGAAACGCTGCTTGCCCGCCGTGACGTAAAGAAAGTGGCGGCTGGCATGCGTCAGCAGAGCGTCGGCAAAGCTTGAGCGGGCCTGCGACGCTGTAATGTGCACTGCTCCGTCCGGAACCCATTATACTTCTAACAACTTTTAGAACGCCAGTGACCTAGTTGTCGCTCTGGTCGTAAAACGCGACTAGAAATGACGCAAGTGTGCACCGGGCCTTAAGGAGTTCCTAGAATGTTTGACACTTAACGCATCTATAAATGTATAGAATATTATTGTTGTTGTCCTGTTTGTATTATTGTTGCTATCTTAAAAAAAAAAGTTACCATATTTATTAATTTATTGATGAATGTGACAAATTGTAAATGTATTAGACCTTGTTATACAAATTTTGTTTTGTAATGACAATAAACGATTTTGATGACAGCAACATTATTGTGCTTCTTGAGGTACTCCATGGCTGCCATTGATTGACATGCAGATGAAAAATCTTGCATTCTGCCCGTTCTGTGTACATAGAATGTGGTAAATTGTCCGATTCACAATTTACCAGGTAAAAAGTTCCGCGTTCCATGGGAAGAGTTTTGACAGATTCTGTACCAGAAACCAGTTCCAGTTCCAAAATCCTGCACCACAGTCGAAGCGTGGAAAATTGTCCGACCTGGTACAGTTCCAACCTGGTCCAACTATCTGAGCTCTCATTGGTCGATCATTGTAGTCTGCTTGCTACTCTGCGCATGCGCTGATAGTTTGTTTCTTTACCATAGAATACATAACCAACAATATGATGTTTGATAACCATTCATTAAATGAATTTTTCTCTATAGAAAATTTGAGAGTAATGGAATAAATGAAATGCACACTTTTCTAGACGGTAAGTTTGTAAACAGCCTTTCTTCATTCACGCAGCTAGTAAACGACACATTTTAGTGTAAATATGTGCGCGCCAAAAGCTTGAACCAACGATTTTGGAATGGCGTTCCATGGGAACATTTTGCACTAATCACGTGATGGAACAATTTACTGTACACAGAACGTACACATCGTCTCCGATGCCAAGCCACAACGTCTGCAAAGGTCGTCAACAATCATTCATTGGTTGTTTCATTAAGTATTTCTTTTATTTATTTATTTTTTGCCACCACTTGGTCTTATATAGCCACCATGAAACCTTCAGTTTCAAGAAAGAGGCCCCCATGCATTTGACAATTCCTATCAATACCAGGCTCTCCTAGTGAAAATGCATGCCTCCTATGCAATTGCTTGCTCCCCCACTGCTCCAAGACCTCACTTCCATGGGGCTTACTTGTTCTCACACCACCAACACTGTGCACAAGTCGAGTGGGGTGTACCTCTTATCTGCTTCTGTGACTGTTACATAAAGATGATCCTGCTTTTTTGTGAAGAAGGCTTTCATACTGTTCACCTGTTTCTCACACAACCATCTCAGATTATTATTATGATAATGCTTCATTATTACATTCATTAGTATATAGATACTTTATTATTATAATAATGAATCTCCTACAAGATTTAATTCATTTGCCACTGATTTTCTACATTATGATTGGTTGTTGCATTTAACTATAACAAGCCGCCTGAGAAACTTACCAGATAATTTATTGTCGTTTTAGTATTGCTTCCTCCCATTTCTTGATAGAATCTATAGTCGGCGACCAGAAGAAGAGGACATCTTGTTTTTGTGGGAGTGTATTCATATGTGTCTGATTGTCGTTTGGCTCGGACCTTCACATCACTATCCTCGTCCTTTTCAAAAATAATTTCATCGACTGGACCATTTACCAATTCCGTATCTGAAAAAATAATCAGGAAATCTATGACATGATCAATAATCGATGAGAAACCATGAATCTAGATTTTTTTCATAGATCAACGCATGATACAGCTATAGATAAGAATTCGATCATGATATACTAATAAGGCTTTAATTTTATATATGATCATGGGAAAGCATAACTAAAGCTTAGTAATAAAAATGAAATACTTAATTATGACACGAAATATAATTTATAAGTAAAAATAGCGGTACGTCCAAGAACTTTTTAAACAAATCAAACATTCTCAGTGCTTTTGAATTTTTTAGAGAGAAATTGATCAAGTTTTACTGTACTGTTTGATTGTATTGATTATTACAATGAATTGGGATACAGAAATCTTAAATCTGCGCATCAACAACTCATCTTTTCAGAATGAATACAAAACAATGAATTGAAACTATTAATGTCAAACAATCTGAATTCAGAATAGTTTACAAACCATCGTCATCATCATCATCTTCGCTATCATCACCTTCCTTGACATGAGCACAGGGGCGATGGGGTGTTTGGCCTTGGTCCCAACTGAATTGAACATCTGATGCTCTATAGGTGACCATGGTTTTATTATCAAGATGCGGTAGATGCCTCCAAGATGGCTGAAAAAGATCATCATTCCATTATTATTACCAGAACTGAACAAACAAGAAAATGTTACTTTTGCAACCTTACTCGACTTTCATTTCAAAAGAGTTTTCATTTCACTTAACAAGAGGAATAATTTTCACAAACCAAAGGCAAAAAACAAGTTATTTTACAAAGAGATTAATAATCAATTACTTTATCCAATAAATCAATCTTAAATTTAGATTAAAAAAAGAAAGAAATGGAAGATGATTGTTAAATTATCAACAATCGAATGAAAACTTACAATCGTATATATTGCAGTAAATCAAAATAGTATATTACCTCGATATGATATGTTTCATCAGGTACTTGTATAGTTGCAGTCATTAATCCATCCTCCATGTGAACACTTGCATCGGACCACGTCTCACCAAATACTCTCCCATCATAGAAGTTTTCATGATCTGGAAAGAAAAGTTATTTGAAAATCTATACAAATATTTCGGAAGAGTTATACAATTTGAGAAAACATAGTTGCTTTAGGCTATAAAATATAAATTGGGACCAAATTCTTACCCAAGGCTACATGATGCTCTCATAAAAACGTTCAACTCACCAATGAATACAGGTTTCTCCTTTCCATCACCATCAACACTATAAGCTTGGAATTTTGAATGAAGAACTCCTTTTCTTGGAGTAAGTATCAGTCTAAAGTCCCTGTAAAAGAATTACTATGAAAAATAACTGACAGTACATCTATATTTAAGTATATTTCAGAGTTTTTTAGATTTGAAATTTTTGTTTCAAAGATTAATAAAACTGATATTTAAAAAAAAAACTCAAAAATTGATATTTTTTTGAAGAAAGAAAACTTTTAACTCAACTGGAATTAAAAAGAGGGAGCCAAAACCTAATAACTAATTATGACCTTATATAAATCTGAATCCTTCCATAATTTTCGCCTTACAATACAAGAGTAAAAGACGATACTAGTATCAATAATATGAAAATAATGCCTTTTTAGATCTATTCAGGATGGTCACAAGTATCCAGTAAGTATGGAATACAATTATTTTATAATTTATAAATACACACTAGTGATACACTAGTGATCTAGGATAATTAAAGCCGATATTAGCCATATATTTCAATCAGGCTTAAGACAAAAACTTGACTTTTGCATTGAATACTTCAAATAGAGCTATGTTTACGAATTCAATTTTGTGTATTATTACTCTCCTACTAAAATGCCCTGAGTTATCAATTATCATACGTGCTTTTTTCTGGATATCTACATAATTAAACAACATATCAATAGAGCATAATTTATTATATTAAACCTAAACCGAATAAACTAACCAAACTTACTTTCCCAGAGTACTGAATCGGACTTCTTTGATTTTATTGTAAGGATGATTACTTTCTTTCAAGCCTCGCTTTACAATTGAGTGGCTAAGATCTGATGCATGGATTGTATCAAAGTATTTGACATTCTTGTGAATGGAGCCTGTAAAAATCAAATAATCAATTAAATGTTTTGAAATTTGTTTCAAATTGAAAGGAGAAGTATTGAAGAGGATGAAGCTCAACAGGATAAAGGACCCAGAACAGGACCAACGGCAGTGATAGGTTGTTACAATCTAAAGTGTTTTCTAGCAGTAAAATTTTATGACATACCAGTGTTGAAATTTGGATCGCATTTTCTCAATCAAACTGAAAACTATCCATTGCCCATGATATGAAAGTAGTCGTCATCTCTCATCATCATCCCTCTCACTCATTACCCACGCACAAGCCTAAGAGCTTATGTGGGCATCACCATCAGTATTATTATTATCATATTCCGTCTCGCCGCTACTTCATTCTTAATTCTCAGCTTTACACTTCAGTTTATTATGGCCTTGCAAAATTTACTTACAAACTCCAAAAGGAAACGTCATAATCTGCATGTACTGAGGAGCGATTAAACAATATACAATTTCCATTAATATACAAATAAGCAATCAATAAAATGTACATAATATTCAAAAATACAATATATGAAATTTACTACAAATGTAAATAAATAAATTGAATTTTTTCGGAAATTATCCTACTCAACTATGGGAAACCCATGTTCTAGAGCAGGTGTAGTAGTAATACAATCAAATTTAGAGTGGGGGTGCAAATACATTGGGTAAGTGAGCTCACATATTGTTCGAAATTATGTTCTCTATATTATGTCTCCCAGTTGTTGTGATCCAGTTTTTAACGGCGCATTTTTTAACGTCAATCTCTTTGGAGCTATTTTGAGAGACCGTACATGCAGAGTGTCTCTTTATGGTAAACTCAGCACTATAAGAAGATTACTAAATGGTTTATCTCAAGGATCGGTTCTTTCACCAATTTTGTTCAATGTTTACACTGCAGACCTGCCTGTTACTCAATCACGCAAGTTTATTTATGCCGATGACATTGGGCTTGTTACTCAAGGTCGAAATTTTGATCAGCTCCAAATTGTGTTCAATGAGGACTTAGAGTTAATGGCAGAATACTTCCAGCAGTGGTTCTTGAAGCCAAACCCGACCAAAACTGTCTCAACAATATTCCATCTCAGTAACCAGCATGCAAAAAAGACAATTGATCTCAGGTTATGTGACAAAAGAATATCTCATCAGGAAGCTCCCCGTTACCTAGGAGTCAGACTTGATAGATCCCTCACATATCGACAACATCTGCAGGGGTTGAGAGATAAACTGAAGACAAGGCTAAATATCATCAGCAAACTTGCGGGAACAGCCTGGGGTTGTGACATGAATGCCCTTCGAACATCAAGTCTTGCACTTCTGTACAGTACAGGGGAGTACTGCTCTTCTGTCTGGGCTCGCAGCAGACATGTTGAGAAAATTGATACAGTTTTCAATGAAACTATGAGGAAGATTAGTGGGACATTGAGACCAACTGAGACTGAGTGGTTGCCTGTGCTTAGTAAAATCATGCCTCCAGATCTCAGAAGGTTGGAGAAGAAGAACAAGTTCATTTCCCAGTTGCAACACATTCATGAGGATCTCCCAGTCTCTAGAGATTTGGCTAACCCTCCACCAAGGCGCCTCAAGTCAAGAAGATACTTGAGACTTGACGAGCAAGAGGAAATTAGAAGTGCAAGGGAGTTATGGAGACTGAGATGGTTGCAGGGAGAGGTCAGGAACAAAGGCCTTGTGGATGACCCTAATGACATTGTTCCTGGCACCCAGCTGAGACGTAGAGAGTGGTGTGTCCTTAACCGGTTCAGGACGCAGGTGGGAAGGTGTGCTGAGCTGATGACAGCATGGGGATACACATCTGATCCTCTGTGCCAATGTGGACAAATCCGATCAATGAACCACCTAATATCTGAGTGTCCACAACACTCCTATCATGGAGGGCTGTCGGCCCTCCATGATGCTGGAGAAGATGCGTGTCAGTGGCTCCAGAACGTTCTAAATTCTATTGGTATTTGAAATATTAAGTGTAAAATTATGTTTTTTTTCTAATTTTGGCCTATGTATGCATATGCATATATATATATATATATATATATTATATATATATATATTATATATATATATATATATACGGCGCATTTAAATTTTCTTGTGTTTTCTATTACCTTGATGTGTACAGGAAGTAAATTGTGGAGTTTTGGTGCTAGGTGGTTGAAGTATCGTTGATATATTGCCTTCCTAGCCACGTTCGTAATAAGAAGGTTTCTGTTTCTTGTGTTATGACTGTGGTTCCTATGTTGAAAGCTTTCCGGGTTTTTGGGTAGTCTGCAAATTATTTCCAAGGAGTAGAGCTGTCTTATGTCCATCACACAAAACTCATTGTAGAGCTGGTCTGACGGATAACGGAGTGGCCTCTGCTCACTCCCCAATTGTGCAATTAGCTGCTTTACATGAATTTCATACTTCTGAATAGTTCAAATGATATACAGAAAATAACTTTTTTGGCACATGTGTCCTTTTTCTTTAGCAACTTTATTATCTGGGATTAAACATTGGTGGATACTTGCTGCCTCCGGGTCTTATTTATTTTAGGGACACATATGTCCAAGGTATTATATAGACAAGAATAGAATGAATCAACCGCATCATCAACATTTTCCAACGAGTACATTCCCTTCAAGTCACAGTCTCTGAGTTGGGTACAGCATTAGATAGTTAGCTCTTCCGAAGTCAGCTCAATACAGTTCAACTGAGTATTCACAGCATCTGCAGCCTGCAATCGAATAGTGAAAATAAGTGAAGGATGATGAACATCCTCAGGAACAAGAAGATACCCACTATGCTCAACCTGTATTTCCAAGTTGGAAAAAAACAATTCCAGGAGGTGATTATTACTACTAAGGATAGGATTGATTGATTGAGTACTTTATTTATGTAGATTACAATATATACTGGCTTATACACTTATATACAATAGCTTACAATACAGCAAAATTATAGATGAATTTACATAATATAGACTAACAAAATAATTATTGAAATTGTAAAGCTTTTCCTGGGGGAGTCACTCTCACCTCCAAGGATAAGTCGATACACATATAAAGAATCAGATGTGGAATGTAAATAGTCCCACATTACTGGTCAAATCATGTAGTGCTGTATCTAAATGCTTCACGTTGGGCCGGCAAATCATGTAAAGCGGTTTTGTACTCGCCTCACATACGTAGAGTGAATCTTGCACTGAATCAACGGTGTTGAGGTTATAAAGTTTGTAACTGCGTGCGTGGACGCTAAGTGTACACCAGACTGATTGGTTCACTACAAGATTCAATACAATTGTCGGAATCGTAGGAGGCCTAAACGCTCGCTCACCCTTGATTCTTCTTATGACAGATTGTATGGTGATGAAATTTTTATAAATAGTGTAGTGATCGCTAAACACTGAATACGGATACCTTAAAATTATTACCTGTGATGAATGAGCATACAAAATCATACAGGTCGAGCAAAAATCCCGATATAGATAATTTACGGGACTGCGTCTCTAATAAGTTCCGAAGATTAAGATAGGGTACAAGGACCAGATATCGTTCGAAATATATTTCGAGAACAGAGTCTTGTCGGGCTTTAAGCTCTATTGTAGGAAATTATATGATCTCTGGCTGCATCTGCTGTACAGTTGATGTATTCGCTC
Organism: Nilaparvata lugens; assembly: GCF_014356525.2. Classification (NCBI taxonomy): domain Eukaryota; kingdom Metazoa; phylum Arthropoda; class Insecta; order Hemiptera; family Delphacidae; genus Nilaparvata; species Nilaparvata lugens. Next base: position 63,232,492 of record NC_052504.1, on the reverse strand, counting down.
CTAAGTCGAAGTTGGTAACAGATAAAAGCTGATATATGAGCAGGTAAGGACAGAGAATATATAATCCCGATCTGACCCCACTCACTACATCCACTTAGACCTGTTCCAATATCCAGCTTACTTCAATTATTTCAATGATCGTATTCGATCGGTTCTTGATAATATAGAACGTATCAGACACAATAATTGACAGGCTTAAGGAATAATCGAACTCAGAAGACGAATTAACAAAATTGAAATATATTATAATAAAACATATGATCTCACAGTGCAGATTCAGAATGTGATTTACAGATTGAAAGTAATTTAACATTAACACAAGAGTTAGAAATGTTCTTGTGCTTGCATGACACCATGCATGATTCGACAGAATTTTACAATTGATAAAATTTAACAGTTTGTGAAAAAATGGTGAAAATAAATTATAAAATATGTTTTTTAAATTTGTTCGGGGTCGTCGTTCTGGCAGCGGAGGATAGTCAATCAACTACAAGTTCTTATAAATTCTATATTGAATAAATTCTAGGCTCTCAATGACTAATAAGCGCTTGTCGGCGTGGCCAATAATTTAACGAAGAAAAATTTATATTTCTGCACTGTAATATTTTCGAAGCATAGATTGGGGCCCCTTTAAACTTATAACTCACGTGAAATTCCTTGATGGTCGTGGTTTTCTTCTTTAGATCAAAATTGTTTGATCGGCGGCGGGTCCAGGCTTCGGTCTCAGCACGTGGGGAATTTTAATTTAAATATCTCCTTCACCATATTAATTAAGGGATAATTTAACTTTAAACTTTTGATTTATCGATTGATGAAAATAGATTTACAAATAACAAATAGAATAGCCTAAAATATTGGCTCACAAATAAAACATATAAAATCGAACGAAAATTTTTACGAATAGGTCTTGGTAAATTTAACGAGGTCTGAACGGTGAGGATTTCAAAAGGGAAGTGAAGTCTTTTGCTCAGCTTCTTGGCTAGAACCTTTTTTCTGAGAATCTCGGTGTAATAATTTGCATGAAAATTTGCCATTGGTAGAACGATTGTGACGTAGACGTGACGTCAGTGGCAAGCAACAGAATATAATTCCTTTAATTACGATAATAATTCAATTTATATAATTCTTAAAACTGCTTAATCTCCTAGACATAGTTCCTCTTATACAATGTACATGTGCTAGCGTATATGATAAGGCAGGTTTGTTGTCTGATAACAGATTATCATATGTTGTTTTCAAACGATCACCTTTTTGGTGCTATTTCTATGCACTATGATTGGCTTAGACTTGCCAAAGAGGTTTAATCACCATGTGGTTCAGTTGAAATAATAATTAATAAATGAATATTCTTATACAATTTTTATTATGTCTGAGACTGTTATAATTAATTTCTGCTGTTTTTATCAATAATATAATGTTCATGCTATGACCTAGTTAGTTACAATAATACTTGACATTATAATATAATTTTTTAAGTAATAAATAATTTCAACAATAAAACATACATTTTATTTTTTAGTCTAAATTCTTTACACTACTGTAAATATAACTCACATAAGCATAGTCTATTTCTGTCAGCTATGGTTGAATAATAATAGCTTTTGCAAAGTGAGTTAATGATTTTTAGCCAGCTTTGAGTTAGTGATGTTTACCCAGCTTTATGCCTATTTTGAGGAGAATATGCTTTTCACAAATCAGCAATATGGTGTAACAAAGGGAGATCTACCGCCAATTCCGTCCAGTCCCTGATTGAATCTATACTCATGGCAATGGATAATAAGCACTCAATTGACATGACCCTCTGTGATCTAACCAAAGCGTTTGACTGCGTCTCTCACGATATATTACTGACGGAAAACGGAAAAAAATCAAGTTATAGTGTTGTGGAGTTGGCCTGAGCTCAATGAAGAATTAACTTTCTGAGCATAGCAAGGTGGTTACAGTGAGTGGAGCAAAATCTCAGGCACTATGGGGTTCCAGAGGGACCAATTCTTAGCCCTTTACTTTTCCTTATCATTATAAATGAATCTCAGCATGGAGGGAAAAGCACTAATATTTAATATTTGCGGATGACATCACTCTCGTCGCCCAGGATGAAGATCCCCAATTAAACATCCTCAAGTCTGCCCAACTGCTGGAAGAGGCCAGCTCATGGTTTGGAGCTAACAGACCTTGCATGAATTAAGTCAATACTCAAAACATGTTATGCGTACTCTGAGGCGCGCTTAACCTTCCTTTGATGAGCCTGAAGTCAAGCTTCTTGGTTTCATGGTGGATGCTTCACTGCCTTGGGACCAACATTGTCTGTAATCTTCTCTTCAATGTGATCTACCTGATGCGAGTGTTAAAGAGCATGTTGCTAGCAAGCTACCTGGTGACGGCATAACATGTATTGCTTCATAGTTTTATAAACTACGGAATTGTACTGTGGGGCGTGCAAGAGGTTGTGAGAGGATTCTACTTCTTCAGAAAAAACATTAAATGCATCATCACATTCTCACTATTGTTGGCCATTTTTTTTTAAAGTTGAAGACTTCACCCAGTATCTGATCAACTCATTGATGCTTTTCAGAGGTCGGGATCATACGATTAAAAAAAAAAGGCCAAATTTATGGACACTACACTAGGAGTCGTGAAGATGTTGATCTACCACACTCACGAATGACCAAATCACATAACCAATATGTGAAATAGTACCAAATAATACCCAGAAGATATTCAAAAGGCTTCCGCTTTACGTTCGTGAATTATTGGAGGAAAACCTTCCAAAAAGTAGGATGAATTACTCAACCTTCCACTCTATTCCCTGGATGACGAGCGAGGAGCTAACTAGATTCATCTGTCACTTTGACTTGCCATATGATAATTTATTGTGTAGATTAATATTATGAATTTTTTTAAAATTCTATATGACGGAATATATTCAGTCAGTAAATAGAATGGTCATGGATCAAAAATAAACTGAATTGAGTGGGAAGCATTAATTTTGTTTAAAAAGAATTCTGACAGTTTGGAGTGAATTACGGTACACTACACTACCCAATTTTTGCAAACTACCTTGAAAATTTGGAAGTATAAGTCAATTGGAACAAAAATTTATTAGATTATAGATATTAGTAAATAATATTAGTAAGTAATCTATAGATATTAGTAAGTAATCTTATTTGGTGGTCCTAGCTCAAGTATAACAGTCATGACTCATGAGACCATTTACGGCTTAAATAGACTATTGTATAAGTACTGTTAACATCAGGCGATGCGGAGATTCCGTCAAACTCTTCCCAAGCCCCACCAATACTAGTATCATACATGAATATAAGTATAAAATAAATTAGATCAAACTCTGTGAATAGCATAATGTAAGTTGAATTAAGTTAAATTTGGCAAAATTACTCAGTTTACGGTAATCTTATATGTAAAACAGATTATAATATTTGAATTTCTTTAAGAGCCAAGTTTTTTACAGAGAAGCCAAAAACTTCCCTAATCCTAAATTTAATAAGCTTAATTAATGATTAGTAGTAAAGTATACTTTCATTATTTAATTCAAACTTTTTCAAAACATATAATTGAATAAAGCTTATTTTAATTACATTGATTTATACAATAACATTCAAGATAACTATAGTTTCATAACCTCAAATATTCAAATACTTACTGTTCACATTTGGAATCAGCCAAAAATTTAGAACACATAGAATGAAATTGTATTTTATGGAAATAAGCATGTTGAATAACAATAAAATCAAATCATTGCACAACTCACAATTACAAATACAAAGAATTACAATTACTGCACAAAAACCTTCATTTTTTGATTCGATATGCTAATTATTGCAGCAGACGACAAAGAAGAAGGCATAAAAGAAAAGGAAAACGACCAAGGTCTTTTGGATTATTGATTATTACACTATTAAAAAACAAGAAGCCTACAAAAATTTTATGATATTATAATATTTTATTGACATTATTCTGATTTGATAAACAAATCATATTCTTATTTTTAACAAATTACTTCGCATAGGTAGTTTACTGCTTTCACGATGAATGAGGTGGTCAAATATCATGTAGCCGAAGGATTGGCATACGGAGATGCAGGTGAGCATATTGTCAACTAGTCACGTTTAAAATATTGTTGAATTCGGCTTTCAGTGATAGTTCTGGCACAAAAGGGCACTCCATAGTCATTATTGAGTAAAAACAAAGGAATATGTCTCAATTTTTTCGCGAGAGCGTGTATAATAAGAAACACAATGATGATAAGCTGAAATCACAGAAAATAACTCAAAAAGATGAACGCAAAAAATATTTAGGGTCTTCTTTAATAGTTTGTATTTTTAAAACAGTTCAAAATATTTTACCGTTTATTGCAGCAAAATATTTAAAAAGTCTACCTCTCTCTAAAACACATATTCTATTATTTATAGCCTCTCAAACCCTACAATAATAGTATTTTGTCATTTTTTTCTCAAAATGAAATAATTATATCTTCACAGACTATGGGTCAACAGCACATTTTGGGCTGGTTTCAGAGCTTGGGATATTCTAGACTTTAAACAGCGGGAGTCAGAAAATTGGCTTTCCAAAACGGGTCATAGTCGTAGTCAAAGTCAAAAGTTTAATTTCAAAAAACTAGAAAATTAATAACATAAAAAATAAACAAAATGAAATAAAGAGAAAATAAAGTGTAAAGTTCAGCTATTTTGAATTATTTGGGAATATTTCATTTTGTCAAGGAAAATCGTTTTCAATTATAGAAATGAGTACCTACCTGAATGAAGATTTATTTAGTTGCAACTATTTACTGTGACTACACAACAATATATTGTTTGGATACATAAGAGAAGTCCAGAACCAATTTTTTCATGCAAAACTTCCTTTCCTTGTGCTAGATACAGAGAAATAATATCATTTTCCTGAAAATGTCATATTTTAGAAAGTTATTCCACTTTTCAAATAATGATAATAATTATTATTATCATTATTTATTCATTTGCTAAAGTGAGCAAAGCTTTTGCTGTTGTTTTGTTTGTTTCAGGTGCAGTTCCTGGGGATCGCCCCCCCCCCTCCACTTTCTTAATGGTGTTTGAAGAACTACAGTTACTATAGTACAGTCAATTTAGACATGAAGAAGGGGGAGTACTTGCATTTTATATTGTAGTTCTGATGTTTCAATATATTGTTTGGATACATAAGAGAAGTCCAGAACCAATATTTTTTATGCCAAACTTCCTTTCCTTGTGCTGGATACAGAGTGGCCCTAAAACCTCATATTTTCGGTTCATTTTCCAGTTCCCAGTTTTCAATAATTTCATCAATAATTCAAATCATTTAATCGGACAGAAAAATTTGCTCCCGCCTTTTATTTTCCCAATAAAGTAATGAGATCATTTGTATCCTTTTGTCTTCAATGAGTACTGGGTTAAATTTAAAAAAAAAATAGGAAAAAAGAACAATTTTCTGTTTTAAACCAAAGTTATTTATTCATTCATACATTGATACATACAATAGGGTATCATTCTCAACTAGCGTATGAATGATTGGGAAAAGAACAACATGCTTAAAGTCCAAAACTGTTTTGATGAATTTAAGTTTTTGATCAACAATATCTTCTGATTGTTACCATTCATATCATGTATAATTCAAAATCCCTCTGGGAGTAATTTTGCGCTGTACAATTTGAGACCATCAGGTAGAACGAAGATTTCCAGGTATGAAATAAAAACACATAGATGTTGTCAGTTTTCTACACTTTAATTTGGTACACGACCATGGTTTCGTGACCACACAGGTCACGAAACCATGGTCGTGTACCAAATTAAAGTGTAGAAAACTGACAACATCTATGTGTTTTTATTTCATCATGGAACGTTTCTACAACATCGACCACAACTCAGTTGAAGATTTCCAGGTACTTGTGACAACAATGCTCCTTCTCGGCTCTTCAAGGCGGTTGAAAATCATGCATCATAAGTAGTGAAATTCGATCTAAAAATAGAAAATTCATCCTTGAGTGTACTTTACCAATATCTCATAAAAAATTATACCAGTTTCCATATTCAAAGCTTGTGAAATACTTCAGATAAAATGTCAAAATGTAGTAAGAATGTGAAAAACTACCTATATCCTTTCTCCACTACAATGAAGAATGCTTTCGATTTCAGTAGCCTATCATTAGAAAGTTACAGCCGATTTTAGTTTTTTTTTTTATTTTTTTCCGTCAATTAAGAGTTTCTAAAATGAGTCTGATACATCGTAGGAACTCATTATTGATTCCAAATCGGAGACAATTCCATCCTCTATGAGCTCACTTGCCTAGAATTCATTTCGAATCACTGTTTCCTATTATAGCACGCCTAGACCGTAAATATGAGGAAAATATATTCGAATCTTAAATTACGACCATATTCTCGTTATTCCCATGAATCGTTCATAGCAACTAAAAGAGAAGATTCTATTCTAAAATTCAACATAAAGTATTTTTCAATAATAACGGGGAACCGAGATACATAGCTCTGAATATAGAAATTGGTCATTTCTTTGTGTATTGAAATAGCGTACTGGTTGAATCACAAAGAAGGATGAATTTTCAATTTTCCAATCGAATTCGACTTGGATAGGCGAATTAGGCGTTCGACTCATGATGTATGATCATCCTTGACGAGCCATGAAGAATGAGCTGTGTTGCAATGGGATCCGATCATTGTGTCAAAAGTTAAGAGAGTTTGAAAATTTGATCCTTATTGAGGTGTCCTTATGTGCGCCTCTCCACTAAATTAAGTGGTGCATCTAATAGAACATGAATAATTAATTACATGAAACATTAATAGATTCTCATAGAACATGATCCAATGAACTTATAATAGCATGGTGCGAAATCTCAATGTGATGACAGTGAAGTTGCTGATGATGATTGAAGCTAAAACTTAGGTGTTTTCAAAAATACAAGGACCAAGGAGCATTGTTGTCAGGTGTGTACAACATTTTAGGAAATCTATAAATGAGATAGAGCTCTCTACCTGGTCTTAAATTGGAGAGAACAAGAAAACGCCCAGAGGTATTTCGAATTATATGATAACAATCGAAAGATACATGTATTATTGATCAAAAACTAAAATTCATCAGATCTTTCCTTAAAATTTCACTCATTTTTGAAAAATTGCAACTCAGTAGCCTATAGTACTCATTGAAGATAGAAAGATCCGAATGATTCCATTTTATTTAGAATTTCATGATTTCAAAACAAACAGAAATGAAACTTTCTGTCCGATTACAGGATTTGGCGGAAGTAACTGGGAACTGCGGAAAATGAACCGAAAACATCAGGTTTTAGGGCCACTCTGTATCCAGCACAAGGAAAGGAAGTTTGGCATAAAAAATATTGGTTCTGGACTTCTCTTATGTATCCAAACAATATAGTATATTGAAACATCAGAACTACAATATAAAATGCAAGTACTCCCCCTTCTTCATGTCTAAATTGACTGTACTATAGTAACTGTAGTTCTTCAAGCACCATTAAGAAAGAGGAGGGGGGGGCGATCCCAAGGAACTGCACCTGAAACAAACAAAACAACAGCAAAAGCTTTGCTCACTTTAGCAAATAAATAAATTTTTAACTTTTCTTCCGAAAAGTGGAATAACTTTCTAAAATATGACATTTTCAGGAAAATGATATTATTTCTCACCAAATTTGAAATGATATCTGTCCCAAACTATAAAATTTCAAGTTCTCTTATCTCAAAAGTAATAATCGGAAAAAATTCCTAAAAAAACTTTGCTATTTTGATAATACACAAAAATCGAATAATTTTGACAAATATCACCTAAAGAATATAATATGTTTAGCCTGTTGCACAGCCTCAATCAAATACTGCCATTAAAAATGTACCTCTTTATATACACCAGTGAGACACAGTAGGTAGCTTTCCAGCAGTGGCTATGTTGGAACATGAGTGATTCAACACAATAAGACTTGATGCCTCACGACTTGTGAAGTTTCAACATGAGAACATGATACTCATGTTCAATTGGTACCAGTAGAACTTATAAAGTCAGCACCTGACATTGGCATTGCTATCCTTGTTTGTCATTGGACAAAGCAGAATGCTCTTTTCCACCTCCGCACTGTTGCCAAATTGTTCTTTTTCCTATGAAGAAATGAAACTCAATTATGGTAATATATTATTGAATTATGAAAAAATATATTTGATATTGAGTTGATCATTATTAATATGAATCATCAATAATTGACATTACATCAGATATACCAGAATCAGCTATCTATTGGCCTACTATAGAAGGCAGTGGTAAGGCAGAGAATTAGCAGCTCTATAGTCTTATCATTTTCATTGACTTTATGATATAAATGTCACTATAATCTAAATTCAAATAAAAAATAATATATAATCTTGCAATAAAGAGCTGAAGTCTTTATATAAAAGTCTCATATAATAAAGTAGAAAGATAATATCCATTATATGGCTTGCTTTTTATAAATTTCCAAGTATATTCTATTGGCTGCTTTTCCATTGTACAGAATGCAGGACTGAAAGCTTCATCTGTCCTGGATGGTGGCACACCTGACTATAGAAATCCACGTATTATTCTTGAGAAAAATGGATTTTGTTGAATTTCTATCACAATTTTCTCAAAAATGACCACCGATTTTTTTTAATTTCATAGTTATTTATGTAAATTATTATAGTTTGTTAATAAATAAGTTACTTTTTAAAAAACAATTTTATTTATTACAAAACATTAAAAAGTGTTTCATGGGGTCCGTTCAACTGACTGAGAGAGACTGAGCTCTGAACACAATATTGTCTTCCATTAGGACTATGCTGACTAAACAAGTTAACACTGATTGTATTCAGTTTCCACTCATATATCTCCTCCATCCCTAAAAAGAACATCAGGGGGTGGATGAGCTGCAAGAACGGGTTGCACATTTTTAAAGAATTCTTTATAAACAATTATGATAATAATTACTAGAAGTACGATATACAGTAGAGAAGTCCATAGACTAAAGCTTGTTGTAAAATTACTTTCTTCCCTTATGGGGGTGTACTTGTTGACATCAATCGGATTAGAATTAAGATGTTCTAAATTAATTGTGAATTCTGGTTCCTGGTCTTCATTCATAGTATTAATAACGTTGTCTAGATTCAATAGCTTACCTAGGTCTATACTTCGATTCAGACAAATGATTAAGTTTTTTACCCTTATAATAAAATGTATTATTGTTGCTATTGATTAAATAAACTCCTTTTACAGATTTTTTTATCATTTATGATTGCTTGTCAATTTTTATTGTTTCCTCATTTGGAAAGATACACAAATACATAGCTATTCAATTCTGGATTCCATTTGACGATACTATTATCTATTTTCATCTTACTATATTTACAATTTGAGGTAGTTCCTGATTCAATAATTACTTTTTCGCAATTAAGTTTGTCATGATACTGATTTTCTATAGAACAAATGAAATTTGATATTTGATTTATTAAATTGCTTTGATTATCTTTCAAATGTTCAAGTAAATTATCATATCTTTGACTATCATACGAGTCTAAATTTCCAGTAATAAATTTTATTACAGCTCCTATTCCATTCACAAGTCCTCTTTTAGATCTCTTATTATTAGTTACACTTATAATGTCTAACTTATCTTCTATTACATTCTTAGTATGATTAATAAATTTTAAATAGTTTACTATATCTCTTACTTTACTACCGTTATCAGTATTATATATTCTAAATTTTCCATAATTGGAATCTTATCTCTAATATTTTCTAATACCTTATCATAATACCGGTACGTATTCAAATTATCAACATGATCAAAAATACTTTCTAATTCATAATAATGTATAAAAGTGTGCTTCGAAATCTCTAACTTTGCAAATCTGCTGAAATTATTCCTAGATTGTTACTTATATTCCGGAATTCTTCAGCTTGAGAAGAATGATTCGTCATACTCATTATAGGCAGAGGAGGTACCTGGAAGAACAGGATTTGAATTAGGATCGGTTGTTACTTATTCAGTTCTTTCATTGGTTTGATTTTTGTTCATTTTCTTTAACTTTCTAGGTCGTTTTATTTTAGATAGATTAATTTTTTCTCTAGTGTTATGATGTCGGGGATTTATTTTGGCAGTTTTAAGTTCTCGATTCACTGATAGGAGAGCTGGAAAAGCTATCAATAATTGTTAGAAATTTTTGTTTATCGAATGTGATGATGTCCATATGTAATATCTGTAAAGGTCTCGTTGCGGTTGTGTTAGATTTAACTCAAGGTTCAAGGGCGCTCTGTCATATTTCGTTTTCAAACAGATTTCACATTGATTTATCAAATTTTGTATACTAGTTCTCATTGATGGCCAATAATATTTCTGTTCTATCCGATCATAGGTTTCCTGAATTCCTATATGATTCGTTTTTCCTTCGTGATAGTTCAACATAATAACTCTCATGTCTTCTTCATCTGTTACATCTAACAGTTTTTTCGAACATTTTACTAATATCAAGTCAGGGCGTTTGAAATGCGTGTTGATAACTACTGTAAATTTTTTGAAGAAATCGTTTTCAAAGAATAGTGAATACTTGATGTATGGTGTGGTGTAAGTTTTTATGAATTCTAAGATATCTTTTTTGAAATTATTCTCTGATATTTGCACAATAAGTCTGGTTTTGTCGAATAGTTTTTTAACTTTCACGTTTTGGGGGTTGTACTTGACAAGGCTGAGTATCACTTGGTGTTTTCCATAATCAACTGGTCCATCTAATATCTGTACACCTGCTGTCGTATTATCTCCGGCATTTGTGTGGACTGTCTGGTCGTCTTCTTCTTCTTGCTGTACTTCTCCTAGGTCCATTAAGCGATTCTCATTCTGGTCGATATTGACTAATACACATTGATTCTTGATGCCGAATCCTGCAAATAGATCGTCTTCATCGAATCCTTCAAATAGAGGACTTTCACCATCAGGAGTTATGCCATCCAATCCTACGAGTGGATTCTGGTTAACTCGTACATCAGTTATCACAGGTTGCGTTGTTTCATTGTTCGGTCCTATAGTCATTAAGATTCTACTTCACATGCGGCGGAATTCGTATTTCAGTTCCCATATAGCTGAACGAAGAGGGGAACAAGTTCAGCAATGGCTCTCTTCGTTCAGCAACGGTCCTCCCACCACCGTTCTCCCAACTCGCTTGCTCACGCCCTCAGGGAGTAAACACGCGCACACACACTCTGTAGAAACTCTGTAATATTACATTTTTTCTAGATTAAAATCGAATCTTCAATTCGAGATCTATAAAACTTGATATTAAATATCAGAGTAATCGATATGTGGACAACTTTTAACTGAGAATTTATTGTAAATAATTGTGTTGCACATTCCATGGTATCACCGAAACAGAGTTAACAGAATTAACAGATAAATAGATCATTATAAATATAGAGGATATATAAATTTAAAATAACAGTTTCGAAATAGAGTTTTATTGATATAATTTTTTGGAATTTAATATCGGTGACGTGTTCATAACGTCGTCACTGGTTTGAGGTGTGGCTTTGCTCTGGACTTGTTAGGTTCTCTCTAAAAATGGTGGCTGGCTATGTGTTCTAATTTTGTGCTCTCTGAATATTTTTCTGTTTAATTGAAATTTATAATGTTTTAAATTAAGTTTTGAACAGTTTTATGGTGTTCTAATTTTGTATAATTTGTTTTGTGTCTACAAGCCTATAGCCATTGTTTTTCAACTATATAAATGGATAAGTATTTAGCTTGTAATGATGCTAGATGTTTAAGTGTGTAAGGTATTGTTTTGTGGATTTGTGTTGTATATTGCCAAAATTCTTATGAAGATTATAAGTTGATTTGCTCTGAAAACTGGATTTCTCTTTCTGAAGAGATAGATCCATTCATAATTTATCAAGAATCTACCATTTTGGAGCCGATAACTTTCCTTAGGTTAATAGGTGAAAAATGCTATCCAACCTATTTAGGAGAAATTGGTAGCACAGCAAATGGTACGCCCTGGTGTGGGACTCAAACTACAAAATATATCCCTGGTTATAAAAAATTATTGGTAGGATAGATATCTTGATAGATTGTGAATGGGAGATGCTGCTGAGTGGGAAATCGGTTCAAGAAAGTTCAGGTTCTAATGAGTAAATACTTTTTATGCAGTAGCAAGATGGAGAACAATAAAAATAATGAAGTTTTATTCAGTGAAAATATTCAAAACTTGGATGAAGAATCTCAATATTTAGACCTAACCTTAAACAATGACTCAAACGATAGTGTAGCTGTAAGTGAAAACGTTTCAAATGTAACAATTCATGAGGAAGTAGTGGAAATATCAAATGAAACAAGTATGGTAGGAGCTAAAAATGATCTAAATCTTATAGTGTTCTTAACACAAAGGTTTGATGAGCAAAATGCTAGATTTGATAATTTGAAACAAGATCAAAGTGCTAGGTTTGATGATATGAAGCAAGAATTTGCTAGCATAAGACTAGAGCAGGTTAGTATAAACCTTCTATTAAAAGATACACATGAAACATTGATTGATAATCATGAAGATGAAAGCAAATTGAAGCAGGATGATAGTAGTGTTGAGATACAAGATCAATTATTTCAAGTTTCAGATAATGTAGGCCTAGTTACTGTTATTGAAAAAGTAAATCCTAGTGAGATAGTAGAATTGAGTAATATAGTAGGTAGGGAGTTGTCTTTATTGAAAGTCAACAGTAAAGAAAGTAGTATTGCCAAATTGAAAGTTAGGAAAACAGTAAATAAAGTGAATGTTTACATGAGACAGGTTTCTGTAGAGGTTAGGAACAATGTAAACAAAATGAATCTTGCTTTGTATCAAGTTGATGAATTCAACTTTCAATTGAAAATTGAAAAAGTGTAAGCAAAGCATAATCTAGTGAACATGACTGACTTTTGTAAGCAAAATGGCTTTGTTGAAACAAATGAACCCATGAATAAAATCATGTTCTTGAAGAAAACAAAGCACAAAGTCACCATTGATGTGTTAGTATTCAAAGGTTGTTTCAAGTTGCTTACTTACAAGATGATGACAGTGAATCACATGATGAAAGGGTATTCCCCGGCACTATGTTATGATTAGGAATCCTGTGTTATGCCAGGATTCAGAATAGCATAATCGCTAAGCAGTGTATGGTAAGAGTCCGTAATTGTGTCTTTATTCTTTCCTGTAGCCTATTTTTCTTGGCCCTTAATCGTTTCAAATTTTGATTCTTTCCTGTCTTTGTGTAATGTTCAGTAAATTTCTTCTATGATGCATATCTTAACCAATCTTGTCCATAGTCATTTAAATTTGTATTTTTTTCTGAAATAATTTTGGAAGTTAAAATAGTAGCTTATTTTCCTAATCTTTAAATTGTTGATAAAACTTAACTTTTCTAAAATCTATCTATTGTAGTGTAAATAATTGTTTGCTTGTGGTATATTTTTTCATCATGTATTAAATATTCTAATTATGTCTATTTTTTGTCAGGTATCATATTAGGTAACTAGGTTTTTCAGAGCAAATTATGTCCCATTTTCTCATCTTTCATTGCATATTGTGCCATAAGCCATATGTAATTAGGTTATAGTTTTCTTCTGGGCTTTTAACCCATTTTGCATTTTATATATATTTTTTTTGCTGTCCAATACTTTGGATTTTTGGTAGACAAGTAGGTGTGATTCTTTTAGAGGTGTGGGCGTGAACCACATATGGCTGGACTCGATTATCTGACCTACTTGTTTGCGATATAAAAACCTTAAGACTGCAACATCAAATGTTTGTAAAAAACTTTTGCATACTTTTGTTTTTGTGGTCCGATACTAGAGTCTGCTATCACATTGCCTTACAGACATCTAGGAACTCTCCACCCAGTCACAATAGTCAAAATATTTTTTCTTCACCAGTTGTTTTTGTGGGAGTGATAGCTCACAGTTATAACAAATTAGTGTCATACTTGGAATCTACAAAATTCCATAGTAGTATATTTTATTAAATATACTTCCTTATGAAAGTTTAGTACTGACATGTAGGATAGGCTCTAATTAATCTTTCTTTTCCTTGTATTATTTAGGAAATTTATTTACCGAATTTTTCTTTTTCTCTTATTTGTATTTTTTAGGGAACTTATTTACCCATTATCCATCTTGATCATCTTTGTATTGTAATCTTGAAATGGTTTGTACTTATTATACAGTCTTTAAATTCTGAAATTATTTAAAAAATAAATGGTTCAATTTAGAACATGCTGAAATTTAATCTTATGTATAAATTCTTCTATTATAATGATAAAACTTCAAAATTTGAAAGTATTAATGAATTGTGTCGCCATATATATGAGATGTTCAATATAAATGAAAGTTAACTTGAATAATAATGATTTCATTAAATAAAAGCGTCTTGTCATATTATTAATTGAAATGAGTTAAAGATTAAAATTTCTCTAAAGTTTTTGTAATTAATGTCTTTTTCTAAATTAAAAAAAAAACTGTTTGTTCTATAAATTTTGATATGATTGATTATCGTTTGAAATGGATGCTGAAGTGTATGTAGAATTTTTAGTGGAGTTTGTTGATTAGAATTTTGCTGGTATGTGATTGTTTTTTGAGATGGAAACCCATTATTGCCTAAAGAAGGAATAACAGAGGTTATGACTTAGAGAGGCAGTAATGAGATAATATTTTTTGTGTTGATTACTTATGTTGATTGCCATAGATGCAGATTACTTATGTTGATTGCCATAGATGCAGATGATTACTTATAAATATTGATTGCCTTTGAAGCAAAATATTATTGATGTTTTGAATGATTTCTTGTTTGATGATTGATAGTAAAGTTTTGTCTTGAAATGTAGTTTGTGTTTAGAACATTGAAAAGTCGAAATAAACTATAGTATCCAACAAACGATGATTAATAATATTGAATAATTTGCTTTTTATAAAATATTTGAACAGTGGATAAATGGAAATGAAATTATTTTTTTTATTAAAATTTTGTAATTGATATCTCTATAGAGTTTGAGGAAATTTCACAATTTATGTATTGCTGACTGTATAATAAGATGTTAACAAATTTCATTTTTATATTGATTATATACTTAGAAATAATTTTCATGTGTATTAGTTTGTATTGGTAGCCTAATCAAAATTTTCTTTTTAGTTTATAAGCATTTTAAAATAACAAGTACAGCATGGACATTAACATCAAAATAATTATCACGTGAATCTCGAAATCAATAACAAGTGAACGCCATGAAGAGTGTTGAGAACATTTGGGTGATTTTCGAACTAGTGTGACTCATTAATTGAATAACTACGCCGATATCTACAATGATGTCTACACCAATGTCTGCACCAATGTTGAAGCCAATGCCAACGCCAATGCTGATATCTACAATGATGTCTACACCAATGCCTGCGCCAATGTCGAAGCCAATGCCAATGCCGATATCTACAATGATGTCTACACCAATGTCTGCAACAATGCCGATGCCAATGCCTGCGCCAATGTTGATGCCAATGCCTATGACAATGTCAACGCCAATGCCAACACCAATGCATATGCCAATGACAATGCCAACGCCTATTGCTGACCATGTAACTCAAACTTCAACACTACCACATTACCTGGAGGTAATTGCCATCCATGTTCACGTTCACAACTTTGAATTCAGAATAACAGTCACAGTATCATGGAAGAAATTGATTCAAAAAATCCTCTCCTAAATTATTCCTGTATGCAGAACTCTAAACCTTGAAAGCTGAAAATATCAAAAAACCAAACCTTACCTAAATTAATCCTCACCTAAGTTAATCCTGTATGCAGCGTCTATCTCTTTTCCAAAAAACAAATTACATTGTCATTTCAAGCCTGAAATGTACATTGTATAATTATATGATACAAAATTTACGTGACTCTGTATTGAGTTTGGTATGCAGCCGTGTACTACAAGCATGAGGCAATGCTAACTGAGATGTCACCTGTATTGAGTTTGGTATGCAGCCGTGTACTACAAGCATGAGGCAATGCTAACTGAGATGTCACCTGTATTGAGTTTGGTATGCAGCCATCTACTACAAGCATGAGGCAATGCAAACTGAGATGTCACCTGTATTGATTTTGGTATGCATCAGTCGACTACAAGTATCAGTCCAACACTACGAGTATTCGGATCAGCCCAACACTGATGTCATCACACTGGAGTCACACTTAACTGAAATTCATACTGAGTGCCTTAACAGACTCTTTTCCAAAATTTGCATCAATTAAATCAACTGCATCAATCGTGAAAGAAATGAACATTTTTTGATTTATTGAAATTTTATGTGAAAATTAAATGTAACAATTCATCAATTCATTAGAAAAAAATTTTTTTTGTTCAACATACTAAATTTTCATGCAATAGAAAATTGAATTTTTCTATCTATTAAATTTATGTGCAATTTCAAAAACTATTCTTTATATATATTAAACTTTCCGTTGAGATATTTTCCTTAAATTATAAAGCTAAATCAAAAGTAATTTTGATATTCTATACTTTGAAATATTGTTTGGAAACGTATAACAAATGCTATTGATGAATTTTTATGATAATTTTCAATTATAGTTGACATGTAATTTTTTTTATAGAAAAATTGTTACTGTTCTCGAATTTAATTTCAACTATTTCCATTTGTTTCAATGTAATTTTTTTTCTTTAAATTCTCAAACAGTGAAATTTTATATGTCAAGAGGGGGGTATTTGTAATATTACATTTTTCTCGATTAAAATCGAATCTCCAATTCGAGATCTATAAAACTTGATAGTAAATATCAGAGTAATCGATAAACATTTTATTTATCGCTGTTATGTCTCATCTTTTATTTTTCAGTTTTTCCCCCTCTCTTGTCATGAATTATGTTGAAAAAAATTATACTGGTGATTCTTCCTCCCATTTTTTCACAGTTTTAACTACATTTCATAATATAAGTATATTTAAAGAGAGGAAATGCTACAATCAATCAATAAAATTACTTGATGATGGTGATTGAATGTGTGTGTGTGTTTGTGTGTGTGTGTGTGTGTGTGTGTGTGTGTGTAGGCTTTTTTCTCCTCCTATATCCGATTAAACCTCAACTCCTGCTCACGTGAGCAGTTATTGTTCACATTAATATTATATTATATATTATTATATTATATACTATTACTTACAATCTATTATTAAATTTTAGATGGATTATTGTTGTATTTGTCAAGCTAGACTCTATTTGGTTTCTGTATATGTATTTATGAGTGTGAATAAATTTGAATTTGAATTTGAAAATTTGAATATGCGGACAACTTTTAACTGAGAATTTATCGTAAATAATTGTGTTGCACATTCCATGGTATCACCGAAACAGAGTTAACAGAATTAACAGATAAATAGATCATTATAAATATAGAGGATATATAAATTTAAAATAACAGTTTTATTGAGAACAAATGTAAAATGTAAATTCTAAACTTGTAATTTATAATTTTTTGGAATTTAATATCAGTGACGTGTTCATAACGTCGTCACTGGTTTGAGGTGTGGCTTTGCTCTGGACTTGTTAGGTTCTCTCTAAAAAATGGTGGCTGGCTATGTGTTCTAATTTTGTGCTCTCTGAATATTTTTCTGTTTAATTGAAATTTATAATGTTTTTATTTGAGTTTTGAACAGTTTTATGGTGTTCTGATTTTGTATAATTTGTTTTGTGTCTACAAGCCTATAGCCATTGTTTTTCAACTATATAAATGGATAAGTATTTAGCTTGTAATGATGCTAGATGTTTAAGTGTGTAAGGTATTGTTTTGTGGATTTGTGTTGTATATTGCCAAAATTCTTATGAAGATTATAAGTTGATTTGCTCTAAAAACTGGATTTCACTTTTTTAAGAAATAGATCCATTCATAATTTATCAAGAATCTACCATTTTGGAGCCGATAACTTTCCTTAGGTTAATTGGTGAAAAATGCTATCCAACCTATTTAGGAGAAATTGGTAGCATGGCAACTCACACACACGCGTGCTCGCGCTCGCGTGCTTGCTGCATGCGTGCCAATTCAGGCATAGAGAATGTGTAAACAACGCTGTTGCCACATTGTGAAAGAATGGGCAAAAATATTGAATTCGCAAGCATGACTGCTGCTGTCTGTCTTCCCTGCAAACTGGCTTTCAAAGTATTCCTTCTGCTCTGCAGTTGTGCAGTACCATACCAAACACTTGTTTGAAATTATTTTGTTACTTAGTTTAAATTTATGTTTAAAGAAATGTAAATAAAAAAATAATTTGAGTATTTTCATAGTTTTATTTGAAAATAATCATGCAAAATTGAAGTTTATAAGTAAGATAATTATAGTAGGCTACCGTATTATTGTTGAGAAATTTTTAAAACGGTACTTAGGTTATTTTTATTATTACTACTAGAATAACTCAACAAATGCATTTGGGACTAGGAATATTGTAAATATATTTTATTGAATTTAGTGAAATATTATTCAACTATTAGCTCCAGCCGTATTATTTGGATACATATTTTTCAGAACCCAAATTGAGAATCATTTCTCAGTAATCCCAAAAAAGAAAATACATAACAAACTTTATGATCTCCAAGAAAAAAGTGGGACAAAAAGAGATGTAAAAAGTGATAAAAATATGGGAACTGCTGTTGATTCTAACAAAAAAAATGTCTAAAAATCCATTCTTTGAAAAAAGAAGTTTGCATAAATTGCTCAATATACATCAACTTTGCCCATGGCCTACAGCCGTTGCATTCATTTTTTCCAGTCTTATGATATTATATGATTGAAAATGCTTTCTACAATAATCATTTGAAAAAGCAGCAATAAGAATATAGGGTCTACCTATTACCACACTTTTCAGACACAATTAAATTAAATACATTTCTTCACAAGTAGAGTTTGTTTGGTAATAGAGAAATATTATTGAAGCAATGACAATCATCACAATACAACATTTTGCAAAACAAATGCATTTGGGACAAGGAATATTGTAAATATATTTTATTGAATTTAGTAATTTAGTGTAATATTATTCAACTATTAGCTCCAGCCGTATTATTTGGATACATATTTTTCAGAACCCAAATTGAGAATCATTTCTCAGTAATTCCAAAAAAGAAAATACATAACTTTATGATCTCCAAGAAAAAAGTGGGACAAAAAGAGATGTCAAAAGTGATAAAAATATGGGAACTGCTGTTAATTCCAACAAAAAAAGATTCTAAAAAATCCATTCTTTGAAAAAAGAAGTTTGCATAAATTGCTCAATTTACATCAACTTGGCCCATGGCCTACAGCCCTTGCATTTATTTTTTTCCCTTGTTATGATATGATATGATTGAAAATCCTTTTTACAATAATCATTTGAAGAAGCAGCAATAAAAATGTAGGGTCTACCTATTACCACACTTTTCAGACACAATTAAATTAAATACATTTCTTCACAAGTAGAGTTTGTTCGGTAATAGAGAAATATTATTGAAGTAATGACAATCATAACAATACTACGTATTTATAATTATTTTGCAAAACAAATTATCTCATGAAACTGTTGGTAGAAAACTAAACAGATATCAAAGACAAATAAAGTCTAAATATAACATTATATCGTTGTAATTATGTTTATAATTAATAATGTACTGATGAATATTTCTGATCAATTTATACCTAATCCTTCAAGTAAAAACTAAAAGCAAAACAAATAAATTATAAGAAAATTATTGTAGCCTAAATGTATAAAGCTGATGATTGATAATAATGCATTATATAATTATCATTGTATTTTGGAAGAAGTATTTATATTGAGAGTAATAATTATTCTGAGAATAATTATTTGGAAGAAGATTCATTGCTACATAATAGGCCCCTACTTAAAAAACTAAAACAAAATAGAACATCATGTAATAAGGCTTATAATTGATACGGTAGTATACTACTATCATATAGAATAAATACTGTATCATTGGATATATAACAATAGATAATTGAAGAGAACTAAAACAAAATAACACTTTTATACATGTTATAAGGCTCATGATTGATAATACAGAAAAATGAAATAAAAATAATACAAATTGAAACAAAATAAAACATAATTGTACCTATTCAATGATTCTTTCCATGTGTTGTTTGTGCCTCAATTATCCAATCTGGATTTCTAATTGGCATCGAACGTGTATGCCGAGGATCCACAAGTTCTGGCAACAGGCAATCCATGTAGAACTTTGTCACTTGTGGGTATACCTTTGTATTCCAGAAATGTTCTTCTCTGTACACGGTTAAAATTGCTGTGCCCTTTGGAGACCATATGCAAAATAAGCAGTAGTGACAAAGTTGCCCCTGTACTTGATAATAATAATAGTTATGGCTTGTATTCATTTATATTTCAGAACCGTTCATTTTGCAGAATTTTAGAATGTTACCTTCTGCTGCTTCTCTAGGGTGCTGTTGACTTATGGTCTGAGGACATTTAACTTCCACAATTCCTTGCCCATCTTCTAAAATTCCATCCAGAGATGCAGCAAGAAATGGAGAATTTGCATCAATGAACAGACCACATTTCATTATTTTCTTCCCAGTTATTTCAGCTATGTTTTTGAGAGCAGCCTCCTCATTCATTTTCCCATATTGCATGGCTGACAAGCTTTTACCACCCCCATACAAAAGCTCACGAACAAGATTTGTGCAACTGGTGTGTGGCCTCCTCTTACTTATTCTCCCAAAATTTGATGCTGTTATCCTTTTACGCCTCTCTTCAATCCATTCAGCAGAGAGATGTTGCAAAATAGTCCTCCTTTCCAACTGATGACGGCTCTCTTCAGATCGCTTCAGCAATTCCAAGAATTTATTTTTTTCTATGGTGAATTCTTCTTCATTTAGATCAGGACGTTGAGCGTTGGGACCATAATCTATATCTGTTGTTTTCTGGCAGGGGAAAAGTGACTTGCGTGTTTTTAGATCATTCTTCTTCCGTCTTTCCCTGTCCTGTTCAATCTTCCATTTACGTTTCATCTGCATGGATTTGCAGAAAGTTCCAGGACTCGATTTTAACATAGTTTTGTGAAGGTTGTAGAGCGCCATTCCGGTGTTGTGTTGTACAACAGCACCCTGACACCTTGCCTGGTAGCATCCACGAGCTGTGAAATTTATTCTTTTTCCACCAACAAATTTAGCTACGGCGTGATTATAATGTTCAGCATAATTGCTGTCAACATCCTCTAACAAACTAGAAGCATGCAAGCTCAGAAAACGAGCTGCATCTTTCAGTCACTGAGAAAGTCCCTGGGAACAGCTTCCAAATCTGGAACTATATTTGGAAGATTCCAAATGGGTTTACCAGTGCAAAAATAATCTTTACATTTGGAATGGTCCCCAAAAACATGGTTTGGTCCATTCAAAATGTCCTCTTTTAACATCTCCACACTCTTCAGTTTGTCAACATTTTCCTTGTTGTGGATCACTGCTTTGGTAACCGCGTATCTCAGCCTAACTAGCCTGTCACCAATCTTCTTACGCAACATAATGGGTTTACATCCTCTATTGCTAGTTTGTGCAATTTCCCTAATTTTATTGCAATAATTTCGCATAAGGTGATTACGACACTCAATCTCCAGTACACTGGTATTTTTGTATGGCCTGCGATCAAGTAATGTTTTATATACACTGCTATCACCATCTGCAATCAGTCTATTGTAGCGCACTCCATACATTTCCTCACTTGATGAGAATCCCTCTGCAATAAGCACAGCCTCCATACTGGTAGAACTTTGCTGAGTACTCCAGTTTTTGAAGCATGTGTGCTCCCTTGCCTGCTTACCCAACCGTTCAGCCCTTACACAAATTGTGCAGTATTTGTTCTTCACACCAACATAAAGAACTTTCTTGGTGTGGTATCCAACTATGGCAGCCTGTAATACATAATAAATCAATTGAAAAAATATTATTCTCATTCACTCAATTAATTGCATATTTTATAAAGCAGCACAACTAGAACTGATAATAATTGGCACTGATAGAAATAATAATTTACTGAAGTCATAAGTAACCATAAATTTATCATTTATTAGTATTAGAGATATAGATATAATTTATTAGTGATATAGAGAAAAAATGTCGATTTCCCCTTAGTTCTCTTGTAATTCACCATTTTGTTCTATCAAATTTTTTGTTGTTTTATTCATCCGGGTATGGAAATGATTGAATCTCATGTACAATGATTATCGAGATAATGGCCACAATACATTATACTAAAGACCACAATTTTTCAAGTTTAACTTTAATATCTGATCGTCAAACCAGAACTTTCATTGGATGAAACGTGTAGACAAGCAACTCTGAAGATAGCTTATAATAATAAAAAATAATTATTGTTTAGCAGTAATAATAAATTATTCTTACCACACCAGAGAGGGAATTATAGTTGGTACAATAGGAGCGCTTTGCCCAACAGCCATCAGCAACAACCGTCAATAGAGGTACACCATCAGCATCAACGTCCCCCCTTTTGATTGCCTCATGTTTTTCTTCTTCAGCTGCCATCTCCATTGATTTTTCGGCTGTTTCCTTCCAGGCATCAGCTACTCGGTCATGATACTTGCGAAATGTATTGTAAGACATGCAAGGAATGTATAAGCATGACAAAACCTCTTCCAGCTAGGAATGACCTCCTCATGTGCTCATTGTACCAGAAACTGCTGATGTATTCACATCCATAGTTTTCTCGTTTGAGACATTTGTCAAAGAGATTTTTCTATATTACACATCTTACACTTGAGCGTGATAGAAGAGTTCAAACCTTTTCTACATTCTTTTATTACAGTCATATCCTTGAAACTGCAATGAAATGGTAAGTGGTCATCAATTTTCTGAATTTGAGCAATGAATGAATGTACGTCCACTATTCGTCTACCTTCTAACATCAATGAAGATGATGTCACAGGAATAGGAGATGTGCTAGTTGCTTGAGGCAGTGCGATTCCATTATGAGTAGAAGCTACTGGCACTGAAGTTTTAGGAGTTGTGCTAGTTGGTGGATGTGATGATAAGCCTTCAGAAGTAGAAGCAACTGGTTCTGAAGTTTTAGGAGGTATGCAAGTTGTTCGATGCAATGGAATACTTTTAGAAGTAGAAGCAATAACCGGATCCAAAGTTTTGTAAACAGGAGATAATTTGGTGATAGTTTTTTGAGATGACTGTGGTGTATTCCTTTCTTTCTGCACTGAAAGACATAACAAAAAATGTATGTTGAAGATGATTTTGTAAAAATCTGGTACGGTACACTCATATATAACTTTCCTTGCCTTTATGATATTTACAATTCAGCATAGATTTTTTTCAGAATTTCTGATTATTAATCTAAAGTTAAGTTCACTACAGTTTCATATGTTCAGAGTAGTTAGCATAGAAAATTCTTGTGTTGTTAGCCTGATAATTGGGAATTGAAAATCAACTTTTGCATGGATGGGGTGGAGCCCCTGTTCGGTTTATTGATATGTGACTTGGGGCAGTTGATAGAGCCTGTCTATTTGGGATATGAGAAACATCAAAATTGTTAGAGCGGTTACTGGGAAAATCACTGAGAAAATGTTATTAGTATAGCCTACTTACATGATGTGTGAAGTGGTGCTGAAAATGACATTGCTTTCTGTATGCTCTTCCTCGACAAATTCCGTAGGCCTAAAAAGTAGACAAGGCATTGTACATTATGTAAATAATGATGTTTATGGAATGTTCAACAAGTATCAATAACATTTTGAACAATGTCTATAAAGACCACCCTGTTATCATTTATAAAATTCAATTTAGTACTGTATAGGATGCAATAAGGTTTAGGAATGCTATAGTATAGATACAAAATTATTAATTTGTTTCAGTCTGTAGAAATGTTCTATGTAAAAAAGGTTCTTATGCTTCCAAATTAGTAAGAAAAATATATTCTGTAATCAATGTTACTTATTATAATGATTTTGTCATGTTTTCATCAATTTATATTGGATAGAAATTAATTAATAATTAGTTCACTCACATTATTGTTGTGGGATTGTTGGAATCATCATTGGCTTCAGTCTGTGCTTGGACATTCTGTAATTTGGTCCTGGAATAATAGAAACAAAGATCAATATAACTACTAGTATATATACTACACAAATAGACAATGGTTAATTTTAATAGGCTTATTCTAGTACTAGTGACCCCCTGGGTTAAAGAACTCGCTCAAAAACTGTTGTAAAATCTGACAAAGCATTTATTGGAACGGTTCCACTTGTTACTCGTTCCGCTACTACGTAGACATCATGTCGTCATTTTGTCTGTCTGTGCTGACCAGTGACGTCACACTCACGGTTCTTTGCCACTGCTCTAATCAGGTTGGTTTTCTATACTTTTAGTCGTGTTATTTTGCTGTTGCAATTTTAATATTTGTACTATTCGATTTTTTGGAATTTATTTTGTCTTTAGGCATCTTACTTTCTAGATATTTGTTACTTTTTCACCATATGTTTGTAAACGTGTTGCTTACGTTTCAAACACATCTGGCATCTTCCTTCTTTCAACGAGCATTGTAGCGTCTTTTTCTTTTGCAATGGTTCTTGGTCAAGGGTGCATTTACGCCTTCGGTCTAAACCTTTTATCCATTTTCATCGGACCTACGAAACGTTTTTAAAAGTGAATTATTCTTCAAATTAATTTGTTTGTTCTATTCTTCAATTGTGATTCAATTATTCATCGATTTCTTCACTCATTTACTCTGATAAACTTTATCAAAATTGCAACCTCGTGTGGGCGTTCATTGCTATTTATTTAATCTACAGAACGTTTTTAAAGTGTGAATTACTTCTGCAAATTAATTCATTTATTCTATTCTTCAACTGTGATTCAACTATTCATCGATTTCTTCGCATGTTTACGCTGATAAACTTTGTCAAGTTCACAACCTCGTGTGGGCTTCAATTGCCATTCTTCTAACTATTGGCTTCACCTCTTGAAACTCAAACTTTCAAGTTCATCATCTCTATCGTTTGGAAATCAATCTAAAAATTCCACAACTTGAAAGTCGGATTATTCATTTGGGATTCTACATGCACCTGCCTACATTTCCACTGGGGGATTTGCCTGCTGTGATGGACACTTCCATGCTTGTCATCGCATGGCCAGATCACATCATCGCTTGCTGATGTCCTGTTCCTGTGGGTATTGCAGAGTCATTGCCTGTCTGCCTGGCTGCATCTCCTCTTCAAAATTTTATTCAGGTTACGTAAATTGTTCTATTCAATTTTCATTTACGTATGTATCATAATTGTTTTATTAATGTCTATCTTGACATTCAATTCACTAAGGCCACCGACGCCTATTAATTCATTGGATTTGACAGCTACCCTTGGCTTTACAAGTGATTTTCTGAGGCCACTGACGCCTATTAATTGATTTATCAATGTCTATCTTGACATTCCATTCACTAAGGCCACTGACGCCTATTTATCGTTCTATTGATGTCTATCCTGGCATTCAATTCACTGAGGCCACCGACGCCTATTAATCATTCTAATTGATGTCTATCTTGACATTCAAATCACTGAAGGCCTATGCCGCATATATTTTTATGTATTCTACTTGTTGAGCACTATTTACAGCTCATTGTCATTTGTTATTATTCCTTTGTACTATTGATGTCTATCTTGACATTCAAATCACTGAAGGCCTATGCTGCATATATTTTTATGTATTCTACTTGTTGAGCACTAGTTACAGCTCATTGTCATTTGTTATTATTCCTTTGTACTATTGATGTCTATCTTGACATTCAAATCACTGAAGGCCTATGCCGCATATATTTTTATGTATTCTACTTGTTGAGCACTATTTACAGCTTATTGTCATTTATTATTCCTTTTGTAAATCATTATCATTTATTATTATTCCTTTTGTAAATCATTAAGATTGAACTTTGCAGCAATAACTTTTCATTATAGCACTCAATTTATATTCGCAATTCAGGTATCATTAATATTACCTTTTCGATTATTGTCAGGCTTCAATGGTCATTAATGTCATTGACCTAATTTCATTTAAATTTTGTATTTCTCTAACGTTTTATCATGTTGTAATTATCCCAAGATATTTGATTCAATCTACTTACAATTGTTTTTGTATGAGGCCATCTGCCTATTATTATTTTATTGTTATTAAATCTCATCTTGTTGATTCATTTAATCTTTTATTGGCGTACTTACCACACTTCAAGCTATCAGTATTTTTATGCACAGAATTCAAAGATTTATTTGTAGGTATTAATACCAACTATCATTCACAGTCCACTGCCCTGACCTTGGATTCTGTCATAAAAATTGGTTCATCCGGGCCAGATTTCTTGATCCAGTGTTTACCTAGAATAATTGTTAATTGGGGACCAATTGGATAAAAATTGGTCCTCCAGCCCGTTCATTTTTGATCTAGTGTTACCTAGGATAATTGTTAATTTTTATTACCCATTTCTTGGTCCATTGAACCTTAGGGTTTCAGTGACCGTGTCCCTAATAGTCTAGCTTGACGCCAATGATTAGGTCCCACTCTAGAGTATATTTTATTCCATTGTACCTTTGTATGTTTATATTGTTTAATATTAAGCATTCACACACTTGTTTCAAATTTTCAGTACTGGCTGCAACTCAAAGCACGCTGCGACGTGTATGCACCAGCTATCAACTATCTTGTACCCTGAGAGACTGAACCGCACTGAACTGGTCACAGACAGCTATTGTGCATTGAGTAAACAACACATGGCAAACTACACCGCCTTGCGAGCTCACTACTTGACTCACCGCACAGCAAGCTTGATACAACTTGCCTCATACGCACAGGCGTGCCTCTCTGCGTACTGGACCAGCGCCCAAGGTTGCTTATTGGCGCAGCAATCACATTGCTACAGTGCAGCATCGTTTTGTTCACTCAGGTTTTTCTGTTAGTTTTTAAGCATGTCTGATCATGAGGAAGATTCACTTCCTGAGCCTTCTGCTCTTTTCAATGCAAGAGACAATTTACACCAGGAAATAGATTGGTTCATAACCAGCTATAACGATTATGTTGTGGACACTGAAGCCACTTATTATCAATTATTGACTGTCAAAAACGAACTAGGTTCACTTAGAATTAAGTATGATAAAATTCATGAACAGCTATGGAATTCAGAGTTGCAAGCACAAGACACTTCAACTCATTTTGAGATACTTAATAAGTTTATCTCCATTACCTCTAAGGCAAACGCTGCATTAACTGCTTTTGAAAGCAGACAACGCAACAATGAGGCCACTGCTGGTGCTTCCCAGCGGCCAACATCTCAAAACTCACATTTGGCAAATTTTCAGTTGCCTCAGATTCCACTTCCACGCTTCAATGGGGAGCTTTCAAAATGGCAAGCATTCTCAAGTGCTTTTACCAATATTATTGGTAATCAAGATAATATTAATGACTCATTGAAATTTTTCTATCTTCGTCAATCACTCAGTGGTGAAGCTCTTGCTAGAGTGGAACACATTGAAGCTGACGAAAATGGTTTTCAGCTTGCTTGGAACCTCTTAAGGGAGAGGTATGACAATAAGAGATTAATTGCTGCCAGGCACGTCACGGCAATTGAATCTCCGCCTACCATAAAGCGTAACTGTCCGCAATCGTTACGGGCATTCATTGACTTTTGCAAGTCCCACATTACAGCGCTCGAAGCACTTCAACTTGGAGTCCAAATCAAGGACTTATTGTACATGCACAAAATGTTGTTGCAGTTGGATACTGCTACTGTTCGAGAATGGGAAAAGAGTGTTGGTATACACAACATTCCCACCATTGATAAATTTTGGAATTTTTTGGAATCACAATGCAAAATCATGGAAGCTGTTGCTTCAAGCTCAGCTAACCATCATCAAGGAAATGTACAGCAAAGTACATCCAACTCGGTTGGTGCTCATAGCAAGCCGAAGTTCAATCAAAATCAATCGAATGTTCAAGCTAGGATGTAGGTTACTACCTCTTCTATGTCACCTTGTAGTTTTTGTAATTCTGTTGGTCATTTTCCAAATCGTTGTAATGAATTATTGAAGTTGCAGGTTACTGATCGTTGGAATGCTGTCCGTGACAAAAGGTTATGTTATAATTGCCTCAAGCCTTTCGCACCCAATCATGTTTGTTCCGACAAATCGTGTACACTTTGTGGCAAGAGTCACCACACTGTTCTTCATAGGTCGTATCCTCAATCACGAGACACTCAGCCTACTTCTAAGGATAAGGTAACTTCAAATGTTATTCATTCTCAATCCTTTGCTCCCTCCAAGGGTAAGAATGCTGTTTTGAATTCCGTCATGGTTCAGAATGCGGAAACAACTAAGCAAGCTGTTTCTCATGCAGAACAGCCTCAGAAGAACTCTCATGTCACAATGAGCTCCACCTCGTCACTGTGTTTGCAACAGCAATCAACTGTCGCTTTGTTACCTACTGCCGAGCTTTTGGTTCAAACTTCTAGTGGAGAATTTATTAAAGCAACCGCTCTTTTAGATTCTTGCTCTGATTGTAATTTGATGTCAACTAGGTTGGCTGAAAAATTGTCACTTGTTACTTTGTATTCTGACACTTTGATTCATAGTGTAGGTGAGAATAAGACCAAATCATCTATCTCTCATTCAGTTTGCTTGTCTTCATCTGATCGTTCGTGGTCGGTTGAAGAAAATTGTATCGTAGTTGATAGCATATCATCTAATGTTCCTAGTGTGAACATCGATCTTTCCAAAATTTCAATTCCTGTTGAACTCAAATTAGCGGATCCATGGTTTGATCAGTCTAAACCTGTAGATTTGTTACTTGGTGCTAGCATATTTGCATCTATACTTCAGCCTGGTAAATTATATCTAGCTCAAAACGCTCCCATTCTTCAGAAAACCAGTCTAGGTTGGGTCATATTTGGTTCTTGTAAAATCATTCGTCCTATTGCAGCACCTCGTTTGTGCCTCCCTGCTTCGCCTGTGGCCGCTCCCCGTAGGGTCATGTCAAATTTTCTAACTTCAAATGATGTCTCTCATCAGTTAGAGAAATCAGTTCAGGTATCAGTTCAGGACATCAGTTCTCATTCAGTTCAGGTATTAGCTACTACTTCTTCTCGTAATGATGTTATCTCAGGCATAATCAATAGTTGCTCAACTTATCACAAAATCGTTCGTACAACAGCGTATGTTCTACGGTTCATTCATAATTGTAGGAAACAAAATTCAGTTACTCCGCACTTTGGTCAATTAGCTATCTCTGAAATTTCAGAAGCTGAAAATTGTATCTTCAAATCTATTCAAGAAGAAGCTTTCTCTGCTGAACTTAAAGCATTGCGTCAAAATCAGGAGCTATTGCCTAATAGCTCTATTAAAGCCTTGTCACCATTCATTCACTCAGATTCTCTGCTCAGAGTTGGTGGACGTTTGCAAAATGCAAATGCTTCCTTTGATTATAAACATCAAATATTGTTGCCCAGCAATCACAAATTCACTCGTGCATTGATTGTTGCTCACCATCGTCATCTAAGTCATGCTGGTGTGCAGGCCACCATGGCCAGTGTAAGACAACGATTTTGGTTTCCCTCCACCCGTCGCACCATCAAAAGTGTATTGCGGCATTGCATATTGTGTTTTCGCTTTTCGGCTCTTCGTTCTGAGCAAATCATGGGTAGTTTACCAGCGGCCCGCGTTCAGGCTAATTTTCCCTTTTATAATTGTGGTTTGGATTACGCCGGTCCTATTTCCATCCCGTGTAGGCGGCCCCAAATCTCGTACTTTTTCTAAAGCATACTTGTCGCTGTTTGTGTGTATGGTAACTCGTGCCGTTCATATTGAAACTGTCTCGGAACTTACCTCCAAGGCATTTATTGCCGCTCTGATTCGGTTTTCTGCTCGTTGTGGCATTCCGCATTCCATTTTTTCGGACAACGCCACAACTTTCGTTGGTGCCAACAATGAGCTACGTGAGCTCCACGAATTTTTGTCCTCTGATCGTCTCAAATCAGATATTCATGACACTATGTCTGTACTCAACATCCAATGGCACTTCATTCCCCCTCGGGCTCCGCACTTCGGTGGACTCTGGGAGAATGCGGTAAAAAATTTCAAACACATATTCTGTGTAGTTACATTCAACAAGGTATTTAACTTTGAAGAAACCTGTACTCTTGCTGCTCAGGTCGAAGCCATCTTGAATTCGCGTCCTCTTGTTCCCTTGTCGGAAGATCCACATGATCTTGCCCACTTGTCTCCAGGTCATTTTTTGATTGGACGTCCACTTACGTCATTACCCTTCTTACCGCCTAACACCAAACACATTGATCATCGTTCACGTTGGTATCAACTTGCTGTTTCTATCCAGGAGCTTTGGGATGGGTGGTCTCGTGAATATTTAACCACTCTTCAGAAAAAAGGCAAATGGCTAAACAATTATGAAAATTTGAAGGTCGGTATGGTTGTCAACTTGAAGGATCCTGGTTCCGCACAGTCCACTTGGAAGTTCATCCCGGTAAGGACGACAAGGTTCGAGTTGTCACTGTTCTCACTCCCTCTGGCACTTTTAAGAGAGCTATTTCAAGTTTAGCACCTCTTCCCATTGATGAGGATTCTAGTTAATCCCCTTGCTCTTATGGTTCATGTTGTATTTTTAGGTTTCATTGTTTTTGTTCCCCTGGTTCTCACATGGGGCCCAGTTTTCAATTTCCAATTGCCTTGCCAGATTTTACATATTTCTTACTTTTTCTTATTGTGCCATACCCCCGTATGACACAAGGGGCCCAGTTTATGTAAAATCTGACAAAGCATTTATTGGAACGGTTCCACTTGTTACTCGTTCCGCTACTACATAGACATCATGTCGTCATTTTGTCTGTCTGCGCTGACCAGTGACATCACACTCACGGTTCTTTGCCACTGCTCTAATCAAGTTGGTTTTCTATACTTTTAGTCGTGTTATTTTGCTGTTGCAATTTTAATATTTGTACTATTCGATTTTTTGGAATTTATTTTGTCTTTAGGCATCTTACTTTCTAGATATTTGTTACTTTTTCACCATATGTTTGTAAATGTGTTGCTTACGTTTCAAACACATCCGGCATCTTCCTTCTTTCAACGAGCATTGTAGCGTCTTTTTCTTTTGCAATGGTTCTTGGTCGAAGGTGCATTTACGCCTTCGGTCTAAACCTTTTATCCATTTTCATCAGACCTACAAAACGTTTTTAAAAGTGAATTATTCTTCAAATTAATTCATTTGTTCTATTCTTCAATTGTGATTCAATTATTCATCGATTTCTTCACTCATTTACTCTGATAAACTTTATCAAAATTGCAACCTCGTGTGGGCGTTCATTGCTATTTATTTAATCTACAGAACGTTTTTAAAGTGTGAATTACTTCTGCAAATTAATTCATTTATTCTATTCTTCAACTGTGATTCAACTATTCATCGATTTCTTTGCATGTTTACGCTGATAAACTTTGTCAAGTTCACAACCTCGTGTGGGCTTCAATTGCCATTCTTCTAACTATTGGCTTCACCTCTTGAAACTCAAACTTTCAAGTTCATCATCTCTATCGTTTGGAAATCAATCTAAAAATTCCACAACTTGAAAGTCAGATTATTCATTTGGGATTCTACATGCTCCTGCCTACATTTCCACTAGGGGATTTGCCTGCTGTGATGGACGCTTCCATGCTTGTCATCACATGGCCAGATCACATCATCGCTTGCTGATGTCCTGTTCCTGTGGGTATTGCGGAGTCATTGCCTGTCTGCCTGGCTGCATCTCCTCTTCAAAATTTTATCCAGGTTACGTAAATCGTTCTATTCAATTTTCATTTACGTATGTATCATAATTGTTTTATTAATGTCTATCTTGACATTCAATTCACTAAGGCCACTGACGCCTATTAATTCATTGGATTTAACAGCTACCCTTGGCTTTACAAGTGATTTTCTGAGGCCACTGACGCCTATTAATTGATTTATTAATGTCTATCTTGACATTCCATTCACTAAGGCCACTGACACCTATTTATCGTTCTATTGATGTCTATCTTGGCATTCAATTCACTGAGGCCACCGACGCCTATTAATCGTTCTAATTGATGTCTATCTTGACATTCAAATCACTGAATGCCTATGCCGCATATTTTTATGTATTCTACTTGTTGAGCACTATTTACAGCTCATTGTCATTTGTTATTATTCCTTTGTACTATTGATGTCTATCTTGACATTCAAATCACTGAAGGCCTATGCTGCATATATTTTTATGTATTCTACTTGTTGAGCACTAGTTACAGCTCATTGTCATTTGTTATTATTCCTTTGTACTATTGATGTCTATCTTGACATTCAAATCACTGAAGGCCTATGCCGCATATATTTTTATGTATTCTACTTGTTGAGCACTATTTACAGCTTATTGTCATTTATTATTCCTTTTGTAAATCATTATCATTTATTATTATTCCTTTTGTAAATCATTAAGATTGAACTTTGCAGCAATAACTTTTCATTATAGCACTCAATTTATATTCGCAATTCAGGTATCATTAATATTACCTTTTCGATTATTGTCAGGCTTCAATGGTCATTAATGTCATTGACATAATTTCATTCAAATCTTGTATTTCTCTAACGTTTTATCATGTTGTAATTATCCCAAGATATTTGATTCAATCTACTTACAATTGTTTTTGTATGAGGCCATCTGCCTATTATTATTTTATTGTTATTAAATCTCATCTTGTTGATTCATTTAATCTTTTATTGGCGTACTTACCACACTTCAAGCTATCAGTATTTTTATGCACAGAATTCAAAGATTTATTTGTAGGTATTAATACCAACTATCATTCACAGTCCACTGCCCTGACCTTGGATTCTGTCAACTGTTGTATTGTAATCTTTGAGACCCGCAACATTTAATTATACAGAGTTAGTGAAAATATTATGGAGACAGTTAAATATTTCCTATTGACCCATAAAAAGGTTCCAAGAATACGTGTTCAAAATTTGAAGCTGATTGATCAATTCTTTCTAGTAATTGTAGAACATACAAACAGATGGATAACGACTTTGGCCTTCAGTAAGTCAGAAGTAAGAACTTTCTAACGCTCGTTCAATTAGTATTAGAACTTATTACAGTACATTACTTATTACAAGACTTATTACAGTAAGGTACCTAAAGCCATCAGCCTAGGCTTTGTACATTATCATTGACTAAGATAGACCTATACAGTATTCGTGGAAATTTTTCAAGTTGGTACCTACTCAGATTAGGCTACATTACAGTGTATGAAATAGAGAATCCATTCAATGTTGTAACTGTCACATTTCCAAATTTTCCAAGCCTAAGAATGTAAACTAATTATCAAATAATGTCAACTAGAAGATTATTGTTGAATCAACCGCCACGAGTTGAACATGACCTATACAACTCTTGACTTATTTTGTTGACAGATTTTGTTCACCAAATTTTCTCTTGATAATGATGGTTACATTATAGGCCTACAGTGTTTGAAATGGAAAGGTGGCACAATTTAACTCTA
The DNA here is from genome assembly GCF_014356525.2 of Nilaparvata lugens. Taxonomy (NCBI): domain Eukaryota; kingdom Metazoa; phylum Arthropoda; class Insecta; order Hemiptera; family Delphacidae; genus Nilaparvata; species Nilaparvata lugens. The sequence continues at coordinate 63,198,842 of NC_052504.1, read as the reverse complement.
TTTCATTGCATACTATAGATACCGTAACTAATTACTCTACCAAGGAAAATTGAAGCAAATATTGTAAAGTATTAGCTTACCTTTTTAAAGCCCAATATTGTTTCAATGCTGTTCCTCTTCGTTTGAGCGGTTTTGCACAGAGAAGCAATTTCCTTTCTTTGGTTGAATAGCGACGTTTGCTTCGTGATGTTTCTTCCATTTTTTACAAATCACAGTAGAATAAGCAACATTCATAACAAAAACCGAAGATGAAGAAAAATTAATTATCACCTACGGTAATCTTGGAAACAATAAAACTTCTTCATATAGGAAGGCTGTGCTTCTTTTACATAGCATAAATGACAATACCATGTAATAAAGAAATCACAGAGTCTTATACTATATTGAAACTATATTTTCAGGATTTTACCTTTTACGTTAAACTTTTATCAGGATTATCAGCATTAATATAGGTACTATATTTAAACTATATTTAACTGTATACTATATTTTTTGTCTATGATAGCAGAAGCAGAAACAAACATGCCAAGAGCACTTGAATATTGGAACATGGATAAGTTACAGGCCTTTGCTGTAGGTTATCCTATTTATAACAAATAAAACAATTCCCATTCTATCTCAAAGGGAACTCATTACGGATGACGTAGTAGGTGGAAGGCATGTTCATCACCACAGGTGGTGGCTACGCAGTTACCGCGGTGGGAGTGATGAAACGGTAGCGCATTCTGGGGAGAGACCAGTTAAACTAATTTTCAAATGAAAGTATGAAACCGCCGTTATTGAGCTCAAATTCTGTGACATCACACAATTTCTCTTCACAATTTGTACAAAAACTATAAGGAATTTAAATAAAACTCCAACTGATTTGAATTCATGTTGTTAATCTCGATATGCTGGAATTTTTAATTATGCTGGTTGATGCTTCTCTTCAAAGATGACATCATCACACTAAATTCCCAAAATAAGAAAAACTAAAAGAAAAAACAAATTATTGAAAATTGTACATCTTTGGAAAAACTATAATGATGAACCATGCAAAAGTCAATATATGCTTCATTCTTGAGATTTTAGTGAGCAAAGAACAGGAAAAATGCTTGTTTTTCAGCTTGCTTAGTGCATGTGAAGTAGAATCTTAAGCCCTCAATGGCTCCGTTTACAATGGCATCAATATCACTTAAAATTCCGAGTGTCTATTGTGTAGTGGTATTATTGTTGTTTAGTTGAATTCTGGAAAGAGCATCAGCGTTCTGATTCTTACTACCTTCTTTCTATTGTATGTCATAGTCATACTCTTCCAATTCAAGTCTCCAACGTAGCATTTTTGAATTCGGTTCTTTGATTGAGAAGAGCCATTGAAGGGGTCTATGATCAGTGAAAATGTTGAATTTCCGTTCGTATAAATAATATGGTCGAAAGTGTTTAGTAGCCCATACAATAGCTAAAAGTTCTCTTTCTATTGTTTAATATCTGGTCTCAGTGTCGTTCAAAGTTCGGCTTGCATAAGCAATTGGAAGGTCAGCACCATTTTTGAACTGACTAAGTACGGCACCTGCTATTGCAAATTGGCTAGCGTCCATCGTAAGATTGAATTTCAGGTTGAAATCGAGGTATTGTAGGATTGGATCATTTGTCAAAATATTTTTACACGTTTCTAAACAATTTTTGTATTCTGGGTCATCAGGGTTGATTTTTGCTTCTTTCTTTAAACATTTCGTTAGAGGTTTTGTGAGAGATGCGAAATTCTTAATGAATTTTCTGTAGTATCCTAGTAGTCCTAAAAATCCTTTAATTTGTTTGACTGTTTTTGGTATGGGATAGCACTTAATTGAGCCAATTTTTTCGGGGTTCGGTTTTACTCCATTACTGGTTACTTACTGGTTACCAAGTGTCCAAGAAATGCTACTTCTTTTCGCAAGAATTCGGTCTTATCTAACTCTAACTGCACTTTCAATTTTGCTTTCCTTAATCTCTCAAACACTTCACGAAGTCTACTTATGTGCTCTTGGAGGCTAGTTGAATAAACGATTATATTGTCAAGGTAAACTAAACAAATTTCGTTTTGAATACCTCTTAATACATCAATCATTGCTTTCTGAGATGTTGGGGGTCCATTTTTCAAACCAAACGGCATTCTTAAAAACTCGTAGTGTCCCGTGTCCGACGAAAAGGCGGTCTTTTCTACGCTATTTTAATCCATCTCAATTATTTGGTAGAATCCTGAGAATAAATCGAGAACAGAGAAGTACTATGATCGGCCTAATTTATCCAATAATATATCTGTGATGTCGGGTAATGGGAATCGGTCATCTATTGTTTTAGAATTTAGGCTATGGAAGTCGATTACCATTCGAAATTTCTTTTTGCCTGAAGCATCTGCTTTTTTGGGGATGATCCAGAGTGGGCTATTCCATGGGGAAGAACTAGGTTGAATTATGTTTTGCGCTAACAAGTCATCGATTTGATTGTTGATTTCAGTTCGATAGACTTCTGGATATCGATAGTTTCTTGTGTAGACGGGGATCTTGTCTGTTGTCCTCATCACGTGCTTGATTTGATTTGTGAAGGAAAGTTTTTCGCCTTCAACATAAAATATATCTTTATAATTTCTTATCAATTTTGTAATCTCAGATTTCTCTTCATCGTTCATGTGGTCTGTCATAATTTTGTTGAGGTCCAATGTAGGTTTACTGTGGTTAAACATGTTGAAATTTGGATGATTTAGTTTGGATTCAAAGTTTTCGGGTGATAGGCCTACACATTGATAGTTCTCGATAGGTTCAATTTTGATTGTTTGAATGAAGTTGAGAGTTTTATTTTGTGTAGTGGGATTCGTAATTGTACACAAAGCACGACCGTCTGTCACTTTAACTAGCGACTCAGGAATTTCTAAGCCTTTGATGTTTCTGTAATGTAACACCATCACCATTCACAATGCCATTGACCCTCATGCAAACAATACGTGATGTTCTGGCTTCAATGAGATGACTTTCTTCCACCTTTTCATATGCCTTCTCTCTCTGATCTAGATTGTGATAGAAAATAGGTAGTTTTTTCCCACACAATATTATTACATTATTTACGAAGTCACACGAGGATTCCAATTTCTTAATGTTATCTAAGCTTAACAACAGATCAAATTTGTCATGAAATCAAATAGATGGAATTTCAATTTTTGTTTTCCTAAAATTTGGATGTCACAACTGAAGTTTTCTTTTGACGTTCTGTGAACTGTGTTTACTTCGAAGTGATCTTTTACTATCGTTTCTTTGTAGAGTTCTTGTCCGAGAAATGGTTTAATAAAAGATTTTGTACTTGCAGAATCGATTAGTATTTTCATGTTTGTTTTGGGGTCATAGAAATACGGTAGCTCATTATCGGTGTCTCGGAGATTCATTATGGAGAATCGTTTTGTAGGCTGGTGTGGCCTAAAAAATGGTTTTTCTGAGATTGTTCAATTTCATTGAACTTTTGTTCGTCAAAATAAATCTGACTGTTCTGCTGATTTTCAAGCGATAGATTTTGGAATTTGGGTATTTCTTCAAAACTGTTTGTAGCTTCGCCTACTTGATTTTGTTTCTGGATGTTGTTGCTAGTCATTTGAAATAGACGTAGATTTTTCTTGGCTGGTCCGTCATATGTGTTTCGAGTGGAAATACTCATTGGGGTAGGCTGGTACTGTTGTTGTTGTTGTTGTGGTGGTGGTGGGTCGATGTCAAACGAGGCAAACGACAGAAGAGTCCTGCGACAGTCGAGACCAGCGACGGTAGAGACCGGCGACATTCGAGGCCAGCGACGGTAGAGGACTCCTGAAAAAGAGGCCTCAAATGTCGCCTGCGTTAGGCGACAGGCGACATTTGAGGCCACTAATTTTCGAACAGTTGGAAGGCGACATTTGAGGCCACTAATTTTCGAACAGCCACTAATTTTCGTCTAATTTTCGAACAGCCCGACAGTCGAGACCTGCGACCGTAGAGGACTCCTGAAAAAGAGGCATCAACTGTCGCCTGCGCTAGGCTCTCCAGAATGGTAGACAGCACCAAAAGAATTATCATTTAATTTGTATGGATTTACCAGCAATTGAATAATATATTATATCCCATTATTCTTTCACATTATGAATAAGTATTGCAACTTTACAACTGAAAATATACCTTAGCTGCTTCTTCATAAAAACGAAATTTTCAAACTCGTGAATATATTCACGAGTTTGAAAATTTCGTTGAATATTATTCAAAAAATCCATATACTGTTACAAATCAATAACTTTTATTAATTTCACACATTCACATTTTACGATTTTTTGATCCATACATTGAGCTTTCCTCGTAAAAACTAAATTGATTAATTATTTCATTAATGATGTCAACGTTAGTAGACAGAAGGTTGATCACTCACAGGTGTGAGATTCAAAGTGGTGGGGGGAACGCCAGCGTGACGTCACGCGTAGTAAAGAAGTGATGGAGTAACTACACTGAACATACAGTTTATTCATTGTAGCTTCAAATACATCGTCATTCAACACCCTTACAATTAAGATAGAACATTGAAATTCTCTGTACTTATAGCGAATGAATCACCGATTCTAATGATGTAGTTTAATACACAAATTTCAAGTTCATTCAAATTGTATGAATAAAATAAAGTTGGAAGTTTTCAAATTTTAAAGACGTGACATGAAAAAGTTAATTAGCTAGAAAATTCTTAATTTTTTGGGTACCGTAAGCAAGTTTTGTTAGCAAGAAAGTTCGAGATAGAATGACAAATTTAAAATTTCATTTGTTCTTTTTTCTCCAAGACTAACCTTGCCCTTACAATAAAAAAATATCATGTCTTTAATTCCCTTGAATTTTGTATTCACTTGCATGAATGTACAAACTGAATGTTTTTCTTCTTATTTCTTCGTTCCTCACTAGCAATTTTCAGTTTCTCGTTCATGTAACTAAGTCTAATGAAAGTTCTTGTCCGCGCAAATTTTCGTAAGATTCGATCATTCACTTCTGAGAATGTTTTTTTTTCAAAATGTTCAGATATTGTCCAATAACTTGTTTTGTGTTCGAGACAGTATTTCCGTGAATTTTCATAAATATGTCATTCGCTTGTTGAATGATCCTTGAAAATTCATCAGTAGGACATGTTAAACCCCCTCTACTCAAGGCTTCAATCCAATTACTGTTCGAGTACATTGCTTTTTTGTACTGGGAATCAGTTTCTTTATGAATTACATATCCTGCAACATATTTCAGGGCTTCTTCTTCTTCTTGTGTGTTCAACAATGTACCTTCATAATTTTCTTTGAAGCTGCAGCTTAAATCTTTGACATCATCGTATCTACTTTCTTCTTCTGCTTCTTGGAAGGAATTTTTAGAAGCATTGTACTAGTCAGAAAATTTGACTCGTCTTCTTCTACATTGCTTCCAGTGGAAATAGAGGGAAGATTTGCTCCAATAATCAAAATTTTTAATCTATTTTTGAATTCCACTGGTGTTGGATGAGAGTATTGGTTTCCAATCCCTCTTATTCTTGAGAAAAAATTCTCCAACACATCTTGATTTAGCTTATGGGTAAGGATGAATTCTAAACCATATGACTTCTGTAGATCATTGAAAAGTCCCTTCATAGATGATATTGTCATCAATATCCCTTTTTGGAATGGCATTAATGATTTTTTACTTCCCATCCTTATTTCAAAAATCAATCATTCCATTCGATTTAATATGCATTCTTGCTCAGTCAACTCAACACCATAATGCACTATGCCACGGTTTTCTTCGATCATTCACAAATCTAGAGTTCATCACATCGAAAAACTTATCAACCAATTCAAAAAAATCACTCCATTCAGGATTATATGGATGTTTCAATTTGAGGAGAGTTGCTGAATGGTGCGAAAATAATTGAACAGCCAAGCTGACCTTCTGTCTCATATTTCCATTAACTTCCAAATGTAAGTTCGTCAATTTTGGAGCTAGCTTCAGTTCATCTTCTTCTATGATGCTTTTGATATTCTCTTTCTCCAACAATTGACCTTTGGGAAAATTTATTCCATGATCAAGGAAGTTGTTCCTGAGCAATTTCAGAAGATGTGGCACATCATTAAATACCCAAATATGATTAGAGGTGATTGATGGGTGATTGAAGAATGATTTTGCAATTGTCACATTTAATGAATTCCATAGACTTTGGTTCCCTCCGCCCATGTCACTCACTACACCAACAACTTTGAAGTCTGATTTTTGCAGTTCAGAAATAACTTCAAAAAGAATAGCTTTTGTCATTTTTTGATCAAATGCATAATATATTATTTGCTTCCATTTCCTACATAGACCCCTAGCCATCACAATCTGAACTTTTGAGTGTGGTCCAAGAATTTGGTCTTCTCTTTGGTCATACACTACACGTGAATCTATACTCATCTCATCAAAGCTCAAGATAGTCAATTTCTCGATTGTCTCCATAGCTTTCGATTTTGCTGTCATAAATGTGAGAACTTCTTTTTGAAGTCCTGGAAGACATTTAATATTCCTTGTTCACTTTGATAGAGTTGACAATCCTGGTAATGGTAAGTTCATTTTTAATCTTAGAAAGTTGTATGCTCTCCTAGATAAAGAACGAAGTGTTAATGCTGAAACAATATCACTTTCATTCCATTTCAGTCTTTTATTGCTCAGTAGCCTTGCAATTTGACCTTCGGTGAACACTTTTTTCAGCACTTTTCTGGCATAACTTTCATTGTCCTTTGAATATCTTGAATACGTTCGTTTAATTTGAAAATTTGTTGTTGCAAACTTACAATCTTCTTTTTCCTCGTAGCTGAGAGTTTTCTTACTTTGCTCACCTCCTGTTCTAGATTATTAACTCTAATCTGAAGCAACTGTAGCTGTCTTTGCAGTTCATTTTCCTTAATCACTGAATTCATATTATTGTCTACTGGTGACTCAGTATCAAAGTTAGTGTCTACTAACGTTGGCTCAGTATCACATTCCACATTACAAACTGGTGCATCAACTCCACTGGATGATTGTAATATATCGTTTACCAACTGTTTGCAATGTCTAATGGCCACACGGATGTCACGACTGGAAGTTGTAGATAATGTATTCTCAAATTTCGGTAAGAAGAGCTTTGGAGCAGCATCTTTTTTCAGTTTTTTCTTTCTTTGATGTCCAGTTAATTCCGCTTGTAAATCTCTTTCATAATCATCATTTGAAAAATGAATTGAACATATGAATACATTATTCGCATTGAATTTGTCGAATCTTCTACAAGCTACAATCCATTGTTTTCTTGTTAATGTATCCCTAGGAAACCTGTGATACATTAATGAGCTCCCAGTCTTTCTCGCATAATTTTTACAACTCTGAACTGCACAGCTAGCAGGCATTGCGGAAAAATAACTTATAAAGTGGTCAAGAATAAACTAATTATGTACATAAAATATCAATTAAGGTGTTGTTTGATTTGTATCACAGTCATGATGATGCACACAAAAAGACTACAAACTAATATCTATAACATAGACTATAACTATATATATAATAATCAACTAATAACGCACTGCAAACATCGCCTAACACTTCATTGTTCAACAATGTTCTTCAATATTCAACAATAATATATACACCGATAATAAAACGAAAAAAATTTTAAACCGATAAACTGATCCCGATAAATTTGAAGCATTGCATTCACATAATATTATGCATTGAAGACATGCTGGAATCGAACACATGTTATACAATTTGTACTACAGCCTACGTCACAGCTGCAGTTCCCACACTCCAATTGCATTTCAACTCCAATTAAATTAGATGAGTGACCAACCTTCTGTCTACTAACTTTGTAATGATGTAGCTTATGGAATGAATCACACATGATTACTTTCATATGATGATTACATCATACGTCAAAATAGAATGAACATATAGCTACAATCTCATATCCTACACTCGGCCATTCTGACAAATTGGCTTGCCCTCAAGCCATAAAATAAATGAATATGAAAAGGATTACAAACATAAACAAAACATAGAAAATAAAACAAACATAAACTGATGAAACGAACGTGAACAAAACATAACAATGCATTACATGCAACACTGCTTGATAAGACTGACTTTCTTTGGCTGTTTGGGTACTTAGAAATCTTTTCATTAATTTCCTTCTCTTTATTGAGTATGCATCAATTCATACATATTCTTCATTCTATAATTATTCTTATCAATTTCACTTTTCCCAATACTAGCCAATATTTCTTTTTAATTTCTTTCTAAATTCATACCTCGACTTTCTTCCATTTCCACATCTTTCCTCATTTTTTGTACATTCTCATTCCGTTCTCCAAGTTTTTCCTTAATTTCATAATTCGATTCAATTCCATTTTCCTTTCCACTATTCCATCTAACTTCCCTTTCCAACTCATCATCACCCTCTTCCTTCCTCTTTTCACCATTTCCAATGTGCAGATGACTGTGGGCTACAGATTTTAAACTTACATAACCATTAATACTTTCAAGTTCTTGATCAATAATTTTCTATAATTCTCCACTACAAGGATTTGATGAGTTATCATTACAAGGAATCAGATCAAATGCTTGTAAATTTTTAGATTGATTTCGGTATTCAAATCTAGGTTTTGAAAAATGTTCCAACTTATTGTACCATGGTTAGAAATCAACTCTGAGTCAAGACTAACTTTTTGATTGTGATTATAGTTACCACAAACTCTGTTTCGAATTCTATGATACCAAAAGAGATTCTATGAAGAATTCTACGAGTTCTATGAAGATGAAGATGCAAAAATCAACAATGAAGATAATGCATGATAATTATTATAAGAGTTAAGTGTATGGAATTGATGAAGCGGAATAGGTTGGAACGGTATTGATTAGTATTTTTGGATAGATTCAACTGCGCTTAACCATTAAAACACTTCTCAGTCCTTCCCAGTTCTTTAAGTCTATAATAATAATTATGGATTGTCAGTTGGCAGAATTCATTTGTATTGGTATTGTGCAGTCTTCAAGTTCACCATGTCTGCTCATATTTCGAGAAGAGAAACGTTACCTGAGCGTCGTGACATTAGCTCAGATAATATAAATCCTTGACCAACCCCCACCTCCCCCCGCCTAGAATCTGCCTCTGGTTGCACACAACATTATTATTTTATCGCACAAATCGATTGAGTCTCTCTAGGAAAAGGGGATTATTGATAAGTGGAGATTGTGCATGAAGCGTGCGATGGTAATGAAAGTTCATTCGAAAAACGTCCGGTAGCTAGATGTGCAAGATCTTGCCGAGAAGAAAGGCCCATTAGAAAAGGTAACTAACCTGAAGTCATTAAATAATAGTATTTAACAATACTGGTGTTTCACAATTGACATAAATTGTATGTATATTTCGAGTTAAAACCAAAGATATCAATAACTTTCTGAAAATCAAAATTTCGTAATAATTCCACGAAATCGGAAATATATATCTAAAAATTATATTAGAAATGCTTTCTCATTTTTCACCTTAAAATTAATTTTACCAATAACTTAAATGTATAATTCAAAGTCCCTCTGGGCGTATTTTTGTGCTCTAAAATCTAAGATCAGGATACAGGTTGATTTTTTCTTTGAATTTCACTTATTTCTTAAAAAATCATAACTCAGTACTTATTGGAGATAGACAGTTGCGAATGATCTCATTTTATAATCTAAAACAATGGCTGGAGCAAATTTTTCCGTCAGATCACTGGATTTGGCAGAAAACTGGAAAATGAGCTGAAAATACGAGTTTCTGGACTATTTGTTCCGGTCTTCTCTCATGTATCCAAAAATATATTTAAAAATCATAACTAAAATATAAATTGAAAGCACACCGCCTTTTTTATGTCTATATTAACAACTGGACTAAGAAGTTCCTGTGACAACTATAGAGAAATCAGCTTGCTAAACACTGCTTACAAAATCTATAGCATGATTATCAAGGAGAGGATGCAGCCCGTAATGGAAGTTCTCCTCCTGGAAGAGCAATGTAACTTTACTTTTTAATACTACCTCACCACGCTATACTTTGGGGGGGGGGCGCATATCAAAATCTCGCCCCGGGCGCCTATTAACCTCGGGGCGGCCCTGTTCCTGGAAAACTAACAGGGGGTTCACGGTCAACCCCATCCTTGAGAAACAGACTTAAAGAGAGACTTAAAATGGAATAAAGAGAGAGAGAGTAACTAACCTATTTCTCGTGCATGAGGTAGGTAGAGCAGTTTATTCAAAATAACACTCATGTCGAGATATTTTATCTGTAGAACAGCTTTTTTGACGACTTTGAAAAAATCATCAAATTTCACAATTATTAAAAAAAAAAATGTACTCTGAAAACAATATACAATACTATGATCGTAGTTTTAAATATCTAGCCGAATAAATAAACCAGCAGTGATTGATTAACCCGTGCTGTGTTCTAATGTGCTATGTATCATAATATATTTAAAATTGTTTTATGTAACTTTATTTTTCCAGATATGAGGGTGATCTTGACATGTATCCTGATAATATAAACAAATTATTTCAAAAATTGACTCATTCAAGTCAATGAAGATCAATTTTTGTATGAGATTAGCAAATTGTTCTACACATCTGAACGATTAGGCTATGGTTATTCACTATATTACTACCCTCTCAATGAAATTAGCTTACAATTTTATGCTATTTAGGGCTATTGAATTTTAGCTTTTCACAGTCCTCCTCTGCTGGGTGGCAGTCTACAATTGAACTAGATTAAAGACTCAAGGATCAAGGTGTAAATTCATAAACAAATCCAATGATACACAAAGCAGGCATAATTTATTATTTACAACACAAGTAATTAAAAATGAAACTTATAACGTGCCATCAAATTGATATAATAAGAGAATTTTATCATGATTAATGGAACCAGGAAAGGACTAGAGTTTTTTTCAAATGGTTTAAAGTAGCACAATTCAGAATGTTTTCAAAGTTTTACAATGAATAATTATTAAAAATTGTAAACAAAGTAAAACGTTGCTATGTTGAACTGATCTGTTTGAAAAATAAAAATAATTTATTTCCACTAGACTTTTTTTTACAATTAATAAAATATAAAAAATATTTACCATATTATTTACATATATTTATAATAAGACGGTATCACAATGTAGATACTAGATTATCAACTATACAAACTGAAACAGTTTACAATACCATATAATTCTGATTATTAAATAAAATATTTTTTACCAGCATTATGAAATTGGAGATAACATGATTAATCAGATTTATTAGCAAAATTAATTTACAATATGGTAAAACATACACATTTTTGGTTAACACTTGTACCTACAGAATTATATACTATTTACAGTATAAAATAATACAGTATTTATAGGATATACGATACATTAAAAATACAGGTACATAGTTCCATAATTTTAAAATCAACACTAAGCAATGAACAAATAATAAAAATAATACAAAAAGCAATATAATATAATGAGTAAGAAAATAAGTTTCCCACAAAAATTACTCTGACCACAGACAGCTAAAGATGGCTCTGAAAAAAAATGTTTCACCATGTTAGGTATCTATCTTTGAATTAAATATCATTGTTGGTAACTTTTGAAAAAAAGGTTCATATAAAAACGTGAATTAAGTGTTGTTAGTGTATCTTTCGGAATGTACTGAATTCGTTCCAACGATTAATTCAATAAAATAAAAGAGGATATAAGAGCGCTTCATCTTTATGAGATTCACGTTTCAGTCAGTGGTGGAAGCGTATTAGCAACGTTTCAGTTTCAAATAGATTTCTGGTAGGATTGTACTTTAGCACAGCCGTCTGCGGTAAATGGCAAAACGATGTAATTCTCAGCCGTCAGTCAACTTGATCTGTATTCAAGTAGGCTACCTAGTTAGTTAAATTTCTATATCAGCATGACTTTCAAAAGAATTCACACAACAATGCAAAGCCTCAAGTGAATAGAAATTCTGCAGTAGTCTATTTCGATTTTCTATTTCTATTACAAAAATAGGCAATATACTGTAGATCTAAAATCTGAAATATGGTAGCCTTTATAAAATGTTTCAATCAAGAACCAAGATTTATCATAGTCCACATTATCAAATTTAGATGAGCTGAAGATTGTTTGTTTACATCTGAACAGACACTCCTAAAAGCCAAAAGCAAACATTCCTGCCAATTTAACATCTGTGCGGAGTTGGAAGAGGATAGTGTTATCTTCTTCGTCAAATAACTGACAATGATGGCAAACAATTCTAATCAGATGCTGACTTTCGAACGTGAATCATACTTTAAGTAGCATATCATCATTAATCTTCATGTAAATAGTTTTACACAAATTTAAATATAAGTATTTAGAATAATTCTTTACCGTACAGTGTTGTGCATACAAATGTACCTCGATCACCTGAGCAAAGTTTGGAGTCACATTCAGCCTAAAAGGAAAACCAAATTGCATAATTTCATTCAATAGATTTAATACATTCTTGGACAAGCTACTTGTTATGGGTGTTGAAAATTAAAACTAAACAAACAATTAGATTGGTACAATAGGCTGCTTGTTAAAAAATTCTTTCAACTTATAATAATTATAAAAATATTAGTACATTTTGCTTTCTGAAATCTCATTGCCCATGTCATACAATTATTGGACAGAATTTATGTACATAGTTTCTAAGGAAGAATTTAATAAAAGGCTTATTCAGTACTCAATTGAGGAATGTTCTGTGTAAACAAAGAAAGATAAGTAGTGATTGTTGGCCAGTAGGTTTGTCGGTAAGTTTGTATACTTTTAATTAAAAACACCAGGATGTTGTGTCATGAAGGAACTTGCTTTTTCTATTTTTGGGAAATGAATTGCATTTGTTCGAAAAAAATGGAAAGGTACAAAGTCCATGATTTGGTTTCATAGGCTCGGGCAGGACTGCTCCTTTTTTTCTGCTTTGAACTGCATGACCAGTGCATCAAGACTCTGTAAACCAAGTAGGTGACTAACATAAGAGTTGCGTTTTAAGATTCCCGATTCTATTAGACCGTTTTCTTGCATACTTATTGAAGCCCATAAGTGATTAGTAGGTTGAATTTTTAATGCATTGTTTCTGGGTACAGTATTATATTTAAAAACCTTGTGTTTTGAGTTATTTACTTGAAATCTTAGGTATTTTTTTTATTAACTGACTTGACCTGAGGTTTTCTTGAATTTCCACTTACGTATTATTTTATACATTGTTTTGATTGTTGTTTCAGATTTTAAACCAATTTTTGAAACCGTTTCTTTGCAATTGAATAGTTTTCCTCAAATTCAATTATCACTTTATTTACCTCATTTCTCTCTCGTTCTTTGGTAGTGGACTAATAGACCGCTCCTTCAAGATTACCTTCTCCTTATCCCTCAATTCACACCTCGTTTCAGTTGAGGACGAATAGACTGCTCCAGTTTGAGATATACTTTTCCTCCCTTGTTTTGGTTGTGGAAAAATAGTTCACTCCCGTTTGAGATTTCCTTTTCCTCTCTTGTTTCAGTTGCAGACAAATAGATTTTTGGCGCCCAAACAGGGACTCAACAATTGTTATGTTGAGTTAAGTTATAATTATGTTTGTTTGAAACATCGTTTGATTATTGACTCCATGTGTTGAGTTTAGCAATAGTTGTGTTTTTTTTGTTGCATTTGATTATTGACTTGAGTGTTGAGTTAAGTGATTGTATTGTAGATCTAGTTTTAGTAACAGTGTTTGACCAAAACAGTTATTGATTTGATCTGAGTTCAGTGGTAGTATTGTTTGTTTGAAATGACTAGTGAAGCATCATTTTCAGTTTTATATTCTTTTTAACTTTCATTCAAGTGCGACAAGATGGATTTTGGTTTAGTTAAGATCTGGCAGGTTCTTTAACATCTGCTGGAATTACGTTTCCTGTGGCAAGGTGCACTTGATGGGCAAGATCGTGACAAGCCCAAAAAGGATAACAAGAAAAATCAGGTGCCAGAAACCAAGCATCTATGGGTTTACAAGCTAAGCCAGTAGCACAACCTTCAGTTAGAACAGCTTTAACAGTCACCACTACCATCCCCACTTATGTTACCACGAATCTGGTAGTACAAGCAGGAACAACAACTCATAGTAGTGTAACTAGTGCTGTCAAGAGGACTACATCACACACACTTCCAGATACAACATCAAGGATGCTGGAGGTCCGGACAACATGGGTTCATGGACTCAGCAAGGAACAGATTGTGGTGGAGCTAGAGAAGTATGGACATCCAACAACAGGGAACTACCAACAACTTAAAAACGACTTGCTTGGAAGGATTCCATTGTATGGTCCATCACTAGCAGAAGGATCTACAGCTATTCAGAATGTGGGTGGATTCACGAACCAGGAGGTGGATGCCATCAAGGAAATTCTGGGCTTACCTCCATATGTAGACTATCAAGAAGTCAAATAAGCTCTTAGTGCCTTGAGGTACTTTGGCAAGGAGCCAGAACCTTCAATGGATACCCAGGATCAGGAACAAATTCCAACTTTGCAACAGACCAAGCCATGGTCCTCCCTCCTTCCATGATGCAGATGGAGGAGATTGTGATACAGTGCTGTGTTATTACTCTGGTCCTCATGAGCAATTCATGCCCTCCATGCAAGGTGGGCGTCAACAAATTTTCAGCCCTCCAGAAGTGAGACAGGTCCACAGGGAAAGTCCACATGGCATATACAGAGCAGAACGAGCTTTTGCTGTTGGGGAAGATGAAGACAAGGCGTCAGTGTGCTCAACAGTACGAAAATGGAACCTCATGTTTGATGAGAAGCCAAGCAGTGATGCAATCTCGTTCCTGGAAAGACTGGATGAGTTGGTGGAAGCCTACATGCTACCTACAGGCAGTTGGATGATGAAATCCGGAGATGCACACAAGGAGAAGATGAGACATACAGTGACCATGAAGAAGCTCTCAACACATTGGTGTGGAGATGAGGAGGACTTAGTGGAGTAGGGAAGATAGAAAGAATCTATCTCAATATAAACCCAAGATATAAGCTAAGGTTTTTCCAATTTTTCTTCATTTAGCAAAATTGTTGTTTTCAAGCACAGGAGTTATGTCATCACAATCCACGTCACCACAAATTTCAATTTCAGTGATGTTTACGTTTTGAAACTCATTTTTTAAATTTGTAACATAATCCTCCAGAAAAATTAGTTTTGTAATACATCTTTTCTTAAAGTCCTCATAAGGATCACCTGATTCTCTTTTTGAACTGATCTGTGGTATAGTGATATCGATAAAGAAATTTTGATTCTTGAAGGTATTGTAATAGCAGAAGAGCGCCCTATACTTCATGGTAGCTAGAACAATTTGTTTGCCAGCTCTTTGACAAATCTGTCTAGCTGATCTCCCTTGGATCATATTGCCTGTCAGGTCAACTTCAATGGTTCGAAAACCTACAAAACTTTTTGTCAAATATTCAAAGCCTTCATTTTCAATAGAATTATATGATAAATTTAGTGATGCTACCTGAGAGCCCCGAAGACCATGTGGTTCACATTTGAAGAACTCCTGAGTAATTTTCGACAATAGTACTTCCCCCAATGATACCACCGGCAGTTGGATGATGAGGTCCGGAGATGCACACAAGGAGAAGATGAGATGTACAGTGACTATGGAGTAGCTCTTAACACATTGGTGTGGAGATGAGGAGGACTTAGCGGAGTGGAGAAAATTGAGAGAATGTATATCAATATACACCCAAGATTTAAGCTGTTTGTGAGGATGGAGGACTTCAGCAGCCTTGCATAATTGACAAGGTTAGCCAGTATGAGATTTATACAAAAAATGGAATTGCCAACCTCCACCTAATTCAAGCCAAGAATTGGTTGCTGTGACAGCCTATCCTGACCACCCATGCAGACCTATGTTTCAAATGTTGAAGGGGACACAAGCACCAAGTCAACCAAGGAGACCAAGAACTCTGGAAGTAGTCCTAGGACCGACATCTCAAATACAGCAAATAGCTAAGCAGCAACTCCAAAGGAGACCAGTGCTAAACCAAATTTGGAGGGTCAACTGACTAAGGAGTATGTTGGTTGGAAATGCAACAAGAGAGGGCATCTATATAAAAATAGCTGGGCACCCAAGGAAATACATTGCTACTACTGCAAGAAGCCATGGGTGAGAACACTTTCCTGCTCTTGTGAGGATTCGGGAAACATGCAAGGGACTTAGGAAAACCTAGTTCAACTTCATTCTGGGAACAGAACAATGCACACTAAGAACCTCTGAGGAATGGCAGTCATGGCTGGAAAAAGTGAAGAGCTTCTGCAAAGTAGACTACACTAAAAAGCATACTGACCCCCATCCATATGTGAACTGCAAATATATGGGAAGTAGTTCAGTGCACTGGTGGACACAGGAGCAGTGATTTCACTGATGGATGCTGACATTGCTGCACACTTGGAGAAACATGTAGTTAGTCCTCAGAAAACCAGAATCTAGATATTGATGGTAGATAAGGGCTGCACTTAAATAAGAAAACAGTAAACTTTGAATTGTGAATTTGAGGCAGAGTGCCATGAAATTACTTAAGCTCTCCTCCCTAAACTTTCAGCTCCTATTATCCTAGGGATGGATATTATTACCCATCTACAGCTGATAAACATGGGTAAAGGAGTATATGGCAATGTTGGCACAGAAGAAGATGAAGAGCTTACTAGGGAACAACAGAAGCAACTGGAAGTCTTTCTCACCGTCGAGTTACCCAAGTTTGAGACCTGTTCAGGAAGAATCCACTTGGCAGAACACCACATAAAACTGAAGAAAAAGGAACCAATAAAACAGAGGTACTACCCACAGAATCCTGCAATGCAAAGTATCATTGACACAGAATTAGATGTTGGAGGAAGGAGTGATTCAGCCATCTAGCAGCCCATGGAGTTCTCCTGTAGTACTCACCAGTAAGCCTTCTGGAAAGTACAGATTCTGTATAGATATGCGACAACTGAATGATGCTTACCCTCTGCTACAAATAAATGCCATCCTATGAAATTCACTACTTTGGAATTGAGTAGGGAGGGGGGGCTCCAAGGATTGGATGCGAGTTTGATGGACTGGATGAAGAAATTTAATGTCCTGAATGAGCAGTGCAACAAGAATCTTCAATTAGCATCTGAGAGTCAGGCAAGGTATTTCAATTTGAGGAGGCGGGAGGTAAACTTTGGAGTCAGTGATCGTTTGCTGTGAAATATGATGGGCTCTACCTGGTCACTGCTAGGATTGGCCCAAACTTATATTCACTTTCCAGGGATGGTGGGACTACAGCGGCAAGGCGCATTTCAAAGACTTGAAGAAATATGTGGTGTAACCCTTTTTAATATAGTTTGTCCCTGCCTATAGAGCATGGAAGTCCTGAGACCAACCCTATCAGTGAGTGAGGGAGACCTGGCCACTTTGTCTCCAAATGACCTACTGAATGGAGAGGTGATAGGGGCTTATTTGCATCTGGTAGAGAGGGATAGCCATACATCAGGGTCCTGGCTATGGGCACCTAGTTCTTCCCCAGTATTTATCGTCGGCATTATAGTGGTGTTTGGCGGCTCACTGAGACCCAAACCCGTGAGGATGTCACCTCTCTTTGAGGTGCCAGTCCATGAAGCACAGTTACCAAATAAATGCAGTTTAGTTAAAAGGGCATCAGTCCATTTTTTTGACATTTTCACTTTTTTGGTTGATTTTGAAACTACATTCCTGAAGCTTCTGTTTAATGTTGAAATGGCATCAGTCCATTTGATATAACAGCTGCTATAGCCTTCCATATATCTGAGTTTTTGTTAAAAGGGCATCAATCCAGGACTGACGCCATTTCAAAAAAAATCTATTGGCAGCCCTGGTTTCACAGCTGACTCAACTCTCATTCTTTGCTTCTGCTGAAGGTAATATTTCAGGTTATCTCGGTGTTTGATGTTTTCAAGCAGTTTCTAGCCTGCATAGTGTTTGATCTTAGAAACAATTAGTAAGAATTTTTTTGAAATGAGTGAAACTGAGGAAATAGATGTAAATGTTTCTGAAGAAGGCAGCCGGTTAAAGAAAATGTATAATCCGAGTGAGTACAAAAGAAATGTAATAAAGAAAGCTATTTTGAAAGAAGATACCTACACCAACCATAGAGGAACTACTGTTGTTGCTGAAAAGCCAAAACTCTCTTGAGGGTAAATGCTGTTTCTTCATTTTTTGTTCTGTTTATTTCATTGAAAATATAGTCACAGTTTTCTCAAAACAAATATCAGTGCAATTTTTATTTAAAAATCATTAAAATGAGAATTTTAAATGTTGATAGTTTTAGACCTGGATAAAAGAAATATTCAACTTGATAAATCACCATAGACTTGATTATTTTTATGAATAATCCAGTGATCTGAACTAAATTTCTCTTTACTGGTCCAGTAACTTTTCTCTTGAAAGGTTTTTATTTGTCTCAACTAACTGCTCAAATCAACTTTCACCTTAGAACCAAACATTCTTTCATGCTGCAGCTAAAGAGAGGAGTATTGCACTGGATGTGATGAGTATTAATTACAACCTTTTGCAGACTACAGTTTTTCAAGCATTGTTTTTTCTTTTTCAGGTGCAAGAAAAATGTCTTGAATCTATTGGAGAAGACAACATTAACTTGATTTTTTCTAAATTCCACGATCTACGGTCAAAAGATGAGCAAGACCTTTATTATCTCTATGGATTGATTGATGTTGAAGTAGTTACAAGAAGGTGACCTCGAGTTGAAACACCACGGATAAATGCATCTTCTTTCAGCTATTCTTTGCTTGTAGGCTCGACAAAACTGAAGTATGTATGAAAGCTTTTTATCTACGTTTGGGATTACAATAAGAAGGTTAAGGAGAATAAGAGAGCTCCAAAGAAATTGTGATACCCCAGAAGACAAACGTGGTAAATCAATCAGCTTCACTGTCTCTGATAGAGAAATGCTGTGAATGAACACATTCAATCCATACCTCTCCAGGAATCTAATTACAGTGAAAAACCTATAAAATATTACAGTACAGATTTGAATTTGAAAATCATGTTCAACCTATACACAGAAAAATATCCAGATTTGAAAGTAAGTTATAGCTTCTATAGATTTTTTTAGAAAACTACAACTACCGTTTTGGGAGGCCGCAGGTCGACACATGCTGTACCTGTGAGGAATTTAAGCTCAAATTGAAATCTCCACACTTGAATGACAGTGCAAAAAGGACATCAGCAGCCGAACTGATGATTAACATCAGAAGAAGCAAAAAATTTTATTCTGCTCTGCAGCATGAGCGTTCAGATAATGCTAAGCTAGAGAAAAATGTTTTGTCTGTAGCAATCGATTATATCCAAAATATATCCTTGCTCAAAGTCCCAGTTCAGGAGCTTTGCTACCTCAGGCAGTTAACAGTTAATACATTTTGTATAAGTGATATAAAACATAAAACCAGTTCATTGTATGTATATAATGAG
The DNA here is from genome assembly GCF_014356525.2 of Nilaparvata lugens. Taxonomy (NCBI): domain Eukaryota; kingdom Metazoa; phylum Arthropoda; class Insecta; order Hemiptera; family Delphacidae; genus Nilaparvata; species Nilaparvata lugens. Next base: position 63,179,336 of record NC_052504.1, on the reverse strand, counting down.
AGTGATCGGAAGAAGGGTCCTGATGAGGTTTGCACATTGTTGTTATACTTTCTTAAAGAAATTCCTGCCAATATAACTGAACTTGGAATTTTTTCTGGCAACTGCTATGGCCAGAATAAGAACCAGACAGTATCAAGATTGTTAAAAAGGGCAAAATTGTTGTTTTCGAGCACAGGAGTTATGTCATCACAATCCACGTCATCACAAATTTCAATTTCAGTGATGTTTACGTATCTTTTCTCAAAATCCTCATAAGGATCAACTGATTCTATTTTTGTACTGATCTGAGGTATAGTGATCTCGATAAAGCAATTTCGATTCTTGAAGGTATTGTAATAGCAGAAGAGCGCCCTATTCTTCATGGTAACTAGAACAATTTTTTGCCAGCTCTTTGACAAATCTGTCTAGCTGATCTCCCTTGGATCATATTGCCTGTCAGGTCAACTTCAATGGTTCGAGAAACTACAAAACTTTTTTAGTCCAGTCAATAGACATAAAAAAGGGGGTGTGCTTGCATTTTATATTATAGTTCTGATTTTTTAATATATTATTTGGGTACATAGGAGAAGTCCAGAACCAATTTCTTCATGCAAAATTTCCTTGTGCTAGATACAGGAATAGATGATGCTTATAACTTTCGACACAATGCTCAGATTTCATCGTACTACACTTCATTCTTCTTGGCTCGTCAAGGCGGTCCAAAATGCATCATAAGTCAAATTCGGTAAGTGGAAAATTTATTGTTGAGTGTACTAAAGCCCAGATTTACACAAAAAATGGCCAATTTCTGTATTCAAAGCTATGTATCTCGGTAACCCCTAATTATAAAAATCATTACTTGATCTTGAAATGTACAATAGAATTTCCTCTTTCACCTGCTGTGAACGATTTATGGAGAAATATTTTCGTAGGATGAGATTTGATTGTTGGAAAAATCCGGAAATTGTAGACATTTTTATCATATTAACGGTTTTAGCAGTTCTATAATAGGGTTAAGTGTTTCAAGATGGATTTTAGGAAGCTGAGCTCGTAGAGGATGAATTTATGTACAATTTGGAATCAATCGAGAGTTTCTATGATGTATCAGACTCGTTTTAGAAACTCTTGATCAACAGTAAAATCACGGAAAAAATTTAAAAACTGAAATCGCCATTTTTGAAATCTTCTGTAACTTTCGAATGGTATTGAAATTGAAAGTATTATTTATTGGAGCGGGTAGAGGAGAACAATTTTCACATCCTCACTAGAATTGGAAATTTTATCAGAAGTATTTCAAAAGACATGCAGCTTTGAATATAGAAATTTGCCATTTTATGTGTATTGGAATATGGGCTTTAGTACACTCAACAATAAATTTTCCACTTTTCGACCGAATTTGACTTATGATGCATGATTTTGGACCGCCTTGACGAGCCAAGAAGAATGAAGTGTAGTACGATGAAATCCAAGCATTGTGTCAAAAGTTATAAGGGTTTGAAATTTTGATCCTTGAGGTGTCCTTAAGCGCGCCTCTCTACTAGGAAATACTAGATGAAGTGCATCTAACGGGTGATTCTCATAGAACATAATCTCATGAACTTATGTCATTGTGCAAAATACCAATGTGAAGACTATGTAGTTGGTGATGATGGTTGAAGCTGAAAATTAGGTGTTTTTCACAATACAAGGAGCATTGTTGTCAGGTGTAGCTAGAAATGTATATATGAGATAGAGCGCTGTACCTGATCTCAGATTGTAGAGCACAAAAATACGCCCAGAGGGATTTTGAATTATACATCTAAATGGTAACAATCGGAGGATATTGTTGATAAAAAACTAAAATTCATCAAAATTGATTTTTTCTTCAAATTTCACTCATTTTTGAAAAATCATAACTCAGTACTCATTGGAGATAGAGTTCCGAATGATCTCATTTTATTCAGAATTATTCATAATCTAGAAAAAAGGCGAGAGCAAATTTTTCTGTCCGATTACGAGATTTGGCAGAAATAGCTGAAAACTGAAAAATGAGCCGAAAATACGAGGTTTTTGAGCCACCCTATATCTAGCACAAGGAAATTTTGAATGAAGGAATTGGTTCTGGACTTCTTCTATGTTCCCAAATATTATATTGAAAAATCAGAACTACAATATAAATTGCATGCACCAATGTACTGGGTTAGCCAGTGAAAAGGGAAGATTTGAGATGGCCTTGACAGTTGGAATGTGAGTGGTGGGGGTAATAATGGCCGGCTCCGGTCTATCTGCGTGTTCAGCCATTTAGTCGATAATTTGGAGGCAGTTATGAAGAAATTCAACTTTGAGCCACAAAATATCTACAACTGTGATGAGACTGGTGTACAAACCACGCACCGCCCAGGTAAAATCATTGCCACAAAAGGTTCTAAACAGGTTGGGAAAATGACATCAGCTGAACGTGGACCAACTGTTACAGTCTGTGGTACAATAAATGCCTTGGGGAACAGCATTCCACCCTATGTAATATACCCTAGAGTTCGCCACCAAGAATACATGGAGAGAGGATCAGTGGCAGGCACTAAAATTGGTTGTAGTCAAAATGGATGGATGACTTCAACCAATTTTGAAGAATATCTGGACCATTTTATAAAATACTCCAAACCATCCAATGAGAACCCAGTCCTGTTAGTATTAGACAACCACGAAAGTCATATTTCACCTAGCATCATCACAAAAGCCAAGGTAACTGGACTGGTTCTCCTTACCCTGCCACCACATTGCTCCCACCGATTGCAGCCACTGGACCGAACAGTTTATGGGCCATTCAAGTCAGCCTACAACCGCATTGCAGATGAATACATGTTGAAAAATCCAGGGAAGCCAATAACTTTACAAACAATGGAGAACTCATAGGTCAAGCTATTCCCTTAGCATTCACTCCACGGAACATCATTAGTGGATTCAAGTCAACAGGAATATTCCCATTTTCAAGAGACATTTTCAATGATTTGGACTTCATGTCATCTGATGTTACAGATCGACCATGTCCAACCACAACCACAGAGACAGCTTCAACATCTCAACTTCAGTCCACACCATCACAACCTGACAACTTCTCTTCATTGTACAAGCCCCACCCAACAAAAAATTTTTGAAATGCCTACATCATCAGCTTCACCTTCTTCAGGACCAACATCTGCCAAAATCTGCCAACATCTGTCACCATCAACTCAACCCTTGAGTGCTGGAACTTCAAAGCAGTCATCAGCCAGAAGTAAAAGTGTAATCTCACCAGAAGTCATAATGCCTTTCCCCAAGGCAGGAGAGCGTAAGTAGGAAGGTCCTTCTGTAAATAGGAAGAAAGGAAAATCTCTAATTTTGACTAGCACTCCAGTGAAAGAGGGAATAGAGAGAGAGTTTGAAGAGAGGTGTAAGAGGAAACTGAATCTGTGTGCACCGAGAATGAAGAAAAAGAGGGAGAGTAGAGAAATTTGGAAGGTACCACCACGGTCACCACCATCTACAAGAGCTGCAAATGAGGATGATTTGTGTCAAGTCAGGCTCGTCTGACATCAGTTTGTTTTCTAATAATTCATCTTCATCATCTGAAACACGAGGAAGTGAATCTATCAATAGAAGAAACAAACTTTTTAGTGGTGAAATTTCCAGGTAGAAAAAATATCGTTCACTACATTGGATCAGTGGAGAAGGTGATTGATCCTTCATTTGAATATGAAGTTAAATTTCTAAGTCGGCAAGGTATTGCATTTGTCTATCCAGCAGTGGAAGACAAATCAATTGTTTCTTTTGCAGATATATGCAAAACTGTACCACTATTGTAATTAAACAGAGGGAAATATTACTTCAAAAAGACTCTTACCAATAAATACACCAATTTACGATGATGTAAAAAAATTACAATTTGAATATCTGTTGGTCTATATCAGTCTAGAATGAGTTTTTATCAAGTGTTTCTCAATAAATATTGCAGTTTTTATAGAAATTGGGTTTTATTTTTAAAATTTCAATCAGTGTCTCAAGCCTCCCCTACTGAGGGAGCCTTGAGACAAAAAACATGAGATGGTAAATATTAAATAAAAAAAATATTGTTTCTTTGACAGCCAGAAGTGTCCAAATCATAGAAAAAAGTTTATTGAAGAGTATGCAATTGATAAACCATTGAATTTTTCAATTAAGAATAATTTATGACATAAAATGTTGAAAATGTCTCAAGCCTCCCACTTCTCCCCTATCTATTTTTTTTAGTTTTCTATTTTTTGGAGATGAATTGCATTTCTCCGACCACGTGGAAACGTACAAAGTCCATGATTTGGTTCTATATAAAAGGACTCAGGCTAGACATCTCATTTTTTTCTGCTTTGAACTGCATGACCAGTGCATCGAGACTCTGGAAACCAAGCAGGTGACTAGCTTAAGAGTTGTATTTTAATATTCCCGATTCTATTAGAGCGTTAATTACTTATTGAAGCCCTCAAGTAATTAGTTGGTTGAATTTTTAATAAATTGATTCTGGGTAATTATAATTGAATTTGAACATTCAATCATTCCGTTTTGTTCTGTATTAGTATTTTGAGTTATTAGAGGCTTAATTCAAATAATCACTCTAGTTTTCAGGCTTAGCTAGGGATTGTGATTTAGTTCGACGTTTAGTTTATGAAGTGAATATTTAATTATTGGGTTTTTCTTTGTTTGCAATTTGATAAATTGCCAGTATTGGTGAGCTATAAAGAGAAGCACCGATTATAAAGTGAATATTTATTTGGTTCTGTCTGTGTTTGCAATTTGATTAATTGCCAACATTTGAATAAGATTTGTCATACATGACATCAAGACCCATTCAATTTTATTGAAATATTATTTTGTGAGTTGGAAATCTGGTCGCGGATTCAATTATTTATTTATTTACTGGTACATAAATCATGAAAGAATTATTTGGGAGAGAAGCAACAGGCTTAGCCCAAAACTGCTTCTCTACAGATTTCTATAAAAGCCTAATGCAGTCCAAAATTAGGTTATTAATTATCTTGTATGTATCTTCCACTATTCTTCACAGAAATGTCCAGTTTTAAAATATATTATATAGGTCTACGGCACAAAAAAATTGAATTTAGATGGATTAGACACAAAATAACACCAAAAAAGCACTTGACAGTTACAAACTTGGAAAATATTCAAATAAATAGGAAAATTTCAAGCCGAAAAAATCACAAACTCACTATTAAATGTTATATAATTACATTATTAAATGTAATTGATAAAGCGAGAAGATCTCCAATGTGCAAAGATGAAACGTGTTAATTGTACAATTCTACAAGGCTGCATGTTTTTTTCACATAAATAGATTTTGAATTTATCTTTAGAGGCCCGTATTCTTTGAACCGTTTGTGAAGTATAGTTGTTGAGTTAAGGAATTGGTTATCTGAAGGATTCTGACTTGAGAATTCAATTATTATAGGCTGACACAGTTCGGGCAGTTTAAACCTGCATAATTGTGTTTTCAGGATTTAAATCTTGTAGGGAAAGCTGGTGCTTTGATTCAATCAGCTGGCAGAAGTTTTTTCTATATGTTTATTTATTTAAAATCGGGAGTGTTTAACCGGACCTTTGAGGATCAGGCCAAGGGACAAGTAAGATAATAGGTAATTATACATTTTTTCTTTTCAGACCCATAATTCTAAATAATAATTTGTTTGTTTTTTCAAAACCTGTCATTGCACTTTTTTCTCTCGTTCATTCCCACCATCCTGGTTACAGATTATAATCTTGTTTAATTGTAGCTTAACTGAAGTTTCGTTTTAACACAGGGTTTTGAGTGATTTATTTATTTATTCATTTTAAATCTTTTTGTTATTAACTGACTTGACCAAAGTTATTTTTCGAATTATTTAGTAACAATATTTAAAACTTTCTTGAATTTCCACTTAGTTTGGAAATGAATTATTTTATAATTTGTTTTGGATTTAAAACCCATTTTTGAAACAGTTTGTTAGCACTTGAATAGTTTTCCTCAAATCAAATTATCACTTTATTTCCCCTCATTACTCTCTCTCTCTCTCTTTCTTTGGTTGTGGACGAATAGACTGCTCCTGTTCAAGATTACCTTTACCTTATTCCTCGATTTACCTCTCGTTTCAGTTGTGGACAAATAGACCGCTCCCGTTCAAGATTTCCTTTTCCTCTCTCGTATCGGTTGTGGACCAATAGACCACTCCCATTCGAGATTTCCCTTTCCTCTCTCATATGGTTGTGGACGAATAGACTGTTTCCGTTCAAAATGTCATTTTCCTCTTGTTTTAGTTGTGGATGGATAGACCGCTCCCATTTTAGATTTCTTTTTCCTCTCTCGTTTATGGACGAAAGGACTGCTTCCATTCGAGATTTCTTCATCTTTACATCAGTAAAAATACGCACTTAGAAATACGAAATTGATTTGCATTTGTACTCGCTTTATTAATCATTAAAAGTCAGTGGTATTTACTGGTTAGGGTTATCGCAGTGGTTGTGATTGGAACCTACTGGTTGTGATTGAAAAGCCGCTCCGAATTGAAAGCTTGTCTCATTGATTTCCGAGTTAAGACCCTGTTTTACAACATAGCTGCATTTTTCTGCCAGGATTTTGACAATGATGAGCACTTTGATCAGAAACTAGTTCTGTTCCTTTGGTCCCCGAATAAGAGCTGAGTCAACTCCATATACACATACACTGACATACATATTATCGACAGTATCAATTGTCTAGACCCCTGGAGTATATCCCAACACCCTGAACTATCTGGCACGTGGTTAAAATAGGCTATCCTGGCACAAACTATAACCAATCAACCATGGAAAACTGAACAACCGAGGAAAAACCACCCTCACAACGTTAAATTGGCTTTAAAAATCATTAAGTTCATTTGGAAATTTTATTTTTAAAATAAGCTCTTGCCTTTTTTCTAGATTATGAAATTCTGAATAAAATGAGATCATTTGGAAATCTCTACCGTTAATGAGTACTGAATTGGAGTTTTTCAAAAATGAGTAAAATTAAAATGAAAAATAATTTTGATGAATTTCAGCTTTTAACAATATCATCCGATAGTTATAATCTAAATGTATAATTTTTCAAAATCCTTTAGCGTAATTTTGTGCTCTACAATCTGAGAACAGATAGAGAGCGCTCTATATCATACAAATTTCCAGGTACAGCTCATAACAATTCTCATTGTATTTTGAAAAACACTTTATTTTCAGTTTCGACCATCATCATCAACTTCATGAAGACACCTCAAGGATTAAAATTTTCAACACTCATAACCTTTGACGCGATGATTGGATCTCCTTGTACTACAGCACATCAAGGCGAATCATAATTCAAATTCAGTCAAAGAATGGAAAATTCAAACTTGAGTTTATTCCAACCAGTATTTCAATAAAAAATAACGCTAGTATTTTACCCAGTATTTGAATACAAAATACACTAGTATTTACACAAAAAATGACCAGTTAGAATTTCAAAATCTTGAGAGGATGTGAAAAAGTTTCTCCTATTCTAACTCAATGAACAATACTTTCGATTTCAATACCATTAGAAAGTTACAGCCGATTTTAGTTTTTAAACATTTTTTCGCTGTTAATCAAGATTATCTAAAACTAGCCTGAAACATCATAGAAACTCATGATTGGTTCCAAATTGTAGTGAATTTCATCCTCCACGAGCTCAGTTACCTAAAATATTCATCTTGAATCAATGTTTGCTATCATAGAGCTGCCGAGTTCGTTAATATGGGGAAAAAACTAGATTTTTGTTAAGCAAATTTCTTGATCATTTACAGCAAATGAAAGAATGATTTTAGTCTACAATTCAAGATCTAGTAATTTTGTATAATAACGAGTTACCGAGATAAATAGCTTTGAATATAGACATTGACCGTTTCTTTTTTACTTTCCTTGCCCTACTACCATAGGTAAGGAAAGTATTGCTTTCCAAAAAAATGAAGGTACCCCAATTTCCAGTTTTCTAGACGTTTCAAGGCCCCCTGAGTCCAAAAACATGATTTTTGGGTGTTGGTCTGTGTGTGTGTATGTCTGTGAACACGATAACTCCATTCCCAATCAACCGATTGACTTGAAATTTTAAACTTAAGGTCCTTATACCATGAGGATCCGACAATAAGAAATTCAATCAAATTCAATCCAAGATGGCGGAAAAAATGGCAGATAATTACTAAAAAACCATGTTTTTCACGGTTTTCTCGAAAACGGCTTTAACGATTTTCTTCAAATTTATACCATGGATAGCTATTTATAAGCCCTACCAACTGGCATGAGTCTCATTTCTGGGAAAATTTCAGGAGCTCTGTAATATTCTTGAGAAAAATGGTGGATAATGACTAAAAAACCATGTTTTTCACGGTTTTCTCGAAAAAGGCTTTAACGATTTTCTTCAAATTTATACCATGGATAGCTATTTATAAGCCCTATCAACTGGCATTAGTCTCATTTCTGGGAAAATTTCAGGAGCTCCGTAATATTCTTGAGAAAAATGGCGGATAATGACTAAAAAACATGTTTTTCACGGTTTTCTCGAAAACGGCTTCAACGATTTTCTTCAAATTTATACCATGGATAGCTATTTATAAGCCCTGTCAACTGATATGAGTCTCATTTCTGGGAAAATTGCAGGAGCTCCGTAATATTCTTGAGAAAAATGGCAGTTACCAAAAAACCATGTTTTTCACGATTTTCTCAAAAACGGCTCTAACGATTTTTTTCAAATTCATACTCTGTATATTTATTTATCAGATCTATCAACTGGCATGAGTCTTTTTCCTAGGAAACTAATGGGGTCCACCCCATCGTTGAGAAATGGACTTTGTAACCTCCATCTCGTGCATGAGGTAGGTAGGTAGAACAGTTTATAAAAAGTACACAGTCATAGTCAAGATATTTCATCTGTAGAACAGCTGTTTTGACGACTTTAAAAAAATCATCGAATTTCACAATTTACACAAAGGAAAAAGTACTCTGAAAACAATAATTATATATACACATACAGTATACATATATATACAGTAGTCTGATCGTAGTTGCAAATATGTTGCCGCCAATTGTCATTATGTTATTCCCCTACATTATTCTCGTTTGAGAATGAGGCTTACAGTTCAATGAGCAAGGAAAGTTGTGTGAGTGTACCACACCAGATTTTTTGTGTACCGTATGGAATACTGGTTAAAGTACAATCAAGAATCAATTTTACATTTATGTAACAAATTTATGATAATGATTTTGAAACGCCTTGCCGAGCCGAGAAGAATGAGCTGTAGTACGAGGAGATCCGATCATTGTGTCAAAAGTTATGAGTTTTTGAAATTTTGATCCTTGAGGTGTCCTAATGCGTGACTCTTCACTGGGAAATACTGAAATGAAGTGCATCTAATGGGTGATTCTCAGATAAAATGATCTTATACCATTGTGCGAAATCTATGTGAGGACAATGAAGTTGGTGATGATGGTTGAAGCTGAAAATTATGTTTTTCGAAATACAAGGAGCATTTTTATTCGATGTACCTGGAGATCTATTCATGAGATAGAGCGCTCTACCTGATCTCAGATTGTAGAACACACAATTACGCCTATTCTGAGTTATACATTTAAATAATAATAATCGAATAACATGTTTGATGAAACTAAAATTCATCAACATTGTTTTTTCTTTGAATTTTACTCATTTTTGAATAATAGAGAAACACGCGAGAGCAGCAGCAATTTATGAAGTTAGTGTTGCGAGAAAATAATAATAAAATAGTACAAAAACCTAAAATATTCTACTCAGTATTCTTGTAAAAGTAATTCCAAATGGAGGAGTATGGAGTAAGCAAACATTGATTAACCTGATAACAATAAGTCAATGATTTCCGTATTGCCTTCAATTTCATTTTCTCTGAAATAAGAAATTATTTCATGCTTCTTGTTAGGTTCCATTTCTTCATTGTATAGAGGCATCTTATGTTTGAGCAGCATTTTGTAAATGAAAGGATGCAAAATGCTTTGCTCGTTGTTCACATAGTAGAATACTCTATGGAGAAGAAGAAACTCAACAAAATGAGTTAAATCCAAATTATCACACTCTTTTACAAGATCCAAAATACTGTCATATCCAAATTTGTAAGTCAAATCTATAAGGTTGTTTCCAAAAAACAAGAAAAATCTCTGAGATATTTCTTTTACAAAAATATTGATCTTATCCAACAAAACCATGTCATGATTCCTACTTCTCATATAAAAACTATCATAAATATGAACTCTATAGTTTGAGTTATCCAACAAGTGTTTGACTAGAAGTGGATAATGATTGATTGACATGACAGAGTCCTCGCAAGGAATGACGAACTCAAACTGGCCAGACGATTTGTTCAATGACACCAACTCCTTGAATAAGAACCGTACTTGCAATTCAGGTGGAGTGCTATTTCGATACACAATGCATGGAGACAGATCAATGTTTTTTTCCAAATCTTCTTCGATATTATTCTCTCCAAGCGAAAGCCAACAAATGCTCGTTTTCTCAACAACATTCATGAGGTATGTGTATCCATAATATCCAATATTATTACTATGTAGATCAATGTAAGTTATTTTTGTTTGTGGAAGGACTTGGCATAGCAGTTTAACACTATTTGCTTCGATGTAATTATTGCTTATATCCAAAGATATTATTTTAGAATCTTTCAAAGCTTCAACCAGATTTGCAAATCCCCAATGGCCCAGCTTATTATCACTCAAGTCTAGGTACACCAAATTACTGTTAGTTAGCACTGACTTCAGATCGCCCACTAGCAAATCACGATAGGATTCAATTTGAAGATGCAGTGCTATAATTTTCATATTCGACATAGATTTAAATTTAAGGTTTTTCCAATTTTTCTTCAATTTAGCAAAATTGTTGTTTTCGAGCACAGGAGTTATGTCATCACAATCCACGTCACCACAAATTTCAATTTCAGTGATGTTTACGTTTTGAAACTCATTTTTTAAATTAGTAACATAATCCTCCAGAAAAATTAGTTTTGTAATGCATCTTCTCTTAAAGTCCTCATAAGGATCACCTGATTCTCTTTTTGTACTGATCTGTGGTATAGTGATATCGATAAAGCAATTTCTATTCTTGAAGGTATTGTAATAGCAGAAGAGCGCCCTATTCTTCATGGTTACTAGAACAATTTGTTTGCCAGCTCTTTGACAAATCTGTCTAGCTGATCTCCCTTGGATCATATTGCCTGTCAAGTCAACTTCAATGGTTCGAGAACCTACAAAACTTTTTGTCAAATATTCAAAGCCTTCATTTTCAATAGAATTATAGGATAAATTTAGTGATACTACCTGAGAGCCCCGAAGACCCTTTGCCAAATATTTGAGACCTTCACAGGAAATTTCATTTTCTGCTAGGTTCAATGAGCAAATGCGCGTATGCTTCAGCACCTGAGACAGATAGTATACACCACAATTGTTGATTTTGTTGTTACTGAGATCAAGTTCCAAAATTTCTGAGTCCACCAATCCCGGAGAGAACATTTTTAAACCATCCATCTCTATTTGATTCGCTCTGAGCTGGAGAGAAGTGATCTTTGTTCTACCTAGAGATCGCCCTAAATAACACAAACTTAGAAGACACAATTTTTTATTATTTATTCTAAGTGAAGTTCCATACCTTCTCAAGTTTCGGAATAAGTGAACCGGGTTATAATCATGAGATTTAAAATTACTTAGACAGAGCGACGTAATCTCAGTATTGCTGAGAACAGATGCAAGATAAAATATATTACAACATATAGTGTTACCACTTAGATCTAGTGATCTAATTTCTGTTTCAGGCAAACACATTACGAAATTCATCAAAAGATTACATCCTAAATTACAATTTTTGAGATCTAGTGCAGTGATTCGAGTGTCTTTAAGAACAGAAATTAGATACTTGGTTCCTTCACAGCCTAAAAGATTACCGCTCAAAGAGAGAGCGGTGATTTTTGTGTCCACCAAACATGATAGGAAAATTTTCAAACTTTCCGAGTTTAATTTGTTATCACCAAGATCAATCGACGATATTCTAGTGCTTTTTAGAATATTTACAAGACAATGCATACCATCGATACCTAAACAACTACCCTTCAAATTAAGTGATGTAATATTTCCACTGGTCAGAAATTGTGAAAATATCTGCAAGCGTTCACAATTCATGTTACAACTAGTGAATTCGATTGAAGTTACTTGTGTATTTTTTAGAACATCTTCCAAACAAACCAACCCATAGTTGCCTAGGTTGTCATCATTCAGGAGAAGAGATGTTATATTTGTACTCATCAAGTAGGGTGCAAATATCTGCAGACCGTCGCAATTGACATCGAGCCCAATCGACGTAATTTGGGTATGACGTAGATTTCTGGCTAAACAATTAAGCCCCTCATTCCCTATTTGATTGTTTCTTAAGTCTAGAAAGGTGATCTTTGTATCCTCCAAGCAAGAAGCGAGTACTATTATGCTGTCACAATTCAAATCGTTTCCACTGAGATCAAGTGAGTGGATGGGAGTGCTTTTTAGGACATCCACTAGTAAATTCATACCGACAACACCTATTTCATTAGCACTCAAATTAAGAGACGTTATGCTCGTGCCTACCAGAATCGATGCGATCCTCGCCATGCTCTTACAATCTATTTTACATTTACTTAGATCAATAGAGGAGATTTGAGAATCTTTCAGAGTATTTTCTAACCAATTCAGTCTTTTCGTTAGTTCCTCACATTCTCTTACACTAAGAGAAACTATTTTGGTGTCTATAAAACTGTCAAGTCTCAAGATTTCGTCATCAATGTGAAGAGAATTTACATGTGTGTTTTCTAATAGTTGCGTAAGTAATCTATTGACATTTCTGCAATGTTCCAGGCGTGAAATCGATTCTGATGAATTGTATTCACAAATGAATATTTCTGAACCCTTGTTAATGGATACATAGCTTTTGTTGATGATCTCGTCTATTCTAGGCAACTCAAGGGTAACAATCTGTGATTCTTGCAAGTCTCTGATGAGATCATCGCACACCTCTCCAGTAATGTGGTTATTCCTTAAATACAATGAACTTAAATTAGAATATTTCAGAACAGAGCTCAAACTTTTCAAACCATAATGAAATAGGTCACTTAAATTATAGTCCGACTTGTCTATTATGAAGCGCATTGCGTTTTCTGCAAATTGAACTTTGGGATGAATGGGCATAATGTTTTCATCACCTTCAACATCAGAGAACTCGGCCGAGTAGTGGTAATTGCCACGACTTTGTTGAATAATTTCCAATTGCGCATTTGGATAGTCGTAGGTTTGTCTCAGAGACTCGGCTATTTTCCTCAATTCATAGAGTGACCTTTTTGCTGGATCCGCGAAACCATTCACCACGCAAGTAATGTCACCGCTTGGAGGAGGGTAAACGTAGCCATCATGGTGCGTCAAGTCAGCCATGATGGCTTCATGAGTAATAACTGTGTAATTCATTTCGGTGCAACCTGCAACAATACAAACACAACGCTTGATAACAATTCTGAAAAAAGTTAAACGTTCACATTCTCAATGTTTGTAGCGTGGAATGAAAAACACTTCAATATTTTTATATTTAAATATATATATATATATATATATATAAATATATATAAATATATCGTGATGAGTATCATTTATTAGTGGAATATTAGGCTATATCTCCAAAAAATTTCCAAATCAATTGATAATAATTGCAAATATGTCTGAACGTTTTCCATCCAAAATAAGGGATTGATTAATTCTATTCGTACGATTTTACCATGTGATTTTTTTTGTTCTTTATAGTCTAATTTCATAAATGGAAATGAAATTCTAACAAATTGTCCTCGACGATAGCTATGAGCCAATAGCCAATTCTAGTACAAATGGTTCAGTCCAATTCAGAAAATTAAAATTGAATTGGAAATTGCAGCGGCGTGAGGATGAAATAGAATATAGCCCAGTTACGAGGTACGGTGGTGAAAAAAGACCGTTTGGGAAATTAATTTCGAGCAAGCTGAATTTTTCTTGCAATAATTCTGGAGTATTTGGAAGCTTAAATACAAAAAATGAACTTCTATCCCTGGAGCTCGAATAACCTCAAATTCTCGGTTATCTGCGATTTTCGACAAATCGAGCAATCAGACAGAATAAATCACTCTCGCCTTTTTTAGATAAAAATTCGAAAATGAAAAAATTCTGAACTCTATCTTTATTGAGTGCTGAATTAATTTTTTTTTCAAAAAGAGGCATATTTTCGTAAAAGTTTAAATTAAAGGAAGTTCCGTCTAATTGACTATATCTTCCGATTTCAACTATTTTAATTTATGATTCAAGATATCTTCTAGGTGTAATTTTGTGCTCTACAACGTGAGACCAGTTCCATCGCAAACAGATTTCCAGGTACACCCGATAACAAATTGCCTTGCATTTGATCAGTTGGATTCCATGAAACCACCTGTTGGTGGTACTACATTACTTCAATGGGTAACAAGCACGCAAAATCATACATAGTGCAGATGAACTGAACAATTGAGATTATAGAAGATTGGAAAAGTATGAGTTATAATAAATCATTTTGAAGGTATTTATACTTTATCCGGAACATTTTTCAAAAACAAATGCCTAAACAAAATTATTCGGGAAAATTAAAATTATGAGGCAAAAATTTCATAATTATCTGACTTCGTATGGGAATAACTTCTTATCATGACATACGATAAAACATCCCATTTAATCAATATAAATGTTTCCCATTCGAAATAAATCAACATTTGCTGAAAAAATTAAAACATAATTTCACAAACATAGAAAATAATATTGGGTTTTGGATAATTATGATAGTGGAAAATTAAACACAAAGGAAGAATTCCCCAATATATTTGCATTAAAAATTGAATAAGAGTAATGGTGAGCACCACCCATTCTCAAAATCATAACCCATTTTTGAGATAAAAAACTAAAAACTATAGAGAAAGCCCGCTGCTAAAATCGTTAATACTAATATACTAATAGTCCAGTCAACGAAGGGTTATAGAAGGAAATGTTTGGAAGATAATTTTTGACGCGCATATAACTCGAGAACTATGCATTTCAAATACATGACTATTCTATACTAGTGCTAGACCCTCTGGGTTGGAGAACTCGCTCATGAACTGTTGTATTGTAATATTTGAAACTCGGAACTTTCAATTATACAGAGTTGACAATTATCGATATAATTGGAGAATAATTTGACAGTAGGTTTCATAGAGGGTCCTATTCGAAATGAACTCTATGCTACTCTGTCGCTTCAACATCTTTCACCCTCATATGAATCCAAATCCATTTTTTAGAATGAGAAGGTGGTGATGTGATACATGATTTCAATACAGAGTTCCAAGAGAAAATGAATGGCGAAAACCGCACAGTGATATCTCAACCCGTATCAGTTTGTTGATGTAAAATTTGTAAATTATGTTGTTGAACGAGCGTTAGCGAGTTCTTACTTTTGACTTACTGAAGGCCAAAGTCATTGTCCGTCTGTTTGTATGTTCTACAATAGCTCAAGAAAGAATTAATCAATCAGCTTCAAGTTTTGAACACGTATTCTTCAAACCTTTTTCCAGTCTAGTTCGTTGGACAACAAAATTGACTCACTCCTCCCTCCTTTTTCAGGATATAAAAAAATAACATTGAAAGTGCATAAGAAAAAAATGTGTTGTGATTTGTCATTTCCTCGGCTGAAGAATTCAGAAACAGTGTTGTCCAATTCATAACATCAGCTGAGGCTATTTGAAAGTTATATCATATAGACAGACCTTCATACGCTGACACATGATTTCAGCTGGTTAATATACAACATAATTTATAACTTTTACATCAACAAACTGATACGGGTTGAGATATCAATCTGCGGTTTTCGCCATTCATTTTCTCTTGAAGCTCTGTATTGAAATCATGCATCATAAATTTGGATTCTTATGTTGAAGCGACAGAGTTATTTTTCATTTCAAATAGGAACCCCAATGAAACCAGCTGTCAGATTATTCTTGTAGAATAAATATTTAGCTGTTTCCATAATTTCACCAATTCTGTATAATTGAAAGTTGCGGATTTCAAGGATTACAATACAACAGTTCTTGAGCGAATTCTTCAACCCAGGGGGTTGATTTTATTAATGAATGGGAAACTGTAGAAATTGCATGCAATGAATTCAGCTGACTAAATGATAAATCACAACAATTTTTTTTCTTATGCACTTCCAATGTTAGGTATTTTATATTCTGAAACAGGACGGAGGAATGAGCCAATTTTGTTGTCCAACGAACTTGGACCTGTAAAAAGGTTCGAAGAATACGTGTTCAAAATTTGAAGCTGATTGATCAATTCTTTCTCAAGTTATTGTAGAACATACAAACAGACGGACAACGATTTTGGCCTTCAGCAAGTCAAAAAAGTGAGAACTCGCTAACTCTCGTTCAACAAAATTGAATAATTTTCTACAATATTGATTTCACAACTTTTCCAATATTTGATAGTTTTCAGATATATGATATTGAAGGTGTTCCTTTCTCATAATCTCATTCGTTTGGTCTTACTCTAGCAATACTAATAACATAATTCTCATTTTTGCCACCTCAAACTCAGCCTCTAAGAACCGGTTTCCGAGCTCGGGATTTTGCCAAGTCCTAGACTTTAACCGGATTTAAACCCTGGAGTCAGAAAATTGGCTTTCCGAGCCAAGGCGTTAACGCAGTCGAGGACTCAACTAGAATCTGGAGTTTAGAGATCACATTAGACTCTGGAGTTGATAATTTCGCTTTCTGAGGAATTATAAGTCCTAATAGTCCAGACTTATACAAGTCTTATAAGACCAGGACTTGAATTAGATTCTTGTCTCTTTCCGAGTCAAGGATTTAAAAAAAATCGTTTAGTCCAGAACATAAAACAGCGTGATTTTAAACCCTCGACGAGGGTAGGATTTAAAATTGAGTTCTTTACTTAACTGAGCAAAGACATTTCAGTTATTGTTTTGGAGTAGGTGAGTAGCCTAATAGGTGTCATGGAATACCCAGATAATTTGGAGTAATCCATGTAAATGTAAAGTATGCAAGTTTATTTTGGAATAAAATTCTATTAAAATTATGCGTAAAAAACTAACCTTATTTTGGACTGTGGCATAACCTAAATTTTCAAGAAAAGATAACTCAAGGATTGCCTTGGAATTTTATCTTTCAATGTTATTAATTAATGTTATTTGAACATAATACTAATATTAATATAACAATAATAAATTATTATTCTAGTTTGTTTTCAAAACAAATACGTTTTTCAACTCAATAATCATACTTTTAATCCAAAATCACTGGCGAGGATCAATGGTCAACAACAGCATAACGTAAAATGAAATTTATTCATGTTCTAAAGGTTAAGTTTTGCTTTGAAATGGCAACTATGTGCTATTATTATTGAAAATGATTTGATAAATTTCTATAATAAACACAGAAAACAAAAACAATGACGTGAACTACTGCGCTTGCATTGCATTTTTATTAGCCTGTTTTCATCAGTGAGAACATTCTATACAATGTTACATTCGATCACTGGTTTTCACCAGTTGTCTCTCATTGCCAACATTATAACAACAAAATTTTGTGAATTTCCCTCATGTTTACTGCGTCAAGTCCTGGACTCAAAATAGCTCTAGAACTTAATAGGTCCTAAAGTTTGGACAATAAATCCGTGACTCAGGAAGACGATTTAGATCTGAGAGCTTATTTTAGTCCCGGACTATGTAAGTCCAGAACTCATGGATCTCGAGCTGGGAAACTGGCCCTTGGTGATAGCACATCTGGGGCCTATTTCACAAAGGTACAAGTATTGTTACAAACCATCGTTACGCACAAGTACTTGTAGTTACAAGTTCACAAGTATTCACGTTTCACAAAAATTTATGATCTACAAGTTTACAAGTACTTCAATAGTAAACATAACCTATTTTCATGATAATTTCCTTCTTTCATCCTTTAAAAAGGTTACTTGTAGTTTTTTAATAATCACTTTGAAAATATTTGAAAGCAATATAATGATTTTGAACAGTCTACTTCATTGATTGCTGAAATTGTAACCATAGAGTAACGATAGCATAGATATCCCATGGTATAGGGCGTTTATGTCGCAACTTTACTGTTATCCCAAGCCGATAGTTCACATAGTTCTTTCCTATGCAGCTGTGTGACGCTGGTAGTCTCTCAAATTGTGCCGTTCATACACTATCACCCCAACAAAACAGTAAAAATTGACAATAATCGACAGTGATCGGCTTGAGATAACAGTAAAAGTTGCGACATAAATTCCCTATACCATGGGATATCTACTTACGCAATTGTTTCTCTATGGTGTAAGCTACACAGTATACGTACTATATATATATATATATATATATATATATATATATATATATATATATAAATTAAAACAGGAGACACGATATAAATAGATTGAAAACACTTGAAAACTTACATTAGAAATGGTGAAATTTTTGGAGACTCTGACTCCTTTCTCAACCGAGAAGACTGCAGTTTTCAGTCTATATATATATATAGTATATGTACTTATATAATGCATACTATATACACACTATACTACTCATAACCTATGAGGTAACACATTAATGACTATTTTGGAAATTTATTAAATTTTATTTCCTAATGCATATATTTCAAAAATAATGAATTATAGAGGAATGTAGAGTATTTTTGATTAGAAATATTTATTGAATATTTTTTATAATTCTAACACTAAGTAGTTCAACCTAGTTTAGGTTTGAAAGGAATTCTTGTACACTATAAAAAGCTCTATCAACTAAATATTTTTTAATTTGTTTTTTGAAAATC
Organism: Nilaparvata lugens; assembly: GCF_014356525.2. Lineage (NCBI taxonomy): Eukaryota > Metazoa > Arthropoda > Insecta > Hemiptera > Delphacidae > Nilaparvata > Nilaparvata lugens. The sequence goes on along the minus strand of NC_052504.1, from coordinate 63,160,431 downwards.
TTCAAATCATCATTACTTTTCAAGATTTGAGGTAGCTTGTTATAAAATTTCCTACCAATATAATCTGGTTTTTGTTCAAATAACCTACTATTGTGACCCATTATATGATAATCTGCTCTGTTTCGCGTATTATACTCATGAACATCTGAATTCTGGATCACACCACTCGTTTTCACATGCATTACAACTTCATATACATACAAAGATGGCACAGTTAATAGACCAAGCTTTTTAAATAAAGGCCTACAAGAGTCTAACCTATTCACTTTCTCTATACATCTGAGTGCCTTCTTTTGAATCTTAAACACCCTGTCCATATTTTGTTGAGATGAATTACCCCATACTAAAATAGCATACCTAATATGAGATAGTATAAGTCCATGGTAAGCAGTTAACAGTAGTTTTTTATCATTCAGCCTAGCAAGCTGCCGCAGGACAAATACTCCAGATGATATCTTATTACATATCCTCTCAATGTAAGGATGCCATGTTAATTTCCTGTCCAATAAAATTCCCAAGAATGCTACTTTCTCTTCTTGGTCTAATTCATTTTCCTCTACAAACACATTTATTTCTCTATCCTCTACTGAATTATATTTACTTTTGAATTGTAGGAATTGACATTTCTTACTATTTATTGTTAATTGCCTTTGCTTCAAGAATTGGACAATTGACTGTACTCCAGTAAAAGCATTTATTTCTAGACTATCTAATAAATAATTGTTAAAGATAAGCGATGTGTCATCAGCAAACAACAGAGCTCTGTGATCTTTTAACTCTTTTGGTAATTGGTTCACATACAACAGAAACAGTAAGGGACCCAGAATTGAGCCTTGAGGTACTCCAGCCTGGACCTCCAGTTTTTGAGATTTAATTTTTACTATTTCATTCCCATCCACCTTGGTAAGCTCAACACACTGGTTTCTACCTATGAGATATGATTCAAACCATTTTAGTTCTATACCATTCACACCTACAGTTTTTAGTATTTCCAATAATATTCTATGGTTCACACAATCAAAAGCTTTGGATAAATCAAGAAATATTGCGGCTGCCTTCTCACCTGAATCTATTATATCTATTAGTCTTTCAACAAGGGATACTATTGCAGTCTTAGTAGATTTCCCTTTCTGGAACCCATGCTGTTCATCACATATGAAGTTAATTTCTTCCAGGTGCATCAATAGCCTATTTAAAACTACTCTTTCAAAAATTTTACTTATTACATTTAGAATACTAATGGGTCTATAATTTTCAACTCTTTCAGAATCACCGCTCTTGAAAATTGGCAAAATTTTTCCTTGTTTCAGATCATCAGGGAAAATACCCTGCTCTAGTGAAGTATTAAGGAGATGCAATAAAGGGTCCAGTAATTCATTTTCACATTCTTTTAAAATTTTGCTTGAGACCCCATCCAATCCAACTGTTTTTTTGTTATTCAAATTTTTTATTATTCTTGACAACTCATCTCTTGATAATGGATGAAATTTAAATACCTTTTCAATTGGCTCAGCATTTAATGTAGTTGTATTATAAGTATTAGTGTTCAGTGACTTTTGGAGATCATATGCAACCTGTTGATAATACTTATTGAAAAAGTTACAAATGTCTATACTATCATCCATATAAATTTAAGTTGGGAGGTAAACATAGCAAAAATACGCATCTCTAGCCCGTCTATTGAAGGTGTGGAACTGCTAAATTAACACAAGTTGCAACACTTAGCTTAATGAAAACTAGTTGGGAGGTAAACATAGAAAAAATACGCATCTCTAGCCCGTCTATTGAAGGTGTGGAACTGCTAAATTAACACAACTCTTGCAACACTTGTTGCAGAGTTGAAAATCCCCCCCCCCAACATTGAATCTGCTATAACAATAGAAGGAAAACATTAAGTAGTGAAATAATACATCAAATTGAAGAGAAAACAAAGCTCTACAAGTCTACGGTAAGCATTCATTTTTACGATGCATTGTTGGAGAGTTGTAGACCCTGAAACATCAAAAAATAGGATTAAAAGCTGTTATTTAACAATTTTACACCTTTAAGAGCGTATATCTCGAAAACTGTTGGAGATATCACAAGTCATCACAGAACAAATATTGTAGAGTTTATCAAGCTTCATTTCTGAATAGTTAGTCACGTCGGTTGAACGCATTTTTCTCCAGATATGATCGTGTAAGTAAAACATTGAAAAATGCAACTTTTAAACCACCCTCATCCCTTTAGCACAAGGGGTAGGGATGAGGACTTTTGATATGTTCACCCCTCAACTGGTCCCAACAAAGCTGCGAAGTCAAAAATTTTGTTTAAAACATTCTTTCCAAATTCCTCTATCAATTGGTCTATTTTTGCATAACTGAAGATCTCACACTCAACACTGAAGCTGCTGCAACAGTCGTGGGGATGTGCGTAAACTTGTGAAATCATACATCAAATTGAAGAGAATTTGATGTTCTATAAGCTCATGTTCAGCATGGATTTTTCCCATCGATATTCAATAAGTTATAAGAGCAAAAAATTGAAGGAAAATGTGTTTTTCAAAAATTTCACATCTTTTAGAGTGGATATCTCGAAAAGTGAAAGAGATATAGAAAAAGTTGAGAGATCAAAATTGTAGGAAATTATGTAAGCTCTAATTTCTTAAAGAATAGTCATGTCTGTAAAATGCATAATTTTCGATTTACATGCGAAAAACCAAAAAATGGTACCTTTAACCACCCCCACCCCCTTAGCACAGGGGGTAGGGGTGGGGACTTTTGATATGTTTACCTTCTCACTACCCTAAACAGAACTGTGGGGTCAAAAATTGTCTTCCAAACTTTTCCCTCTATAACACTTCATTGACTGGTCTATCGCCATGAGCATCGAAACTCAAGTATTTGAGAATAAAAAGCATCAATGCTTTGCATCGGCGTCACTGCCATGGACACATTTTGTTCCTTCTTTCACAAAATTATTACGATATTTTTTCATTCACCAAGTCAGTCTTGAAAGCAAGACAGCCTAGATGGCACAATTCAACTCAAAGAATCACGAATTTCATGTACAATATTCATATCACTCACTTGAAAATGTTTTATACTCCAATGAGGTTTATTTCACAGTCCATGTTTCGAAATGACATTCAGCGAGCTGAAGAACAAAAAAAAAGTCCATTAAATTTCCATAAACTTAGTTATAAATGACTCAACTTCACACTAAGAAACATAAATTTGATCAATTGAATTCTTTCCACTCAATTTGGAATCGTTTTTACATGAATGATGAACTGAATGTGGATGTTTGCGAATGGCAAGTAGAACAATAAACTGCATAAAAAACTAACTGTTAATTATTCATATCCCATGAGATTCCATAAATTTAACCATTTAAACGGTTTGATCAAAAATGACAAAAATGATTTTTTCCTACAGATACCTTGAAAAGTGGCCATTGCTGCACTGATTACAGAACGCAAAGAATCACTTTTCCGCGCTAGTGAGGGAACATTTTTTTCCGCACTCCAGATTTGCAACATGACAACGCGAAATAGTTGGTAGGTTAGTTATATGGAGCACCAGTGCAGCAAAATCAAAATTAAGTTGGTAACACAGACTGTGGTATAGTGAGGTCCATGTTATAAGAATATTGAGACGGTGGACACCGAGGACAGCGACAGCACAGTGCCACATTCAGCACACAGCCGCCCCGCCATTCAAACACTACTACATTATTCAATTTTATTTATTAATAATAAAATTACACAGATATACATTTGATGGATTTCAGGCAATTTTACCCATAATCAATCACTTTTCATATTCAATGGTAACTGTAGGAAAAACTTAATGTGAAATACGTGCGCAAAGTTCGTCTGCTGCACTCAAGAAACCAAACGTTTCTTTCGGTGCAGCAAACTGTCACTTTGCGCACTAGTTGCACAAATAACTATTTCAATTCACCATGAAAATAAACATAAATATAATCTAAATTGAACATAGAATTCAAAGCAAAACATAATTTGCTGAAGTTAACACAAAGAACCATGCATTATTTGTGATACTCATTATTTAAGAAACAATAAAACCATTGAAAACACTATGCATTTCGGGACTCATCCGAGATTTTGGGACTCATTTCGGGTGAGTCCCGAAATGCAAAGTGATTTCAATGAATTTATATTGGTTTTATAATTTAAAACGATTGCTTTCTTTTTATATAAGTAGAATGTGATTTCTAAAAAGAGTACTATTTTCATTACGAAAATTAGCCCTTGTTATCTATATAATAAGAGAGAGTAGGGTTGTGATTGTTTGCATCAAAACATGTCAATTTGTGGATTGCATACCGGAAAAACGAGAATGTTTTAGATCTCCAAATTTTGTACATATATTCTAAAAATATCAATCCCATGCACCTCGAAGCCGAAATTTTAATTTTCCTTCTATATTTTTCAGAATTAATGTTCAAATTTCATTCATGGGACATGACATTTTATACGGCGTAGCCTACATTGTTGTAAAATGTGTTTGTTCATAAGGAGGTTATAACGTTGTTACAAGACATTCATATTGGAGCGGAGTCGTGGTGTAGTGATAGAATGTGGTTAGACACTCGGCTTCGGTGCGAATGTTTCTCGGATCGAATCACGATTCTTCCAAATATTTTCCTAGAAAGGTATCATTATAATATATTTTTTTTAAGGAAGTTGTTTTCATTACGATTGAACCTTGATTTCTTCAAATAATTATTTAATGTAAAATTTTGCAACCAGTACAAATGAAATGGACATGGGTTTCAAGCTGTATCATAGGAAATCAAAAGAAAAACATGAATAGATCACAATACAATCAGTCATAATTTATATTTCTATAGTTATATTTATATTTCTAAAGTTATAATATATTATCACTCCATCAGGCACAAATTCGGAGTGAAACGAATATAGTATTTTGTTTGGAATTGGTGAAACAAACGGCTACCTGATTCAAATTGAAGAGGATCTAATCGATACTAAAATTGATTTATTGAAAAAATCAATATGATTTTCAATTATGTGAGGTTTTCAAGTATTATGTCTTCTTCAGTTATCTATTATATAAAAATCTGGTGTGGCGCACTCACACAACTTTCCTTGCCATTATGAAAATTTATCACCTGACGCTAGTGTTCCCGCGCATCTCAAATCTACTATTCAAAGATCCAACCCAACTGGTGACAGGACAATAAGGCTGGAGACACACGAAGTTTGCTATCTCTTCATATTGAATGATTTAATAGAATCAACAGTTGCCAACAGTTTGTAATTGAAATAATAACATTTTCTCGAATTTCGAGCTTATTTTCAATTTTAGGTGAAAATGTTACTGAACATTAATTGAAGAGATTTTTATGCTCAATCTTTTCCACTTGGAATTTTTTGTTTAAATTGTATCTAAAGCCTGATAATTGGGAATCTAAAATCAAACTTTGCATAGATGGGGCGGAGCTCCTGAAATTTTCACAGATATGGGACTTGTGGCAGTTGATAGAGCTTATCAATGACTATTTTAGGTATAAATTTGACCAAAATCGTTGGAGCCGTTTTCGAGAAAATCGCGATGAACCCTGTTTTTGACAACATTTTCACCATTTTATCCGCCATCTTGAATTGCATCAGATCGAAATTGTTCGTGTCGGATCCTTATATTGTAAGGACCTTAAGTTCCAAATTTCAAGTCATTACGTTGATTGGGAAATGAGATATCGTGTACACAGACGCACATACACTCATACACATACACACACACACACACACACACACACACATACAGACCAATACCAAAAAACCACTTTTTTGGACTCAGGGGACCTTGAAACGTATAGGCTAGAAATTTGGAAATTGGGGTACCTTAATTTTTTTCGGAAAGCAATACTTTCCTTACCTATGGTAATAGGGCAAGGAAAGTAATAATGGAAAAAATTGGCTATCACATACGGGATAGGAAATACATGAATGACGACGTATCATGAACACATAATGGACGTCTGAACTACTGGACTGATTTACTTGAAAATTTGCATATAGATTCTTAATTTGCCGAGGATGGTTATAGGTCTATTTTAGATTCTTCAAGATTTCAGTAGGTCAAGTTTTTAATAAGACCCTTGCGGAGTACGGGTTACCTGCTAGTTCATAATAATTGATGATACTCACTATGATTACTTCAAAACGTATAATGCTTCCATGTCCATGTACACGAGTAACCAGTGCATCATCAAACTGCAAATAAAAATTGTTAATTAATTTCTCCATCAAATTCAATTCTGCATGAGGTAGAGTCTGCATTTCTAACTTGTATTTATTTGATAATTACAACTCTCACTTATCGCTTGTTGCAATATCATAAACAGGTTAAAACCAACGTTTTGTCACTTCCTATCACATATGCCTTTTAATAAATCATCCCACATCACTAATCACACCCAAGTGTATTTTATATCTCAATGTAAATTCCATAATCAATCAAAATCCACTTCAATTCAAAATCTCCTTACTTCAATCAGTGCTCATTTGGGATTGTAAGAGTTTTAATTCTATATTTTAAATGAGATAATTACTTCCCAGTTTCAGTAAAGGAGAAGAAGGACTATCAATTGAATAATAGAACTTACTCCTTCTAACTAATCATGCTTTTTAGAATCTCTCAGTCAAGATTAACATCCATGATATAGCAATTGAGGTTGAAATTTGATTAGTTAATGAGGAATATTCGTTGGCTGGTATTTTGAGTAACATGGAATATAAAAAAATATTTATACATTTTTTTAGTAAAGTGATAATTGTTATAATTTTAGCATACAAACATAGATTTCATATATTGATCAAATGTCTGGTTGAGGTATTGAATTTAGTTGGTTTAATGACTACTCTATAAATGCTTCCTCATCTGAGCTTAGACCTTCTAATCAATTTCAAATGTTGAAAAAACATGTTTTATATCTGTATGGCATCCAACAGTGGCACAGACTCTTGATAGTGTATCTGCTGGTATATTCTCTTTTCCAACTCTATAAATTATATTGAACTTATATTCTGACAATTCAAGGCGCCATCGTTGGATTTTGTCATTCTTAATCTTGCTGGTTTGTTTATTACTAAACATGAATGAAACTGATTTCTGGTCTGTGATAAGTGTAAATTCTCGTCCAAGTAAGTAATGTCGCCATTTCCTGATTGATTCCACAATGGCATAAGCTTCTTTTTCCACTGCAGAGTGCCTAGTTTCAGATGTGGAAAGAGTTCTTGAGAAAAACGCCACTGGTCTCTCATTCTGTGTTAATACTGCTCCAATAGCGTAATCTGAGGCATCAGTTTCCAAAGTGAACGGGACTTTTTCATCAATGTGCACTAGAACTGCAGATCCTATTTCTTTCTTTAATGATTCAAATATATTTCTGCATTCTTCATTCAACGGGAAGTGAGTATTATGCACAAGTGGATGGATCTTTTTTGAAAATTCTTTTATCCATTTGGAGTAGTGTGCAAGCATTCCAAGGACACGCTTCAATTCTTTCTGATTTTTTGGAGCTGGTAAGTCAAGGAGTGGTTTCAATCGATCTGGATCGGGCTTAATCATACCCTGACCAATTTCGAATCCCAGAAAGGTTAAATTCTCCATAGATATTTTACACTTTTCTTCATTAATCGTGAGGCCATATTTTTCTGTTGCTCTCCAGAAATTTTCTAAATTTTCATCATGTTCTTCTTGGGTCCTTCCGCATACAATAATATCATCTAAATAGGCATAACATGATGTCAAATTTTCTTGTTCTATGATTTGATCAATCACTTTCTGGAAAGCAGCTACTCCATTCGTGACTCCGAACGGAATTCTTTTGAATTGATACAGTTTGTGTCCAACTTCAAATGCGGTGAAATGCCTTTCCTCAGGCAAGATTGGTATCTGGTGATAGGCAGATTTCAGGTCAATAGATGAGAATATTTTATATTGCGCTACCTTATTGACTAATTCTTCCATTAGTGGTAGTGGATAGGCATCCAAATTCGTGAATTTGTTGATGGTCTGTGAATAGTCAATCACCATACGTTTCTTTTGGTTCTCTCTTGAAGTAACAAATGCTTGAGCTCTCCAAGAAGAATGACTATTTTCTATAATATCAGCATCTTTAAGCCGTTTGACTTCATTCATCATAAACAAGTAATCCTCTTCTGAATGTCGTCTCGATTTAGTTATTATAGGCCGACAGTCCGGTTGAAGATCACGAAACAATGAGACAGGTTCTACTGTAGCTTGGGCTAGAGCACACTTTTTAATTTCATAAGTAGGCCTTCTTGCGTCATTGTCTTCATTCAGTTGTAGTGCTGCTTTAGATCCACCGAAATCAAAAGTGATGGATGAAAAGTTCTTTAGAAAATCGTGTCCCAAAATTACACTAGCGCAACATTTGTTCAATACGATCAAAGGAAAATCATTATATTCTTCGTTCTGGAAATATATTTCACTCAAAGCGCACTCAGTTGTTTTAGTGTTGCAGGCACTTGAAGCAAATGTAATCAAATTGGAATATGGCATAGTTTTCATCTTCGATTGTACTACTAGTTTCTTATCTATAAAACTTGCTGTGCTCCCAGTGTCTAATAGTGCCAATGTATCTATTCCATTAACACGTATAGGAACAAGACATTTTGAGAGGTCAGTGCTGGTATTTGCTGCTGAAATTACTGTGGCAGATACCATTTGGTTTTTTTATCGTTTCGTGCTCTGCATACTTTTGAAAAATGGCCTATTCGATTACAAGTTAGGCATGGTTGTCCTTTTGCTGGGCATTGGCTATTATCAGTATGATTATTATAGCCACAAAATCTGCATTGAATCTTCTTTTGGTAAGAATTACGGACTAAAGTCGTTTTCTCGGTATTTTTATTCTCGTTTGCTAGGACTGTGTTAACATATTCTGAACTGGTTTCGTATTCTTTAGCAATGTTTTCAGCATTCTCTAACATTCGTGCTTGTGAGATAGCGTCTTGCAAAGTTAGCGATTTCATTTCGAAAAGATGTTGTCTGATTTTCGATGATTCTAATCCGGAGATGAACGCGTCTCGGATATATTCACTTTTGTTATCGTCAGCCGTGACTGCTTGAAAGTTACATGGTAAACTTAGCCGTTTTAGTTTATTATAGAATTGATCAATTGATTCTCCATGGGTTTGTTTTGCTTTAGATAAGCAGTAACGTGCATGTACTACATTTTGAGGTTTTATAAAGCTTTCTTCAAGAGTTGTTATAGCTTCTTCAAATGATATACAATTGCAAATACTTTCAAAAATATTCGGTGACACATAATTGATCAAAACATTCAATTCATCCTTTTTCGGGATTGAACTGTTTTTTAAGAAGTTTAAAAATGTTACCTTCCAATGTCTCCACGTTTTCGGTGCTTCATCTGAATCTTGGTCAATCGATAAAACTGTTGGTTTCAGTATTTTCCCAAGCATTTGGTTTTGCGAATCGTTTTCTCCTTCACTGACTAAATCTTGACGTTTACTAGTTTTTCTTTTCGGACCCATTTATTTTATTTTGAATGTCGAATAAATTGTAATAGAATTGGACTCAACACGAGCTTTTTCGACATTAAATATGTGTCTTAGTAACAGAGATAACAGATTATAAATATTACAGCTGTTTTATCATCACACCATGTTATTTAAATGGAGTTACTTTTACGCTCTAGGGAATTTTCCTGTTTTTTCCTCCCGAGAGCGAAAAAGTGACACTTTAGTATTATGATCCAGGGAGTAAAGTAAGCACTTGAGACAGGAGGTGGAGGAAAATTATTGTTTTGAATCGTCTAACTAATATTTTGTAAAGTTTGATATCTACAGTGCTTGAATAACATTGTAATGATTGTAGTGCCTAGAATTTCAATGGAATAATGCAAAACATTAACTTTGAATCTCTTTTGGTGTATCTCAGGAGTCATATTTGTTTTGTCTTGTTTTGTGTGTTTTTAATAAATTGAAATTGAATTGAATTGAATTGAATATTGAATTAAATCCTCAGCAAATACGATGATTTGGATCCCGGAAGACCCCCCTCCTCCTGAATACGCCACTGATTTGGCAGTACCACGTCTACAACATTAAAAAAAAAACTTTTCATCTCAATGCTTCATGCAAATATTAACTTCGAAATGTGAGCACTTCAGTGAACAGCAACAAGAGAGACTTCAAATCAGTTCAATTTCCAACCATTATAGAATAGAAAAATTGACAGTATATATTGCACTTTCTCAAACAATAGAGTTACCCTCCCCAGTTCCCAATCACACCAAGAAGAGATGTAATCTGATTTAGAGAGTGGACTCATGAAGGAATCTGAATTCTCACTTTTTGACTAGCACTGCTAGTAATTCCAAAAGACTAAGTTTATGAGAAATATATAATGTATTATGAAACGAAGTTATCACAGCCACAAATTCGATAGAATAACTAGATATAATCTTGTTCAACAGAGATTAAAAGTGATTTTACAACCAAAACCAGTATCACAGAATTTTAATACTTTTTAATGATTATGATAGCTTCAAGTCTCAATACTCAGTATTTCCTTCTTATAATTTCGTATAATGTCTCTGGTTCAAATTTAGCAGTGTCATATAATTCCTCATTTCTCAGTCACATAGAACTTACCTAGCAAATTCGTTGGCTCAAAAGTTTAGGCTCAACCTCGAACGGCACTGAAAATGATCCCAGGAGTATCGATACAGGTTCGGGTTGACCAATAGAAAGTATCCTTCAAATGGTCTATTGAAAGCATCCTTCAATTTTATTAATAATATTCAAATCACTCACTTAAAAATGTGTTATACTTCAATGAGGTTGATCTCACACTCCATGTTTCGAAATTAAATTCAGCGAGCTGTAGAACAAAAAAAAAAAAATTGTCATAAACCTTCGTTTTTCAAAATATATTGAATTTACAAGAATTAAATTGCTTGAATAATTATTTATAGTTTATCTATAAGCATCCAAGGAAATATACATATCTAGAAATATACAAGGAATTTGTTTTTAATTCATCTTAATAAGCACAATTATATGAATAAAGTGTAACCGCCTCAGATGGGGGTAGAGGAGAGATCTCTACATTCTAAAGAGCGAGTCATGGGACTTGATAAACAAAAAAATCTTGCTTCCTATTCAACTTTTAAATGTTATTGAATGGATTGAACTAATTAAAATTTGGACAAAAAATAATCCGTAGCATTTCATTGCATATTCTAAAGTCATGTAACTTTCTGTAAGATTTTTCTAACTGATGTGGAATTCTACATTTTCACGAAGGTGGCGTGGACTTCACTCAATTTACTACCTACTACATGAGCTAGAAAAATATGATGACACTCACCATATATAAAATTACTAATTACATCATGATTTGAATCTTGTGACTACACTCTGATATTTTCACTAATATTTCCAATAAACAGTTACACATTTCACTCCTCTCATTATTAATAAACTATTTCAACACAATCCACGGCAAAAAAATAATGCATGTTGACAAATTTAAACAATAAACAAGTTAATTGTGGGCCCTCGAGGCACGAGGCTACCTCTAGATTTTAATATGATTCCGACCATGGTGATTTGATTGGAACTGATCTTTACCACTCAAATGATGTTCCCTCTCAACCAACGAAATAACTGCTCCATGTGGAGTCAGAGCAAAATTTTGTAAGAACAGGGAAATGCAAGATTGAAATATTCCCAAAAACTAGTGACTTTTCCATCGCTAACGGAAATACAGTTCTGTGAGAATACCTCAACCCTGCATAAAATTGAAAACTGACTGTCGTCTTCCCGAACGCAAATTAGCAAAACTTTTATATTAGAAAATTATTTTTCAGCTAAAATGATTTTTTCACGGTAAAAATTCAAACAGAAAATTAAATTACTTGAGAACTAGTCTGATTGATAAAGTCCGAATTCTACACTTTTCGAATAAACCAATTAATAAATGAAACACAAACTCATAATATATTTCCTTTCAATGTTATCACCATGACAAAAGCATAAAGTTGCAAACGACATAGTCTAACACAAAGAGACATACATTTTGACAAATAAATGTATCACTCACAGACCTTACATTCCATGTTTTGGAATGACATTTATCACAACAAAAAAGCTGTTCTTTCATTTTCCATAAACTTTTATTAATTTTTTAAATTAAAATGCTTCTTTCATTGATAATTTATCTATAAGCATCCGCGGAATTGACAAATTTGCTATTTCTTTCACCTTAATAATTAATAATGATATTTTCGAGCTCAAAATTTAAGTGGTTTTATTCTTTATTTTGTGAATTTAAAGTTTGTTTCATGTTTTTACGAAAGTTGTACTATCAATCTATCTAAATTTAAAATTGATTGTTTTATTCTAATCTATATTCTCAGATTGTGATTTGGTGTAGAAAATTGAAATGGACATACATAGCCTATGTATAATATTTGGACACTTTGAAACTAAATTACGAAATTGAAAAAGTTTTGGGTAATAGCCTGTTTTTCTTTTCCGATCATTGTATTGTTTGTGCTAACCTAATAAATAAATAATATCATGAATATAGACTAGCATAAAGTTGCAAACGACAAAACCTAACAGAAGGAGACTACATGTTGACAAATAAATAATGAGTCACTCACTTGAGAATGTGTTATACTGCAATGAGGTTGATCTCACCGTCCATGTTTCGTAATGTCCATCAGCGAGCTGCACAACAAAAACATGTTTATTCATTCTCTATCAACTTCCATTGAATTAAAATTCTTCTTTTATTTTTAATCTATCTATAAGAATTCGTCGAATAGACAAGTTTGCTATTTCCTTCACCTTGATGAGCATAATCTTTTAATTAAATGATAAAGTTTACAAAGAACACAAACCAAGTACTCAACCTAACACAAACAAACGTACATTTTGACAAATAAATAACGTCACATTTGAAAATGTTTGACACTTCTAGGATAATGACCCCACAGTGCAAATTAACAATTGACTAATAAATCAGCGAGTTGCAGAACAAGCGAACTGTTATTTCATTCTTCAATAAAATTGGAGGATTTCAGAATAAAGATGCTTTGATCACTTATTGCAAAAGGCTTCATCTTATATCTTATTACTAAACTCTCTGTAGCACTTATATTACTTCTACAATTTCAACTTACTTTACCTGCTGAAGATGGGAGCAAGCGCCCTGAAATGCGCCCAGACTTGAAAAGTAAATTGAAATTACTATTGTAAAAGTAGAAAATAAGCTTGTTAACTTTTTAAATAATCATTTATTTTGTTAAAATTACGTAGAAAATCTTCATTGAAGTAAAAAATTCATGACTGGCTGGATTCAAATCAACAAAAATATCAAAAGTCACGCGTGTTATATCTCTGCTCAACGAATACACATGGTAGAGGCTATTAGATTGGGATTTTAGCATTACGTCAACTCAATTATTTTTAGAATTATTAGAATAAATAAATTTATGAGAATAAGCCTATAACTATTTTTGGTAAATTCAGTATATTTTTTTCAATATTGCAAGTAAATAAAGCACTTTAGTATATTGTCCACGGGATCTAGCAATGAGACTAATAAACGTATAAATAAATTAAATAGAACTAGGGACGACGACCACTTCTGCTACTGAAAATATTTACCAAAGAACTTAATAGCAAAAGGAAATTTGAAGAATGAAACTTTCCAAAAGCTGTGCCCAGACCGGGAATCGAACACGGTACATCTTCGTTTCCGGTAAGAACTACCTACATTAAAAATATGACAGGTAATTTTTATTTTGCTCAGTGAAATAATATGTGAGTGAATGTTATCATAAGTGTTTACTAACTTAGCACTTGAAAAAGTGGATTTAATAGTTTTATTTAGATTTTAAATGAACTAATTTATTTTATTTGTATAATTGTATAGGCTAGTTATTTTAGAACCTATTGGAAGCCACGTAAAATTCCAACTTTTCGCCATGTTTGTTCAGCTAGGTCTAGGCCTAAGCCTTTGAATTGACTTCACTTTAGGCCTAAATGTAGATGTAATATACATGATTGAACTCTTCATGACCACCTCCAACAATATTAATACTTGATTCTTGGTCTTAATACTTGATTCTGCGGCCCATACACTAAAGTGGAGGTGCGGAGCCCAATAATAAATGTAAATAATACAATCGTTACATGGAAAGGACAGTAGGAAAATTGATCAAATAAAAAGCAAATTGGATACGGCAGGCTAGGCTACCTGGCTGCACTTTAGTATATGGGCCGCGGAATCTTGCATTGAGACCTACATAGATCGATAGAGGAGATCAACCATGTATAACATTGTTGTCGATTTCCAAGGATTAGCTGAAAAAACATGGTGGAAAGTTCAAAATTTTTATATCAATTTTTATTTTTAATAATTTTTTATGGCTACAATATGTTTAAAACTAGTGCAATCTTGTTGTAAATGTAAAATTTGATGAGGAGTCCAATGAAACTAATTTCAGGTTCGTAACTTCAGTAGTTTTTGAGATATTGCAAAAAATGATGTGCGAAAAAGTGCAAATTTTGGGTTTAAAAGAGGAGAACCTGTTTGCATGGTGATTGATAGGTATTTTAAACTATTGGATTTAGTAGAATGATAAATTCTAAAGAGAAAATGTCCAGTCACTTGATTGCCTAAACTCAAAATTGTTTGAGATATTTGGGCAAATAAAAAAATTGCAACTCCATTTTTTGCTACCTAGGGAGAACTTAGGTTAGAAAAAGCTTAGATTGGGGGAAGCTTAGGTTAGGAGGAGCTTGGATCAGGAAAATATTAGGTTAGGGGAAGCTTAGGTTAGGAGAAGCTAGGGTCAGGAAAAGCTTAGGTTAGGGAAATCTTAGTTTACGAAAACCTTATATTAGGAAAAAAGCTTAGGTTGGGAAAAGCTTAGAATAGGAAAAGCTGAGGTTAGGAAAAGCTCAGGTTAAAAAAAAGCTAATGTTGGGAAAAGCTTAGGTTACGGGGATCTGGGTCTGAGAAAAGCTTAGGTCAGGGAAAAATGGGTTAGGAAAACTTGCATTAGAGAGAGCTCAACTTAGGAAAAGCTTAGGTTAGGAAAAAAGCTTAGGTTTGAAAAGCTTAGATTAGAAAAAGCTAAGGTTAGAAAAAGATAGGTTAGGAAAGAGCTAAGGTTAGGAAAAGCTTAGGTTGGGAGAAGCTGGGTCTAGGGAAAGCTTGGGTAAGGAAAAGTTTGGATTAGAAAGAGCTTAAGTTAGGAGAAGCCTAGGAGAAGCTGGGTCTAAGAAAAGCTTAGGTTGGGGAAAGCTTGGGTTAGAAAAACGAGGATAAGGAAAAGCTTAGGTTAGGAAAAAGTTGAGGTTGGGAAAAGCTTGGGTTAGGTAAAGCTTAGGTTAGGGGAAGCTGGGTTTGGGAAAAGCTTAGGTTGGGGAAAGCTTGGGTTAGGAAAAGCTCAGATTAGAAAAAGTTAAGGTTAGGGAAAGCTTAGGTTAGAGAAGGCTGGGTCTGGGATAAACTTAGGTTAGAAAAAGCTTAGGTTAGGTAAAGCTTAGATTAGTAAAAGCTTAGGTTCGGGGAAGCTAGGTCTGAGAAAAGCTTAGGTTGTGGGAGCTTGGGTTAGTGAAACTTAGGTTAGAAAAAGCTTAGGTTAGGAAAAGCTTAGATTTGGAAAAATCTAAGGTTAGGAAAAAGCCAAGATTGGGAAAAGCTTAGGTTAGGGGAAGCTACGTTTGAGAAAAGCTTAGGTTAGGGGAAGCTTAGGTTGTGAAAAGCTTAGATTAGGAAAAATCTAAGGTTAGGAAAAAGGTAAGATTGGGAAAAGCTTAGGTTAGGGAAAGCTTGATTTGATTCAATTATTTTTACAATCTTTTAAAGCTTCTGAATTGCATTGGAAGCTGAATAAAATGTGATCCCAAATATCGGTCTGCACTATGCCTATGCAAACATATTGAATTCTTCTAAAGCTAAAATACTACATTTTCTTGTATTTTTCCAAATATCTTAATAATCTATAAAATTTCTAACCTCAAATCTATTTTAATGAATTCCCTGCAAAAATCCCAATGAGATTTAGCCAATTTAGTAGTCACTAAAAGTAGTAAAAAATTTAATATGAAAATTGAAGAGTATTGAGTGTGCATTTTTCTTATTTTCCCAAATATCTCAAACAATTTTGAGTTTAGGCAATCAAGTGACTGGACATTTTTCCTTGATTCTACTAAATCCAAGTTTAAAATACCTATTAATCATCATGAAAACAAGTTTTGTGCATTTTTTTGCACATTTTTTGCAATAACTTATCTCAAAAACTACTGAAGTTACGAACCTGACATTAGTTTCATTGGATTCCTCGTCAAATTTTACAAAAGATTGCACTAGATTAAAACATTGTAGCCATGAAAAAATTATTAAAAATAAAAATTTTGAACTTCCCGCCATGTTTTTTCAGCTAATCTTTGGAAATCGACAACAATGTTATTCATGGTTGATCTCGTCTTGATCTCCTCTATCGATCTATAGGTTTCAATGCTAGATTCCGCGGACCTTTAACTAAAGTGCCCCCGAACCTTCAAGATTCAGCAAGGTTTTTCTGTTTCATGGAACTGATGGTGTTAATGATAGATTTTTTTTATAGAGAGCATCACACTCTTAAACAATTAAAACTAGATAAAATACATAGGTATTTTATAGTGATTTATTGAAAAAGCCCATCACCTTTCAACACCATCAATTACAATAGCCTATACATGCAAGTATGAAGCACTTTTTGTCTTGTTAGCTTGTTAGCTTGTTACTATTCCATCAATCTTTAAGACTTATCAGTTTTGATAGTAATTTAATACCGGTAAAATAATTTAGGCCTACAGGTAAATTCATGATTATTCTGTGAGCATTACTGCAAAGTAACAACATTATAGACTACAAGTAGAATTGGAAAAAGAATAATTAAAATACAGAACTGAGATAAAACAAACCTTTAGAAATACTTGGATGATGGATATTATGGTATTTTAGTTTTAACAAAAACATTTTTTTTTTAAATCCTACCTGTGTTATCTCTGATTTTGATGGCTTCAGCAGGAGCAGACAGAGCTTGGTGTAAATTCACTGCTTGCTTGAGTATAAGCTTTTAAGCTATTTAGTAGGCTTTGCTCCAGTTAGCGTTACACGAAATGGCCCCTTCCTTTGACTGTTTTCAACGACAGTCGGGCACCATCTCATCGTGTGGTGCCTTATTTTGTATTGGCATATTAAGCATTTGTGATTTGACCTGAAATGTTGAATATACAATGTCCATCGTCGATTATTATTGTGAGACTATGCAATAATTAATATATAACACACTATTAAAGAATAACTATCAGGCAAAGCATTATACACATAATCAAGAGCCTTTATCGATCTATCTATTTTGTGTTGGTAGCCTTTGTTTTTCATTGCCGCGGTTGTTCAAAATATATTTCTTTCACCAAATATTTCTTTATTGTCAATCATAATTTATAATAATTATCAAAAACTTATTCAACGTTTAATAATTATAATAAGAATGAATTTTCAATGACAAAAATTGATTCAATTTAAACAGTTTGTCATGGAGAACAACATTGAAGAATGACTCTTTATTTTAATAATAAAGTCATAATATTAAGATTCTGATTTTGAAAAATAGCTGACCCATGTTATTTAAAACCTAGTTTAAATTGTCGGGATGGTTGGCAACACAATTGGCCTGAAGTATTTATACGAAGACAATAGTCTCATGCCAGTCAGTTGCCTTTTGACAATAAATTTTTGTATCGCCAATTGGCATCGTATAAACTAGGCTTAAGGATGCATGGGTTTAGGCCCGCCGCAAAGTAGACCCACGTTACCTAATCCACGAAAAGCAACTTACGCCGTAGGACGTGGGATGTTCTGTAAATCATTGCTAAGCTTCTCCAGACATCTGTGTAATGCATGCAATGAATAATCCACTTGTCAGCTGATTGATGATGAATAATGATTCTATAGCAATGGTTTACAAAACGTACCACGGCGTGGGTTGCTTTTCGTGGATTAGCGTGGGTCTACTTTGCGGCGGGCCTAAATGTGGGCTAATTAAATCCACAGCGTTGATGTGAGTTATGGTAATTATTATTCATTATTTGTACCGTAATGACAGAAAAGGAATAAACGTATGATTATGTTGATATTTTGGTGTGGATCCAAATTAAGTGCAATAAGCACTTACCGGTACGTGGAGGGGATTTCAAAAATTTTGGAGGCACCTTTAGTGGAAATTTTGTTAATTTACTTACCGGTATAGTCTGTGTAAAAAAAGTTTGAGACTTGGCGCTCCACCCCAAGAAATTGCAGGGTTGACAAATTGTGTAAAATTGCAAAACTTTCTCAAATTTTCAATTCAACGTCAGGATTGGATGTAGAATATCATCCCCGATATCCTATAAATATAGTGCTAGAAAAGATCCAGGGTTGAAGGATTAAAAGGAAATGTCATAATATGAAGTTATCGATACTGTAATATCGATAGTCGATGTATTGATCGAGAGTTGTAACAAGTCGATACTGCTACTTCTTCAACATGATCATGAGTTGTATAGTTGTATTTGCTTCGTGCATAATATTCATTTAATAAATACTTTGTGTATAAACGAACCAACAAACATAACATGGCGCAGTCGGTACCGTAGTGAAAGTATTGGTTGTGAAACGTAGTCCAGAAATATCTTTAATCTTAGTGATGGAAACCTTCTCAGCAGTTAACCTCATAGCTCAACACGTTTTGGTTTGGATCTTCAATTGAAGAGCTCTATTCCAAACGGGCCCAAGTAACAAAAGTGTTTTTCTCAGGAAATCGATTTTTTGATAGTCATCACTTAAATGTTGGAAAATGTTTATAATCCAATGTATAAAGTGTGTATTTTGATTATATACATTGGATTATAAACATTTTCCAACATTTAAGTGATGACTATCAAAAAATCGATTTCCTGAGAAAAACACTTTTGTGACTTGGGCCCGTTTGGAATAGAGCTCTTCAATTGAAGATCCAAACCAAAACGTGTTGAGCTATGAGGTTAACTGCTGAGAAGGTTTCCATCACTAAGATTAAAGATATTTCTGGACTACGTTTCACAACCAATACTTTCACTACGGTACCGACTGCGCCTTGCTTTTTTTCCAAAATGTCACTAAGTCCATGGACTTGATGACATTTTGGAAAGAAACTTGGACTTGGACCTTCTTCATGTCACTAATATGATAAGTTTCTTCAAGTGCTGTATTTGCTGAGTTGAATATATCTTGCCAATTTTTTTGAATAAATTTTCTTGATCACTTGATGCTCTTGGTAATCCCCAGTGTATGTATTCTTGACTTTCACTGTTCTCTTCCCTTGAAAACGCGCTGATCTCGAAGTAAAAATGGTAGTTAGGCTTCAATCTGTAGACAGACAGACAGAAAAAGATGCTCTGCGCATGCGCAAAGGACTAAGGTTGGAATGGAAAGGAACAGCAATGGACTTAGATACACTTTGGAAAAAAACGTGATATTGTGATATTTATTTTGTAGTGACTAAGGATAGTTTGGAGTAGTTAGTATGCTAGGAATGAAGGTCTATGTATAAGGTTCAATAATCAGCTGATATCTCAATTTCTACAAAAATGGACTTAGGCCCGTTTGGAATCGAGCTCTTCAATTTGTAAAAACCTATTCTATTTGAACTTAGTGTGAAATTTCTCAGTAATGGAATCGCTAAAACCTCCAAAACAAATTATTTTCCAAGGGAATTTATCAGAAAATTGGAAAATGTGGAAACAACAATTTCTACTGTACATGGTAGCAAGTGGTGGGGATGACAAAGATGAACCTGTTAAAATCGCGATCTTACTACATTGCATGGGAGAAGAAGCATTGCAAAAATACAATACTTTTCAACTTAGTGGAGCAGATAAGAAATCGTACAAGAGACATTTGGAACTTTTCGAAAATTACTTCATTCCATGCAGCAATGAATCAGTTGAAAGACATATTTTCTTCTCAAGAACCCAAAATAGTCATGAATCTTATGATGATTTCCACACATCATTGAGGAAAATTAGTGCATCCTGTGGTTTCAGTAATATGCTGGACAGTTTATTGAAAGACAAAATTATTGGTGGACTAAACAATAAAAACTTGCAGGATAGACTTCTAAGTGAAGAAGACCTCACACTCGAAAAATGTGTCAAAATGTGTCGTACAGCAGAGCTGGCCAATGAACAGTTGAAAACTCTAAATGAACATGCAACCACGATCAACGTTGTGAATCGGGAGAAAAATAAAAACTATAATCCTAACCAAAATCGTTCAGAACAAGTGCAACACAAGTTCCAGCAACGTGAACCAGTCAACCGAAATTACCAACCAGTTCAACCTACAAGAGATGGCCTCAAGGCAAGAAATCAACGCAATTGTCGCAATATTATTAAGGATTGCAGCCGATGTGGACAAGATCATGCTGAACGGAATTTCCCTGCTTTTAATAGACAGTGTGCGATATGCAAACAGCAAGGCCATTATGCAGTAAAATGTAGAAGTAAGAAACAAAATGTTAGTCTGGTGAGTACAAAATTTGACAATTCAAACAATTTATTTTGTGGAACTCTGACCTTCTGTAAGGGAAAAGATTGGTATGCGTCTATCACAATAAATGACAATAAAAAGGTTAATTTCAAATTAGACACGGGAGCTCAATGTAATTGCCTTCCGCAGTCAGAGTACAAAAAATTAAAGGGAATTCCAATTAGTAAGTCAAATAATATCCTATTCAATTATGATAATTCAAAAATAAAAGTCCTTGGTGAATGTAAAGTACCTTGTAAAACTGAAAATAATGTAAAGAAATCATTACTTTTCCAAATAGTAGACATTAGAGCACCTCCTATTCTAGGTAGAGAAGCTTGTGAGGAACTAAATTTAATTAAGAGAATGGATACAGTGTCAACAACAAAAAATAGTATAATTGAACAAAATAAAGATATCTTTGAAGGGCTAGGTGAAATTAAAGATTTTGAATGTAAATTGAATCTGAAAGATAATGCTACTCCTAAAGTTGAAGCTACTAGGAAAGTTCCAGTATATTTAGAAGAAAAATTCAAACAGGAATTAGAAAAAATGCTAGATGTTAAAATAATCAGAGAAGTAACTGAGCCTACTGAGTGGGTAAATAGTATTGTCTTGGTGAAAAAACCCAATAATGAAATTCGTATTTGTCTTGATCCACAGAATTTAAATAAAAATTTATTGCGAGAACATTTCTACTTACCAACATTTGAAGAATTAGCTAGGAAATTAGGTGGATGTACAATGTTTAGTACATTAGATGCTAATGAGGCATTTTACCAATTGAAACTTAGTGATGAAAGTAGTAAATATACAACATTCAATTCAAAATATGGTAGATTCTGTTTTTTGAGAATGCCTTATGGAGTATCTGTAGCATCAGAAGTGTTTCATAGATGTTTTTCTAAAATATTTGGTGATATTTCTGGTGTATCCATTTTTATTGATGATTTGATTATCTATGCCAAATCTGAGCAAGAACATGATAAAATATTGCAAGTTGTATTGCAAAAAGCTCGAGACTATAATGTAACATTCAATTCAAACAAATGTAATTTTAAATTGCAACAAGTAAATTACATGGGGCACTTGATATCAAAAGATGGTGTGAAAATAGATGATAGGAAAATCAAGGCTATTATTGAAATGAAAAAACCAACTAATGTGAATTCTTTGGAAACATTTTTGTGTATGATAACCTATATTTCCAAATTTATCCCGAATTTGTCAAACAAAACTGCAATTTTGAGAAAATTACTGAAAAAAGATGTTATCTGGCATTGGAATTCTGAGCATGACAAAGCATATGATGAGTTGATAAGCATATTGACAAATAAACCTATTCTGCAATTTTTTGATCCAAATAAAGAAATTGTATTATCTGTAGACGCATGTAAGGATGGATTAGGTTGTGTTTTACTTCAAAATAATTTACCAGTAGAGTATGCATCCAAGTCATTGAATAGCACTCAACAGAATTATGCAATCATAGAAAAAGAAACATTAGCTATTCTTTTTGCATGTGAACGTTTTCATCAATATATATTTGGTAAGCTTGTAACTATTGAAAGTGATCATAAACCTCTAGAGAGTATTTTCAAAAAAACACTTAGTGAATGTCCTGCTAGATTACAAAGAATTCGTTTGAGACTATTGCAGTGTGATTTTACTATTGTGTACAAACCTGGTAAAGATTTACTGATAGCTGATTGTTTGTCTAGAACACATTTCAATGCTTATGAAGATGATCCTCTTAGTGAAGAAATTGAGTATCAAATCTGTGTATTGACAGGAAATAATGAATTTGCTCAAAATTATCATGATAAGTTAGTTATTGAAACAGCGAAAGATCCAACTCTGTGTAAAGTCAAAAATATGGTAAATAATGGATGGCCTAACAGTATCAAAGAAGTACCTTCTTACTGTCAGTCTTACTTCAGATATAGGGAAGATTTGTATGATGATTTGTAAAATGATTTATTGTTTAAAAATGATGGTATAGTTGTTCCAACAAGTATGAGAAAAGAAATGTTGAATGTTTTGCACTATAATCATATGGGCATAGAAAAATGTAAATTAAGAGCTAGGAATAGTATTTTTTGGCCTGGAATGTCCAATGATATAACTAATATGATATCTTCTTCTGAAGCATGTGCAAAATTCAATAATTGCAACAGAAAAGAGTCATTTGTAAGTAGAGAAATACCGGATAGTCCTTGGCAAGAAGTAAGAATGGATCTTTTCAAACTACAAGGAAAATATTATGTTTTGATGATTGATTATTTTTCTAAGTTTGTAGAAATAGGATTGTTGAGAGACTTATCAACTGAATCTGTAATTACAATAATGAAATCTATTTTTGCTAGGCATGGAATACCGAAAATCTTATGGTGTGACAATGGTCCACAAATGAAGTTGAATAATGTTAAGTTTAAGCAGTTTGTCAATGAATGGGAATTTGTACATAAAACGTCAAGTCCTGAATACCCACAATCGAATGGTATGATTGAAAGACAGGTAGGAATTGTAAAAACTATGCTGAAAAAAGCCATGTATGATGGTAAAGATTCCTATTTAGCATTGTTAGAGTACAGATGCACACCCTTGTCAGCTAGTTTGCAGTCACCTTCAGAATTATTGATGGGTAGGAAATTGAATCATTTAATGCCTAATTTGAGTCAATTTGTAAATAGAGATAAGTATAAGAATGTTAGAAATAAGTTGAAAGAGTCTCAAGAACGTCAAAAATATTACTATGATAGAGGAGCAATGAATAAAAAACCATTGAAAATTGGAGATCAAGTTTTTGTAAAAAAAATCTTCTAAGGAAAGGGGAAAAGGATTAGTATTAGGATTGGCAGATAGACCAAGATCGTATAGAGTTCAATTAGAGTCAGGACAAAGGGTAGAAAGAAATAGAAAACATTTGAATACTTTCAAATCAGAAACTCCATTTTATTTGCAAAACAATAATGATGATTTTGATGTAGTTGAAAATAATAATAATGATGTAAGAATGAATGTAACTGAAAATGAAATAATTCCATTTGTATTTGAAAATGTCAATGATGATAGCAGAGTAGATTGTTAAATTTCGATCGCCGCCATTTCACTGCCTCGCATTTCTGTCTGCTTCTGCAGTTTGAATTTCGCGCCACTTGTCGCTCTTGTTGAGCAGTTTTTATTGTCATGTTGTTTTTACATTGTTCATCTATTTTGTCATGGTTTTTTAATCATAATTTTGTCTTTATCCTCGCTATCTTTGGTATTGGCATTTATATTTGTCATTTTGCATCATTT
Source organism: Nilaparvata lugens (assembly GCF_014356525.2). Classification (NCBI taxonomy): domain Eukaryota; kingdom Metazoa; phylum Arthropoda; class Insecta; order Hemiptera; family Delphacidae; genus Nilaparvata; species Nilaparvata lugens. The sequence goes on along the minus strand of NC_052504.1, from coordinate 63,136,489 downwards.
TTTGATTTGGTTTTTGTTAGTCAAGCTGGCTCTAGTTAGCATTGACTCTTGTTCTTCCTTCCTCCCAGACCTGCTTAAGAAATGTTGAAACTTGCGACGGTGAGCCCTTTCATTGCTCAAATTTTCAAGTATTTCATTAATTTTACCTATGTTAAACCTCTCAGTTAATCTGCAGAAATTGTTCATTCTTTTGATACATAGTTCATAAATTTCTGTTCGTTAGTTTTCAAAGGACTTGCAGTTACAAATTGTCTCGTGTTCAAGTGAGGTTAATTCTGCTTGGCTTGTTATTTGCCATTCCATTTCTGCTTCAGAAATCTCAAACGATTACTATTTGGTAAATTCATAAACTCTTGTTTGAAATAAACATTTCTTTTCGACGTCACTGTGATCATTGGTCAAGATCAATCGGTAGCTAGCTCCTGTTCAGCTCTACTCAGGGTTCCTTGTGTCTATACATATTGGAACTATCGGTGCGATTCCGAATTCTTCGGGTCCCCTCATCTCCAACACTATGTTGGGAAGGCTTTCTCGATAGCGAGCGATCTCCACGAGAAGTCACCTTCACTCTTCTGATCAGACTCGTTTTGGGTGAAACGAGGATTGCTTTTCCTGGGTCCTGTCGCCCGCCTGTCTCCGTCTTCGTCCTGTGCTGGATCCTCATCGTTGGATGCCGATTTCCTGTATGATGATTACTGGTCCATCTACATTGCCGTCCTGCGCGATCTCGCCGTCTTTGGGCGTCCTGGTCAGTCATCTCGGTCTCTCCCCACTTCATTGCCTGTGGTCGCACTCTCAAATCCTAAGTTGAGTACCGTATTGTAAATTTAAAATGTCATATTATTTGCCTTTTTTCATCATAAGTTTTATTTTATTGTCAATTATTTTAAGATTCTCTAGTGGTCAATGTTGAACCCACTGAATTACTTACGTGCACTTTCAACAATAGTGCTTTACTCAACTCATGAACAGATTTATTTATGCAACGACTCGAATGTATATTACTGAAATCAACTGTCAAATCAACCTTGAAGTTATCCAAGGTCAATTCATAACTTTGAATAATTCTAATGAAGATAGCGCATAGCTGCAATTCATTGCCATTCATAGCTATAGCCTAACCTATCATGTTCTTTGTGATTTATCCAACGAGTCCCAATTTGTGGGCCATTTGAATATTTTCGGATATGACTTCAAACTATTAGTTGTATTTTATTATATCTACACTTCTCAGCTACCATGATAGTTACAGTTATTTATTTGAATACTGTATAAACAGAACCTATGAGTTCAGACATCACATTAATTGTACTAATTACAATCTTTCACATTAAATGCAACCTTGATAAAAATTGAATACAATTACATCAAGGTATTACATATTATATCATCTCATATTCTACATTATTTTGATTGATTTAATTGTGTATTGTATTGTTTAATGATTCTATCCAGAATCTTTTGTAGGTTCCTATCTTTTGTTACTTGTATTGAAAGTTTAGTAGATAAATTCACTTATTCTTTTATTGTCTTTGAAATATTATTATCAGCATAGGCAATCCTAGTTGAAATAATATTGAAAATACTTGTCAGGTATTCAGTACTCATTTGATTAACTGTCAATGTTACAACATGCTGTTGTGTTACACAGCTACATCACCAATTGTGACCACAGTGTCATAATATATTTTTGATTATTGTTTATTCACTTCTGTATTAGGAATCTTTACTCTATAATATTTGACTTTGCCAATGGTGGTCTGCTTATCTTTCAATTTAGGAGTGGGCGCTCATGCTGAATGAATTGCAATATTGTTGTGCTAGTAAATCATTTATTGTGTTACTAATTGTGTTATTAATAAACTTCATATTGACATACTATTCTTATATTATGTATACAAGGTATTTTCACATTGATCTTTTTATTCATGAATTTCACAGATCAAATTAGCACAATTGATTTAATAAATACTTACTATTTGTATATCACTTTGTTTCAGTTTTTCTTCATTTCTTATAACCTAGAGCTACTATTCATGCTAAGCATTCAAACAATTTGCTTACAACAGTCTGATCAACTATGTACGCACATTGTTGGTCATTTTTCTAAGTACCTTTATGTAGGATCTGCTTTGATTATTTCTAGCAGTTATTTCACCACTGTATTTACAACACAGTCCGCTCTTCATAGAAACCAGATTTTACATAGATGAAACTGAAAATTGTGTTGCAATAAGGGATCGCCCTAAAAGAAATGTACAGGCACCCAAGTATCTAAGGGATTATGTTTTGTAAGAAATGTTTGAATTATTATGTTGTAGTAAAAAGTAAAAAAAAATATATATAAGATGATTTTGTTTTGTTTAAAAAGGGAGATGTCATAATATGAAGTTATCGATACTGTAATATCGATAGTTGATGTATTGATCGAGAGTTGCAACAAGTCGATACTGCTACTTCTTCAACATGATCATGAGTTGTATAGTTGTATTTGCTTCATGCATAATATTCATTTAATAAATACTTTGTGTTTGATTAATAACGAACCAACAAACATAACAGGAAATTTAACTTTTATGATAAAAATTGGAACATCACGAAAATTTGTTTCCGCCACACTTGGATGTAATGAGCTGGTTTATGTGCGTCATATGGAGGCCGAAAGTGATTGTTTTCCGACCAGGCCGGTAAAACTTTACGGCCCTAGGGCTGTAAAATGACCTTGAATAACAGCTGATCGTGTCCGATCTCACAAAAATCATAGAGAGATAATCTCATAACGACTGTAATAATCCAAGTTATATAATTATGTATCGTGAATTGCGGTATTATGTCTATAATATATTTTATAAATTACTGTTTCATAATTTGATATTTATTATTCTGTTTTTGATATCAAACAATAGAATATGATGATATTTCCATAGCCTCAACAATATAATGTTTGCTGCATTGTCCATTGTCAGAAAGGTACGTATCACAAGTATTTAAAAGTGAAGAATCGAATTTGAAATCAAAGTACAATAATTGTATCAATATTTAAAAGTAAGGTAGAGTAATAATTGTTTCTTTTTTATTATCGAATTCCACTTCTCAATGCAATACAATCAACAATAATAATAAGAAAATAAGCAACGATATGAAGTTTAAGGTAAGCCTACTGGTGAAACTCAGCCTTGACTGAAAAATTCCTAGTAATTTTTCCGTAATTTATTATTAAAGCTTTTAGATAATTTTTCTTCAATATTAAACCATATAGAGAAAACATTAGGCCCACTCAAGATTGAATCTTCGAATGTTTTCTCTATGATTTAACTATTTTCAGAGCAATATTTTGTTGTGAAAATGCCGGCAAACCGGCTTCAAATTCTATACACTATATTATTATAGTAGCCTACATACGTTACCTGACTTAATTCAGAGTGAAAATTTTATTGTGAGACAGATAATGATATTAATTTTAATAATATAAGTCATGAGCCAAAGTCTGTTGTAGGCCTATGCTTTTTAGGAGTGAAGTAAACTTTTTTAGAAGTCTAGTATTATGTGTATGCTAAGTGTTATCAGTCAGGCCCATATGTTCAACAATACTCAATGGCCGAGAGCGTAAAGGCGTAATACATCAGAACTCAAAACTGAATAACAAACATGATCTAGGTTTGAATCTCGCTCAATGACAATTTTTTTTGTTGATGAATTTCGACTTTTATTAGCTATTTTTTTATATTAGTTACCGTAATTTAAATTTCAATCAATTTTTTAGATATATTTTGAGACAAAACTGTGAAATATGCAATTATATTAATTTTTCATCACATTATTTCAAAATAGTAATGAAAATTCTATTTATCCATCTATCCATGAGATATTGCACCGGGCGCAAAGCGCGAGCTATAAAAATTCAAACAATTATTCGAAATATCAATAGTAAAAAAATATGGTCACTATTGTAAATTATTAATTAGTAATATTGAAATTAATTGACAGTAAAAGTTGTCATTACCAAGATTCAAACTATCAAAATAGGCTGTTTGAATTTTATTTATTTTTCAAATTCTTTTATATTGGGAAGTTTTTTTTTGGTGTGGCGAAAAATAGCATTCGCAACATGGGCAAAAATGTTTTTCCGGCTCTCGAACGCTTCAAGTTCTCGACTTCATCTCAAACTTGAAAACCGCGATCTCGAGCCGGAAAACGTACATTTTCGACCCTAGGTGCGAAATAGACTATTTTCTTTTGGATATCACTTCTCTCAGAATCATTGGGCGTTTTAACATAAAAGTTAAATTTCCTTTTAATCCTTCAACCCTGAAACTTTTCTAGCACTCTAGTAGGATATCGGGGATAATAATCTACATCCAATTCTGACGTTGAATATTGGAATTTTGAGAAAGTTGCAATTTTACACGAATTGGCAACCTTGTAATTTCTTCGGATGGAGGGCCAAGTCTCAACTTATTTTACACAAACTATAAGTCACGTTCACACTGGAATCAATAACACGAGCTATTAACAAAAATTTATTAACTTGACTGAATTGTCAAAAATTTATCTTAACAAAAGTTATTAACTCGTGTTTTCAACAGAAAATTACTTGTTATTAACATGTTAATGACCTTGTTATTAACTCCTGTGTAAACCCAGCTTAATTATATTACCCCTTAGGATAGCTAAGCTGCGTTTACACCAGAGTTGATAACACGAGTTATTAACAAGAAGTTACAGTATTAACTTGACTGAATCACAAAAAGATTCTCTTAACAAAAGTTGATAGGCCTAACTCGGTGTTCTTAACAGAAAATTCCTTGTTATCAAAGAAAATGTTATTAACATTACCTATGTTAACATATTATGTTAATGACTCATGTCAATAAACATCAGTTATTAACAAAACTGTTATTGAAATGTTGAAAACTTTATTTGTTATTAACTCCAGTGTTAACCCAGCTTTACTGTAGTATGGATAACCGTTCTGTAGATTCACCCATCAAGCTATAAAGCTGGGTTCACACTGGAGTTAATAACAAAAGTTTATAACATTTTTCTTATTAACTGATGTTAATAGCAAATAAAGTAATTGACATAATATGTTCAATTTTTGCGATTTTGTGCTCAAAATAAACTTTTGGGTGTAAAGATAGATTTTTGACGATTGAACTCCCGTGTAAACGCAGCTCAAGTATTCCTTATTATAACAACAATTATTTATTCTTCTGATGATTAAAAGTATCGGAGCACCGAGCTTCGCTTGTTATTTATTTATTGATAGGAAAGACACACAATTCTTTAAAATGATTGGGGAAGGACTAATATGCACAGCTCAAAACTGTTTCTTCCCCGAATTTTGATTTATACACTATAATAATAGTCCAAAAAGTAGGTTATGATCCATACACTTGAATTCAGGTTCAATAATATTATTCCAGTCCAAAAATTTGAAAACAGGAAAGTTCCAATTTATATTGTTCACTAACAAAATTGAATAACAAAATAACACTCACTATATAAGCACTTGAAACAATAAATAATGATTAACTTTGAAAATTCTGATATACTTTAATTTAGAATGATATACCATGTTATGGCAACAAATCAGATATTTTGATCAAGTTGATTAAACTTTCTTTCTCATGGGATAAGCTTATTGATTAAGAGCCCCCCAGAAGCTGAGTGCATCTGCTAAAAAAGTTTAATGGTTGAAGGATTGAAAGAGAAATTAAAATTTTTGATGAATTTGGAAACATTGCTAAAATATGTCTCTATTTTTAAATATAAACATTATTTTTGATCAATTATGGATAATTTTACCTTTCAAATCCTTCAAGTTTTTTATCTTTTAGGTCATGTTTATATTTTACATCTGGCAATATGTCAGTTTATGAATTTCGGGGATGAGATATTTTGATTTTTTTACAGATGCACTCGCTCACTCACTTCTATTATCCACAGGCAACGAAATAAGTCCCAGCGATGCTTTTACAAGGATGAATTATCCTTTTAATGTCCTTCAGCGAGTTTTCCCAGGGATGAGACCTAGTGCAATCGAACTATATATAATAAACCTACTATATGTTTTAAATTTCGTGAACATCGTTAAAGCCGTTTCCACGATTTTTTGGACATGAATAACCAGATAAATTTAAAAATATTGTGACAAATTATAGGCATAGGGACAGGAAGGTGCATGGCAGGGGGTATGGGCGAAAGTTTGAGAAGATAGAACAAAGGGCAGGAGTCACATTGTCTCCAGCTGCCGGCTGACCTGGCAAGACAACTTGAAGACATCCACTACCATGCTCGCCAGCACCTGAAGATTGCCAGCAACCGCATGAAGGCTCGGTATGACCTACAGGCTAACTGCAAAGGATTTCAACCTGGTGACAAAGTCTGGTTGTATCAACCGAGGAGAACAGTGGGGAGATGCCCTAAACTTGACACGCACTGGGAAGGGCCTTAAGCCAGGGCCTTATGGACAGGATCAATGATGTTGTCTACCGAATTCAGAAACATCCAAGTAGCAGGAGGATGGTAGTTGATCTTGACCGCCTGGCACCTTATCATCAGGCTACTCGGGACGAGCAGCCCTAAGGAGGGGGAAATGTGACAAATAGGCTTAGGGACAGGAAGGTGCATGGCAGGGGGTATGGGCAAAAGTTCGAGAAGATAGAACAAAGGGCAGGAGTCACATTGTCTCCAGCTGAATGCGGCCAGCCACTCTCCCTCTCTGTTCCTCTCACTCCATCTCACTCTCACCTATTAACCAGTGGAAGGTTTGAGACTTCTGAAGAATTCGAGAACATTCTATGGAGCTTGATTGACAGGTGGTAAACAAGGGACTGTCTCTGGAATGATCTAGAAAGTTCGCAGTATTAAAGAGGGACACCGTGGACATGTGAGTCAGTTTTGAGTTTATGGTGAATGAAGACAAGCGGTGTGTGAACAAACGGTAAAAGTGTAGTGTTTTTGGCGAAGTGGACTCTGTATTCAGCAAAGGAAGTGTTGGTGTCAGTTTAATCTGTCAGTGTTTGTTAATCTTTTAAGAGTTGAAGAAATCAGAAATTTGTTCTGCTAGAGTGTTGGTCTATTTTCAGTGTGAATCGATAGACTTTTGATTGTACTGTAGTAATTTTAATATCGTGGTGAGTCTTATAATCTAGCAATTATTGTTTTCTATGTCTCAGTAAATATTCGTTTAGTCTGTGCCATAGAGTATTAGTTCAGATTATTTCAATAAATTCCAGTATAATTTCCGTTTGTAGTTTCACTCAAATAAATCCCGAACCAACCCTGTTAAAAACAATATATACAGAAATTGCTTTCTTTACTAGTAGTTCTGTGAACAGTAGACCTCACACTCAGTAAGCTACATTGACCTGTTGTTATAATTTCTCAAAAATTAATAAATAATTTATCAATTTAAATTGTCCAAGAAAAATCCTAAATAAACATAGAGCTTTCTGTCCTATTGTACCATGACGTGTCATCCCGGAATGTGAGTGTGAGTGTTGTTATCAGGTCTGGCTGCAACTGTCTACAACGTTGATGGAAATAAGATACATTTTCAAGATGTTCGATGTTTTTGAACTGGTAGTATTATAGTCAACTGTCTACTAACGTTGATGAAAAGATAAATTTTCAAGATGTTTGATGTTTTTGAATGGGTAGTAGTATAGTGCACTAGACAGCTGATTTATAAAGAATAATATTCTATAATCTGATTTTTACTAGTAGTTCTGTGAACAGTAGAGCTCACGCAGTATTCTCATCCCCAAGTACCTGATGTCACTTGTTTTAACAAACTCAGTTCACATTTGAATTTGTATTCCATATGATATAATTCATCCAGTTCCCTGATAATCTTTCTATCTGATGGAAATTAAATTTTTACAATCAAAAATGTTATAATTTCTCCAGTGTTATTTAGTTCATTTGTTTATTTTTAATCACCTATTAAATTAGGTTTTTGGGAGGTGAGAATATTGATACTGGTGTCATAAAGTAAAATTGTAACGGGAAAATATTGCTAAATAATAATTAATATTATTGAAAGATGCTCAGCTATCAGCAAGCTAGCTGACCACGGAGATAAGGAGGGCACCAATGGTGCACCATCTTCTGCGCATTGAGAGGACTCTTACCACCTCTGGCGGCGGCGCAACTCTATCCCCTCTACTTTGGGAGATTATATAAACGCCAGATGAGCCCAAGATCACAGCATTCCACTCCCAACCTTCCTGTCCTTGTACAGTGGCCCGTTGGCTGCCGTACATCCCTGACCTCCTGTCCTTGTACAGTGGCCCATTGGCCACTGGTCCAGTGGCCCATTGTCCCTATCCTTCCATTCTCCAAGGACACAGTGGCCCATTGGCTGCCGTCCCTATCCTTCCATCCTCCCAGGGCACAGCGGCCCGTTTGCTGCCATCCCTCCTGTCTATCCTTCCTCTTCCTACTGTACTGGAGCAGAACCGAGGCCGTAAGGCCAATACAAAATTACCTCAAAGTGGTGTCATAAGAGTAGAGAGCGATCTTCATGCCATCAGAAGCACCAGGAAGTGCTGTCCACACCAGCTAAGGCACAAAGAAGGAAGAAGAGGAACTTTAACTTGCCTCCTTTCCCCGCCCACATTATGACTGAGCTGAGTCGACCAGGAGCAACACCTCGGTATCAATCACCCACCTCTGAGGCTACTCAGGGTGTACGTGATAGATTGGCACCCGCACTTGGGGCATTAGGCAACGAAGTAAGAATCATCATGAGTGAACTGGGCGAGGCTGATTTAGATGCTCAACACCAGGAGCTGATAGAGGGTCAGTTGGTTGAGGACATGAACCCCGAGGTGATAGCCGACCCCAGATTTTCCTGGATCTACAGTTTGAAAAAGGATGAAGCATTCAATCTTCTACAATATTGGGGCATAGTGTCATCTGAAACACATGCCGAGCTGAGAAAGTTGTTAGTGGAACAACATAAGAAGATGGCAGTACGCAATCCTGGTATAATGAGCAGAGGCAGTGGGGAAATTGAACACTCGGCAACAAGTACCCATGCTGAAGCTAGAACCAATATTCACACAAACATCCTCATGGACCCAGGGGCGGTATGTGACAAAGTAAGAAACTGGAGACTGTCATTTGATGGCCAATCAGATGCTCCCAGCTTCCTAGAATGGCTAGACAAACTACAACAAGCCTATGGGCTTACTGGCAACCAACTACTAGTTGCCCTTCCTGAATTACTAGTTGGTAAAGCTACCCTATGGATGCGTAATTGTCGTGACCAGTGGAAATTGTGGGAAATTTTTGTGACAGATTTCAGATCATGCTACTATCCACTTACCTATGAGGAGGACCTCGAGAATCTAATCCAGACGAGGAAGCAAAAGGAAGGAGAGTTGTTTGACGAATTTCTTGAAGATGTACTGACACTCATGAGGCATCAAGGAGGTTTCACAGACGAAAAAAAAATTCAGAGAGTGTATAAGAATCTCCTCCCATGGTATGAATTGTATATTTGGCAATCAGATTTTCATAGTATCAACAAATTGGAAAAATTCGCAAGGGAGTATGAACAAATCAAAGCAGAGGAGAAACAGAATAGACAGAATCCGAGAGTTCACATGACTGAGGACAAACAAAAAAGATTACAAGGCTCAAGGTTGAGACAGTTATAACCCCTACTAGTAACAGACCATCTCTTAGTGAGTCTGAAATCGTGTGTTGGCAATACAAGAGACTGGGGCACTGGAGGTCACACTGTCCCGATATCCCGCCATGTAAAAGGCACAGAAAGAGGGCACTGAAATGTGTCTGTGATGTGCAGAAGGAGAATAAGACAACAAGACAACCGTGATGCGAACAGCACACAGGATTCCTGTGATTGGAGAGTCATCAAGGGACAACAGACTATTCATTACCGTGACAATTGGTGGTAAAAAGTGTCAGGCATTGCTAGATACTGGCGCTGAAGCTAATTATGAGTAATGAGGTTCATGAAGTTCTCCAAAAAATAGGGATGACAAAGAAGGTACCAACTCATCATAACACGATATTAGCTGATGGATGATCTACACCATTAAATGGGAAGCTGACAACTAATGTAACTATAGAACAAATCACAGTTCCACTTTAATGGAAGTATTTGGACAAGAGTTGCTATTAGGCATGGAATTTATGCGTGAAAACAAAGTGAATATTCACACATTCACAAGAGATGTGGAGTGGGATCCTCCCCAATTGAATCCTTCAAGTCAGCGAATTATGTCACGATTGCTCTTATTGAAGACTAAGACAACATCAGTCCCAACAATAGCGGCTGTAGACTCCAAATCTCCGGACAAGAAGAGTCGCAACAGAAGGATGTTCAAGCAGGTTGGTTTGAACAGGGTCGAACCCAATGCCTTGATTGATAGAAAGGCAGAGTTGTCATATATTCCAAGACAAGCATCCTGGGATGACATAGTTGATCACTGTGATGGAATGAACAACTCTGAACGACAGGCCACGATTTATGCTCCAACTGTCAGAACAAAGACTTCGAACTCCGAGAAAGTTGTGGAAGTTAGGATGGAACAAATACCATCTTATGGCAAGTCAGATGTTAGCATCACGGTCAACACAAAGAGGTTAACCCAAGGTAGGAAATCATTCTGTGAAGACAATACAACACTCCCGCCACGCCCAAAAAACAGGGAGGTGGTAAAGAAAGATTCAATGCCACCATTGACTGACATGGAGGTGGAAAAGTTAAAACACCCTTTGACTGTCAAAGAGATAGTCCCACAGGATCCCAGACCAGGCCCTTCTAAAAATATGGATCCAGTGCTGTGCCACTGCAACACAACACCAGGCAAGTACAGACAAGCAGGTCGACCACGTATAAAAGTCCGGTTACCGGATGGATGATGTAAATATGTACCTGTGGACCAGGTATAGATGATGCTCATAGCGAGTGGCATACACCTTTAAAGGTGATGCCTGAGTGGCATACACCTCTAAAGGTGATGCCTGAGAGGTGTACACCTCTCAACCTAGCTCAACAGTGCAGGCTGGATGCTTGTCTGACTCGGACTAGGCGCTGAGACAGCAAGTAATGGCAGTTGGTGGGAATGCAAGCGGCCACAGTAACATCTCCCACCCAGCAATGGTCGGCATAGTTCAGCCTGGTGGACAGACGAGAGATCAATCCAGTCAGTTATTTGATCCCTCCAGCCAGACTCAGCCAAGCAGCTGAGACAATAGAACAATGGAGTGATGGTCTTATTCGCGTTCATCAGCAGTTTTCTTTCTCACGACTATTTTTATTTTTGTGTGTCAATAATAACTCGTCACCAGTAAAAAGTTTCCAGAAATGTGGTGTACTACCATATTAATGACTTTTCATGATGATTTTTAATTATTTAAAAATATTGTTGACATTCTGAGCCTTCAGGCTAAACTTGGGGTCGCTGAGAACGAATCTGCAATCAGAACTTCCCTATCACGAAAAATAATGAAAAAAAAACCAGCTGTTGATCTTCCGGCAACTGTTAACAGTCTTCCTGCAATGCGGCCGAAACACTTCCAAGCCAGACACCCATCTCAAATTACAACAACGCCAAGCTGTGAGAAACCATCCTGCACTGCGGCGCTAGGTTCAAGGTGATGCCTAGATGGCTCATGCCTTCTAAGGTAATGCCATCGAGGGCTCCAACCCCCCCCCCCCCCAAAGTAGGAGTGTGGTGTCACAAAGTAAAATTGTGACGGGAAAATATTGCTCAATAATAATTAATATTATTGAAAGAAGCTAGGCTATCAGCAAGCTAGCTGACCGTGGAGATAAGGAGGATACTGATGGCGCACCATCCTCCGCGCATCAAGAGGATTCTTACCACCTCTGGCGGCGGTGCAACTCTATCCCCTCTACTTTGGGAGATTATATAAATGCCGGACAAGCCCCAGACCACGGTATTCCACTCCCAACCTTCCTGTCCTTGTACAGTGGCCCATTGGCTGCCAAACGTCCCTGATCTCCTGTCCTGGTACAGCAGCCTGTTGGCTGCCATACGTTATCACGTACACCCTGAGTAGCTTCAGAGGAGGGTGATTGATACCCAGGTGTTGCTCCTGGATGACTTTGCTCAGTCGTAATGTGGGCGGGGAAAGGAGGCAAGTCGAAGTTCCTCTTCCTTCTTCGTTGTGCTTCAGCTGGCGTGAACAGCACCTCCTGGTGCTTCTGACGGCGTGAAGGTCGCTCTCTTCTCTGATGACACCACTTTGATGTAATTTTGTATCGGCCTTACGGCCTCGGTTCCGCTCCAGTGAAGTAGGAAAAGGAAGGACAGACAGGATAGGGACGGCAGCCCTGGGGGAATGGGAGGTCAGGGACGGCAGACAATGGTCCGCTGTGCCCTGGGGAAATGGGAGGACAGGAACGGCAGACAACGGTCCGCTGTGCCCTAGGGAGATGGGAGGACAGGGACGGCAGACAACGGTCCGCTGTGCCCTGGGGGAATGGGAGGTCAGGGACGGCAGACAACGGTCCGCTGTTCCCTGGGGAAATGGGAGGACAGGGACGGCAGACAACGGTCCGCTGTGCCCTAGGGAGATGGGAGGTCAGGGACGGCAGACAACGGTCCGCTGTGCCCTGGGGAAATGGAGGACAGGGACGGCAGACAACGGTCCGCTGTGCCCTAGGGAGATAGGAGGACAGGGACGGCAAACAACGGTCCGCTGTGCCCTGGGGGATGGAAGGTCAGGGACGGCAGACAACGGTCCGCTGTGCCCTGGGGAAATGGGAGGACAGGGACGGCAGACAACGGTCCGCTGTGCCCTAGGGAGATGGGAGGACAGGGACGGCAGACAACGGTCCGCTGTGCCCTAGGTAGATGGGAGGACAGGGATGGCAGACAACGGTCCGCTGTGCCCTAGGGTGCTGGGAGGTCAGGGACGGCAGACAACGGTCCGCTGTGCCCCGGGGAAATGGGAGGACAGGGACGGCAGACAACGGTCCGCTGTGCCCTGGGGAAATGGGAGGACAGGGACGGCAGACAACGGTCCGCTGTGCCCTAGGGAGATGGAAGGTTAGGGACGTACGGCAGCCAATGGGCCGCTGTACCAGGGCAGGAGGTCGGGGACGTACGGCAGCCAACGGGCCGCTGTACCAGGAGCAGGAAGGTTGTGAGCAGAATGCTGTGGTTTGGGGCTCGTCCGGCGTTTAAATACTCCCCCAAAGTGGAGGGGACGGAGTTGTGCCGCCGCCAGAGGCGGTGGAAAACGTCTCGATGCGCGGAAGATGGTGCGCCATCGGTACCTTCCTTATCTCCGCGGTCGGCTAGCTTTACTGATAGCCGAGCGTCTTTCAGTAATATTATTAACTATTTAGCAATATCTTCCGTCACAATTTTACTTTGTGATAACGTCCCTGTCCTCCTCTCCTGGTACAGCGGCCTGTTGGCTGCCGTACGTCCCTTTCCACCCATCCTCACAGGGCACAGCAGCCTGTTGGCTGCCGTCCCTATCCTTCCATTCTCCCAGGGCACAGCGGCCCGTTGGCTGCTGTCCCTATCCTTCCATTCTCCCAGGGCACAGAGGCCCGTTTGCTGCCATCCCTATCCTTCCATCCTCCCAGGGCACAGCGGCCCATTGGCTGCCATCCCTATCCTTCCATACTCTCAGGGCACAGCTGCCAGTTGGCTGCCATCCCTATCCTTCCATCCTCCCAGGGCACAGTGTCCCGTTGGCTGCTGTCCCTATCCTTCCATTCTCCCAGGGCACAGCACCCTGTTGGCTGCCGTCCCTATCCTTTCATCCTCCCAGGGTACAGTGGCCCCTTGGCTGCCATCCCTATCCTTCCATTCTCCCAGGGCACAGCGGCCCATTGGCTGCCATCCCTATCCATCCATCCTCCCAGGGCACAGCGGCCCATTGGCTGACGTCCCTATCCTTCCATCCTCTCAGGGCACAACAGCCCATTGGCTGCCATCCCTATCCTTCCATCCTCCCAGGGCACAGCAGCCCGTTGGCTGCCATCCCTATCCTTCCATCTTCCCAGGGCACAGCGGCCCATTGGCTGACGTCCCTATCCTTCCATCCTCTCAGGGCACAACAGCCCATTGGCTGCCATCCCTATCCTTCCATCCTCCCAGGGCACAGCGGCCCATTGGCTGCCATCCCTATCCTTCCGTACTCTCAGGGCACAGCTGCCAGTTGGCTGCCATCCCTATCCTTCCATCCTCCCAGGGCACAGTGTCCCGTTGGCTGCTGTCCCTATCCTTCCATTCTCCCTGGGGAAATGGGAGGACAGGGACGGCAGACAACGGTCCGCTGTGCCCTAGGGAGATGGGAGGACAGGGACGGCAGACAACGGTCCGCTGTGCCCTAGGGAGATGGGAGGACAGGGACGGCAGACAACGGTCCGCTGTGCCCTAGGGAGATGGGAGGACAGGGACGGCAGACAACGGTCCGCTGTGCCCTAGGGAGATGGGAGGACAGGGACGGCAGACAACGGTCCGCTGTGCCCTAGGGAGATGGGAGGACAGGGACGGCAGACAACGGTCCGCTGTGCCCTAGGGAGATGGGAGGACAGGGACGGCAGACAACGGTCCGCTGTGCCCTAGGGAGATGGGAGGACAGGGACGGCAGACAACGGTCCGCTGTGCCCTAGGGAGATGGGAGGACAGGGACGGCAGACAACGGTCCGCTGTGCCCTAGGGAGATGGGAGGACAGGGACGGCAGACAACGGTCCGCTGTGCCCTAGGGAGATGGGAGGACAGGGACGGCAGACAACGGTCCGCTGTGCCCTAGGGAGATGGGAGGACAGGGACGGCAGACAACGGTCCGCTGTGCCCTAGGGAGATGGGAGGACAGGGACGGCAGACAACGGTCCGCTGTGCCCTAGGGAGATGGGAGGACAGGGACGGCAGACAACGGTCCGCTGTGCCCTAGGGAGATGGGAGGACAGGGACGGCAGACAACGGTCCGCTGTGCCCTAGGGAGATGGGAGGACAGGGACGGCAGACAACGGTCCGCTGTGCCCTAGGGAGATGGGAGGACAGGGACGGCAGACAACGGTCCGCTGTGCCCTAGGGAGATGGGAGGACAGGGACGGCAGACAACGGTCCGCTGTGCCCTAGGGAGATGGGAGGACAGGGACGGCAGACAACGGTCCGCTGTGCCCTAGGGAGATGGGAGGACAGGGACGGCAGACAACGGTCCGCTGTGCCCTAGGGAGATGGGAGGACAGGGACGGCAGACAACGGTCCGCTGTGCCCTAGGGAGATGGGAGGACAGGGACGGCAGACAACGGTCCGCTGTGCCCTAGGGAGATGGGAGGACAGGGACGGCAGACAACGGTCCGCTGTGCCCTAGGGAGATGGGAGGACAGGGACGGCAGACAACGGTCCGCTGTGCCCTAGGGAGATGGGAGGACAGGGACGGCAGACAACGGTCCGCTGTGCCCTAGGGAGATGGGAGGACAGGGACGGCAGACAACGGTCCGCTGTGCCCTAGGGAGATGGGAGGACAGGGACGGCAGACAACGGTCCGCTGTGCCCTAGGGAGATGGGAGGACAGGGACGGCAGACAACGGTCCGCTGTGCCCTAGGGAGATGGGAGGACAGGGACGGCAGACAACGGTCCGCTGTGCCCTAGGGAGATGGGAGGACAGGGACGGCAGACAACGGTCCGCTGTGCCCTAGGGAGATGGGAGGACAGGGACGGCAGACAACGGTCCGCTGTGCCCTAGGGAGATGGGAGGACAGGGACGGCAGACAACGGTCCGCTGTGCCCTAGGGAGATGGGAGGACAGGGACGGCAGACAACGGTCCGCTGTGCCCTAGGGAGATGGGAGGACAGGGACGGCAGACAACGGTCCGCTGTGCCCTAGGGAGATGGGAGGACAGGGACGGCAGACAACGGTCCGCTGTGCCCTAGGGAGATGGAAGGTTAGGGACGTACGGCAGCCAATGGGCCGCTGTACCAGGGCAGGAGGTCGGGGACGTACGGCAGCCAATGGGCCGCTGTACCAGGGCAGGAGGTCGGGGACGTACGGCAGCCAATGGGCCGCTGTACCAGGGCAGGAGGTCGGGGACGTACGGCAGCCAATGGGCCGCTGTACCAGGGCAGGAGGTCGGGGACGTACGGCAGCCAATGGGCCGCTGTACCAGGGCAGGAGGTCGGGGACGTACGGCAGCCAACGGGCCGCTGTACCAGGGCAGGAGGTCGGGGACGTACGGCAGCCAACGGGCCGCTGTACCAGGGCAGGAGGTCGGGGACGTACGGCAGCCAATGGGCCGCTGTACCAGGGCAGGAGGTCGGGGACGTACGGCAGCCAATGGGCCGCTGTACCAGGGCAGGAGGTCGGGGACGTACGGCAGCCAACGGGCCGCTGTACCAGGGCAGGAGGTCGGGGACGTACGGCAGCCAATGGGCCGCTGTACCAGGGCAGGAGGTCGGGGACGTACGGCAGCCAATGGGCCGCTGTACCAGGGCAGGAGGTCGGGGACGTACGGCAGCCAATGGGCCGCTGTACCAGGGCAGGAGGTCGGGGACGTACGGCAGCCAATGGGCCGCTGTACCAGGGCAGGAGGTCGGGGACGTACGGCAGCCAATGGGCCGCTGTACCAGGGCAGGAGGTCGGGGACGTACGGCAGCCAATGGGCCGCTGTACCAGGGCAGGAGGTCGGGGACGTACGGCAGCCAATGGGCCGCTGTACCAGGGCAGGAGGTCGGGGACGTACGGCAGCCAACGGGCCGCTGTACCAGGAGCAGGAAGGTTGTGAGCAGAATGCTGTGGTTTGGGGCTCGTCCGGCGTTTAAATACTCCCCAAAGTGGAGGGGACGGAGTTGTGCCGCCGCCAGAGGCGGTGGAAAACGTCTCGATGCGCGGAAGATGGTGCGCCATCGGTACCTTCCTTATCTCCGCGGTCGGCTAGCTTTACTGATAGCCGAGCGTCTTTCAGTAATATTATTAACTATTTAGCAATATCTTCCGTCACAATTTTACTTTGTGATAACGTCCCTGTCCTCCTCTCCTGGTACAGCGGCCTGTTGGCTGCCGTCCCTATCCTTCCATCTTCCCAGGGCACAGCGGCCCATTGGCTGCCATCCCTATCCATCCATCCTCCCAGGGCACAGCGGCCCATTGGCTGACGTCCCTATCCTTCCATCCTCTCAGGGCACAACAGCCCATTGGCTGCCATCCCTATCCTTCCATCCTCCCAGGGCACAGCAGCCCGTTGGCTGCCATCCCTATCCTTCCATCTTCCCAGGGCACAGTGGCCCGTTGGCTGCGGTCCCTATCCCTCCATCATCCCAGTTAGAGATGACAATCCCGGTATTTCGGGATTATCCAATATCAATCCTGGGATCCCGGGACTGATCCCGGGATTGGCAAAAATCAGTTTAATTCATTTTTAACCTATTGTTCCTCCTCAATTACATGTTCAGTAACAGTGTGTGTAGATGAAAAGGTGAATTAAAGAGGGAGAGGCTATCATTAAAAATGAAAAAAATACTTGGGAATAATATTAAAATTGAACATTCCATTTCCATGAATGTTTTCAAGATTAGGAGTAACTGTTATATTCCATGTCCTACTTTAAATTTGCTGTATCCTAGATGATAGTGAGAACTGAGGAAAGCAAGATAACTCATGAGAGTCTTTTTTATGTAGAACTATCCTACATCAGGACGGGATAGAGCTCACATTTTAATTACGTCAAATACTGTAAAGTGTAATTATATCACTTGAATTAATAATATTAATAATAAAATAAAATAGTTTTTGTAAGACCATAACGCCATACCAACCAAACAACCCGAAAGCTGAACCACTACACTACTAAATGAAATTTTGTAGAGCAAACTAAAATATTTACTTGAACTAGATATTCTACTTATAATAGAGAAAGAGAAGAGGAGAGGAATAATTAGACAGAGAGTGAATCGTTTAGTGCTTTTCAAAGTTTGGAATGCATTTTAAGGAAATGCCATGAGCACTATTGCAAATATTGCACCGTCTAGACTGGTAATTGTGGTGCTGTGTAAACAAGTTTAGAGACAAAACAACCATTCTGCCAATTATGCGAACTGATAATGCGAATTCTATTAAGCCAATAAAGAGTACAGTATACAATCAATACTGTATTATGTATATGAAACTGTAGGCTGTGCCTGTAGAATGAATTAGTCAAACACTTAAATTAGTTATAAAAACTCATATCCATCACCGTAAATGAATTCAATATTGAATTGTTTTTTGGAAAAATATGATTCACAATTTTAGGTTTACAATCCCGAAAATCCCGGGATTGACGCTGGAAAATCCCGGGATTGTTAGGTATCAAAAATGGACCAGGATCCCGGGGATTCGGGATCCCGGGGATCCCGGGATTGACATCCCTAATCCCAGGGCACAGCAGCCCGTTGGCTGCACCTCCTTCCATTCTCCCAGGGCACAGCGGCCTGTTGGCTGCCATGCCCATCCTTCCATCCTCCCAGGGCACAGTGGCCCATTGGCTGCCATCCCTCCTGTCTATCCTTTCTCTTCCTACTATACTGGAGCGGAACCGAGGCCATAAGGCCAATACAAAATTACCTCGAAGTGGTGTCATCATAGTAGAGAGCGATCTTCACGCCGTCAGAAGCACCAGGAGGTGCTGTCCACGCCAGCTAAGGCACAAAGAAGGAAGAAGAGGAACTTCGACTTGCCTCCTTTTCCCGCCCACATTACGACTGAGCTAAGTTGACCAGGAGCAACACCTGGGTATGAATCACCCACCTCTGAAGCCACTCAGGGTGTACGTGATTCCATAATGGGCACACATAATAATACCATGACTGCAAAACAAAATATTGGAACCAAAGACCTTAAAGCTGCGATTGGACCAAAGTTATTAGCAAAATATTCATAACTCAATCCTTATAGATTATATTATATTGAATATAACCTATCATACACATGATGATCATAAATGTGTTTGTCAAGTTCCATTCAATCTAATATAATCTATAAGGATTGAGTTATTAAAATTAAGTTGATAACTTTGATGTAAACCATTATTTACTTCAGATAATATCTATAGTAGGCTGTGTGTAAATCCAGCTTGAAGATGCATACCTATTTAAGGTCTTTGATTG
Organism: Nilaparvata lugens; assembly: GCF_014356525.2. Taxonomy (NCBI): domain Eukaryota; kingdom Metazoa; phylum Arthropoda; class Insecta; order Hemiptera; family Delphacidae; genus Nilaparvata; species Nilaparvata lugens. Next base: position 63,117,372 of record NC_052504.1, on the reverse strand, counting down.
AAACTATAGACCAAATAACAAATAAACAAATAAACAAATACAGTAATAGACTGGCTTCTCCACACATCTGTGTAATCACTTGTCAGCTGATTTATGATGAATAATCCTATAGTCTGATTTTTACTCTAATATTGGCGTATGAAGGAGGCTCCTTTTTCCTTTTATATTATCCTTGAGATGCGAAATTTTCAAAAACCTTGTATATATGTTGACGTGCAATTTAAAAAGGAACATACCTGTCAAATTTCATGGAAATTTATTACTGCGTTTTGCCGTAAATGCACAACATATAAACATATAAACATATTGATTTTTTTTTATTGATTTCACCTCAATAGAGAACCTTATTCAAATAAAATTTATTGTATCCCTTATAATTTATTTACTTTTCTCTTTTCTTCAATCTCAGGGATGACTCAATGATGAGTTTTTTTTTTAAATATTATAATATTTTCGATTTGCAATGGTCACCAGCAGGCAAAGTTTATTCTTTTGCTGGTGATGCCATATATAACACATAAACTATATATACTGTAATATTACATTTTTTCTTGATTAAAATCGAATTTTCAATTCAAGATCTATAAAACTTGATAGTAAATATCAGAGTAATCGATATGTGGTCAACTTTTTAACTGAGAATTTATCGTAAATAATTGTGTTGCACATTCCATGGTATCACCGAAACTGAGTAACAGAATTAACAGATAAATAGATCATTATAAATATAGAGGATATATAAATTTAAAATAACAGTTTTGAAATAAAGTTTTATTGAGAACAAATAATGTAAAATGTAAATTCTAAACTTGTAATTTATAATTTTTTTGGAATTTAATATCGGCGACGTGTTCATGACATTGACACTGATTTTGAGGTGGGGCTTTGCTTTGTACTTGTTAGGCTCTCTCTAAAAAAATGGTGGCTGGCTATGTGTTCTGGTTTTGTGTTCTCTGAATATTTTTCTGTTTAAGTGAAATTTTAATGTTTTAAATTGAGTTTTGAACAGTTTTATGGTGTTCTTATTTTGTCTAAAATAGTTTTGTGTGTTTACAAGCCTATAGCCATTGTTTTTCAACTATATAAATGGATAAGTATTTAGCCTGTAATGATGTTAGATGCTTAAGTGTGTAAGGTATTATTTTTGTGGATTTGTGTTGTATATTGCCAAAATTCTTCTGAAGATTATAAGTTGGTTTGCTCTGAAAACTGGATTCCTCATTCATAAGCAATAGATCCATTCATAGTTTATCAAGAATCTACATTTTGGAGCCGATAACTTCCTTCAGGTTAATAGGTGTGAAATGCTATCCAACCTATTTAGGAGAAATTGGTAGCATGGCAAATGGTACGCCCTGGTGTGGGACTCAAACTATAAAATATATCCCTGGTTATAAAAAATTATTAGTAGGCTGATGTCTTGATAGGTTATGAATGGTATGCTGCTGAATGGGAGGTCATTTCTGGAGTGGTCAAGTTTCAATGAATAGATATCAGTGCATATTACAAAATGGCAAACATTAAAAATGATCTGAATCTTATAGCGTTCTTAACACAAAAGTTTGATGAGCAAAATGCTAGGTTTGATGAGCAAAATGCTAGGTTTGATGAGCTTAATGCTAGGTTTGATAAGCATAATGCTAAGATTGTTAATTTGAAACAAGATCAAAGTGCTAGGTTTGATGATATGAAGCAAGAATCTGCTAGCTTAAGACTAGAGCAGGTTAGCATAAACCTTCTATTAAAAGATACACATGAAACATTGATAGATAATCATGAAGATGAAAGCAAATTGAAGCAGGATGATAGTAGTGTTGAGATACAAGATCAATTATTTCAAGTTCCAGATAATGTAGGCCTAGTTACTGTTATTGAAAAAGTGAATCCTAGTGAGATAGTAGAATTGAGTAATGTAGTAGGTAGGGAGTTGTCTTTATTGAAAGTCAAAGAAAGTAGTATTGCCAAATTGAAAGTTAGGAAAACAGTAGATAAAGTGAATGTTTACATGAGACAGGTTTCTGTAGAGGTTAGGAACAATGTGAACAAAATGAATCTTGCTTTGAATCAAGTTGATGAATTTATCTTTCAACTGAAAATTGAAAAGGTGTATGCAAAGCATTATCTAGTGAACATGACTGACTTTTGTAAGCAAAATGGCTTTGTTGAAACAAATGAACCCATGAATAAAATCATGTTCTTGAAGAAAACAAAGCACAAAGTCACCATTGATGTGTTAGTATTCAAAGGTTGTTTCAAGTTGCTTACTTACAAGATGATGACAGTGAATCACATGATGAAAGGGTATTCCCCGGCACTATGTTATGATTAGGAATTCTGTGTTATGCCGGGATTCAGAATAGCATAATCGCTACGCAGTGTATGGTAAGAGTCCATAATTTATTGTGTCTTTTTTCTTTTCCTCTTATTTGTATTTTTTAGGGAACTTATTTACCCATTATCCATCTTGATCATCTTTGTATTGTAATATTGAAATGTTTGTACTTATTATACAGTCTTCAAATTCTGAAATTATTTAAAAAATAAATGGTTCAATTTAGAACATACTGAAATTTAATCTTATGTATAAATTCTTTTGTTATGATAATAAAACTTCAAAATTTGAAAGTATTAATGAATTGTGTCGCCATATATATGAGATGTTCAATATAAATGGAAGTTAACTTGAATAATAATGTTTTCATTAAATAAAAACGTCTTGTCATATTATTAATTGAAATGAGTTAAAGATTAAAATTGCTCTAAAGTTCTTGTAATTGATTTCTTTTTCTGAATTTTAAAAACTGTTTGTTCTATAAATTTTGATATGATTGATTATCGTTTGAAATGGATGCTGGAGTGTATGTAGAATTTTTAGTGGGGTTTGTTGATTAGAATTTTGCTGGTATGTGATTGTTTTTTGAGATGGAAACCCATTACTGCCTAAAGAAGGAATAACAGAGGTTATGACTTAGAGAGGCAGTAATGAGATAGGTAATATTTTTTGTGTTGATTACTTATGTTGATTGCCATAGATGCAAAATAATGATTAATAATGTTGATTGATATAGATGCAGATGATTACTTATGAATATTGATTGCCTTTGAAGCAAAATATTTTTGATGTTTTGAATGATTTCTTGTTTAATGATTGATAGTAAAGTTTTGTCATGAAATGTAGTTTGTGTTTAGAACATTGAAAAGTCGAAATAAACTATAGTATCCAACAAACAATGATTAATAATATTGAATAATTTGCTTTTCATAAAATATTTGAACAGTGAATAAATGGAAATGAAATTATTTTTTTTATAAAAATTTTGTAATTGATGTCTCCAAATTTCACAATTTATGTATTGCTGACTGTATAATAAGATGTTAACAAATTTCTTTTTTATATTGATTATATACTTGTAAATAATTTTCATGTGTATTAGATTGTATTGGTAGCCTAATCAAAATTTTCTTTTTAGTTTATAAGCATTTTAAGATAACAGGTACAGCGTGGACATTAACATCAGAATAATTATTACGTGAATCTCGAAATCAGCAACAAGTGAACGCCATGAAGAGTGTTAAGAACATTTGGGTGATTTTCGAACTAGTGTGACTCATTAATTGACTATCAATGCCAATATCTACACCAACAACTACGCCAATATCTACACCAATAACTATGCCAATATCTACACTGATGTCTACACCAATGTCTGCACCAATGTCAAAGCCAATGCCTGCACCAATGTTGATGCCAATGCCTACACCAATGCCATCACCAACAACTACACCGATATCTACACTGATGTCTACGCCAATGCCTGCGCCAATGTCGATGCCAATGTCAATGCCAATAACTACACCGATTTCTACGCCAATGTCAATGCCAATGCCAACGCCAATATCTACGCCAATATCTACACCAATAACTACGCCAATATCTACGCTGATGCCTATGCCAATATCAACGCCAATATCTGCTCTGATGTCTACACCAATGCCAACGCCAATATCTACGTTGATGTCTACGCCGATGCCTGTGCCAATGCCAATGCCAATATCTACGTTGATGTCTACGCTGATGCCTGCGCCGATGCCAATGCCCGCGCCAATGTTGATGCCAATGCCTACAACAATGCCAATGTCAATGCCGACACCAATGCATATGCCAATGACAATGCCAACGCCTATTGCTGACCATGTAACTCAAACTTCAACACTACCACATTACCTGGAGGTAATTGCCATCCATGTTCACATTCACAACTTTGAATTCAGAATAACAGTCACAGTATCATGAAAGAATTGATTCAAAAAATCCTCTCCTAAATTATTCCTGTATGCAGAACTCTAAACCTTGAAAGCTGAAAATATCAAAAAACCAAACCTTACCTAAATTAATCCTCACCTAAGTTAATCCTGTATGCAGCGTCTATCTCTTTTCCAAAAAACAAATTACATTGTCATTTCAAGCCTGAAATGTACATTGTATAATTATATGATACAAAATTTACGTGACTCTGTATTGAGTTTGGTATGCAGCCATCTACTACAAGCATGAGGGAATTCTAACTGAGATGTCACCTGTATTGAGTTTGGTATGCAGCCTTCTACTACAAGCATGAGGCAATGCTAACTGAGATGTCACCTGTATCGAGTTTGGTATGCATCAGTCGACTACAAGTATCAGCCCAACACTACGTGCATCCAGATCACCCCAACACTACGTGCATCCAGATCAGCCCAACACTACGAGTATTCGGATCAGCCCAACACTGATGTCATCACACTGGAGTCACACTTAACTGAAATTCATACTGAGTGCCTTAACAGACTGTTTTCCAAAATTTGCATTGATAAAATCAACCGTGTCAATAGTGAAAGAAATGAACATTTTTTGATTTATTGGAATTTTATGTGAAAATTGAATGTAACAATTCATCAATTCATTTAAAAAAAAATTTTTTTCTTATTCAACATACTAAATTTTTTTATGCAATATAAAATTGAATTTTTCTATATATTAAATTTATGTGCAATTTCAAAAACTATTCTTTATATATAATAAATTTTCCATTGGGAATATCAGTTGGAATATTTTCCTTTAAATTATAAAGCTAAATCAAAAGTAATTTTGATATTCTATACTTTGAAATATTGTTTGGAAACGTATAACAAATGCTATTGATGAATTTTTATAATAATTTACAATATTATAGGATGACATGTAAGGTTTTTATAGAAAAATTGTTACTGTTCTCGAATTCAATTTCAACAATTTCCATTTGTTTCAATGTAATTTTTTCTTTAAATTTTCAAACAGTAAAATTTTTTATGTCAAGAGGGGGGTATTTGTAATATTACATTTTTTCTCAATTAAAATCGAATCTTCAATTTGAGATCTATAAAACTTGATAGTAAATATCAGAATTATCGATATGCGGACAACTTTTTAACTGAGAATTTATCGTAAATAATTGTGTTGCACATTCCATGGTATCATCGAAACTGAGTAACAGAATTAACAGATAAATAGATCATTATAAATATAGAGGATATATAAATTTAAAAAAACAGTTTTGAAATAAAGTTTTATTGAGAACAAATAATGTAAAATGTAAATTCTAAACTTGTAATTTATAATTTTTTTGGAATTTAATATTGGTGACGTGTTCATGACGTTGACACTGATTTTGAGGTGGGGCTTTGCTTTGTACTAGTTAGGCTCTCTCTAAAAAAATGGTGGCTGGCTATGTGTTCTGGTTTTGTGTTCTCTGAATATTTTTCTGTTTAAGTGAAATTTTAATGTTTTAAATTGAGTTTTGAACAGTTTTATGGTGTTCTTATTTTGTCTAAAATAGTTTTGTGTGTTTACAAGCCTATAGCCATTGTTTTTCAACTATATAAATGGATAAGTATTTAGCCTGTAATGATGTTAGATGCTTAAGTGTGTAAGGTATTATTTTTGTGGATTTGTGTTGTATATTGCCAAAATTCTTCTGAAGATTATAAGTTGGTTTGCTCTGAAAACTGGATTCCTCATTCATAAGCAATAGATCCATTCATAGTTTATCAAGAATCTACATTTTGGAGCCGATAACTTCCTTTAGGTTAATAGGTGTGAAATGCTATCCAACCTATTTAGGAAAAATTGGTAGCACAGCAATACATACGTAAAGAGATATTTTATATTATTCTATATTTATCTAGATATTTATTTTATATGATTTTGTATTATTATTTTCTTATTTTTAAGTTAACACTTGTATTTTGTTTAAATTCATTGTTCATCATATTTGATTTGTTCTTTATTTGTGATTGTTTTTCTAAAATGATGAAATAAATGATTTGATTTGAAACATTTAAACATTAAGAGAAATGCCAAACTGTCGACTTGAATCTAAGACCTCACTTCGTTCGGTCGATTATCCTTAAAATGCAAAATTTCCATAAACCTCGTATATACGTCGACGAGCAATTAAAAAAGGAACATACCTGTCATTTTCATGAAAATCTATTACCACGTTTTGCTGTAAATGCGAAACATATAAACATTTGATCATTTAAAATGATTAAAATGTATATTCCAATCAAATTGATGTATTACATTTTATTTTAATGTTTATTACAACAGGGGTCTTCAACCTTTTTTATCCAAGGGCCACATTGTTAATTCTTGGGAGGCTTAGAGGGTCAATATCAAGGATGTACATGGAATCTGACTTGTGGAAAAATAAATTTATTGAAGCTAAAGTTCGGTACAGTAGATTCTCCAAGATATTGTTCATCAAATCAAATTCTACCTGATTTTTATGAATATCAATTTTAGATACATACCGTATTTCATTCAATTTCCAGAGAATAACACTCAATTAGAATCTTAGACCTCACTTCGCTTGGTCGATAATTTATTGATACCAGTTAGGTATATCTGCTGTAATATTGACTGTTCATACTTGTTTAAAATAATCAGTCATATTAACTTGTCCAAGAGAACCAATTTCTTTTAATGATCAATTGTCATGTGAGGTGTTTCGGTTATTAAACTGTACTGGACAGTCGGGCAAAAACTTGTGTTGGATAAGACATCGGTTTCCTTTTATATAAATCATGGGTAGCCCTGTATAAATTTATCCTAACATAACTAATTCTAATATGAGAAGGGAAAATAAAATGACTTGAAAGCATTTTGACTAACTGAGAAATTTGTATTAGGCAACACTTCAAGCATATTACAGAGCTTGAACATGACAAACACTAAAATCTTATAATACTAATAATAAAGAAACACCATACCAAAGATCCAGAATTATCGTTAATGCACGAAAAATCATACAATGTGCTCGGGAGGTTAGGTTGAAAGACATCTTATAAATTAGGAATTACAGAAAAATTACCAAGAGAAAAACAAGAACTCATAGCATATTTTGCTTTCACTGAGTTTACATCTAATACAAAATTAATATAAGTTTCAAGAAGTTGGCAGAAATAAAACTTTGAAATAAATTTATCAAAGGACATTGCAACGAGCACATTTCAAGAGACAAGCCCATGGCAGAAGAAAAAGCAAGACCCTAAGGAAAACGGATATGCAAAACAATTAGTTTTGCATTGCCAACTGCACCAAATAAAACACATATTTTAGAGTTTAATCAATTTAGGTTAGTTCTAAGTCATTGCTGTATATAATTTTAATATTTGATAATAAATTTATATTTCTCAAATGTATTTTAATAATTTGTTAAACCAAAATGGATCTTTTCCAAATAACTATTGAATGGATATCAAATATCAATGTTTGAAGAAAAGATCTATGTTCGATATTTTGAGTTTGATTAAAATCAATCTACTATAACAGCACCCAATTTGAAATTCTAAACATGTCAAAGTATTGTAGTATTGAAATATTACAACTACCCCACCTTGCACAAAAAAAAATTTCTTGTGACAGAAATAACTAAGAACACCCACATTAACAACTCATGCTATTAGGAAAATTTTAGTGTACATAGTCTCGAACAATAAGAGCAATGCACCCTAAAATTAATTTATGGAGCAGGGAATTTTTTCATCCATTAACCAAAATCCAATACAACAATAAAATATTATAAATAAACATGAGACACTAGCCTACTGAAATCGAAAACGAAAGGCAAAAAATTACTGCATAGAACACCAAAAAAGTTAAAGCATCAGCATATCAAAAGTCCATTATTTTATCATCACTAGCTGAGCTTAAAAATGTTGTCTATGGCATCAAACAACAGTCCATATTAATTAATGCCAACATGAGTAGTATAACATCCCTAAATTACATGTGATTTGTCAGGTAATGTGTTCCATACAAAAATTACTGAAACTGCTAAATACATCACAAGAGCAATAATACATTCTAGAATGAATCCTATCAATAATGCTTTTCATGTCGAAAAACAAATACAATCAAAATAATAAGTACAAGAATTGTTTCTATTCTAGCTGAAAAATGAGAAAGTAAAATTAGTACAATCGCCAAAAAAATTTTCTTTAAAACTCAAAGTACCATAACAGCACTGTAATAAGTTTTAAATATGGTATTACGGGAATATAACATACATGATCAGAGTACTAACGAACATTAGATAAAAAATAAACATATTGTACAACAAGTTTAATTAATAATTTAGGTTAGTTCTAAGTCATTGCTGTATATAATTTTAATATTTGATAATAAATTTATATTTCTCAAATGTATTTTAATAATTTATTAAACCAAATAATGGATCTTTTCCAAATAATTATTGAATGGATATCGAATATTGATGTTTGAAGAAAAGATCGACTTTCGATATTTTGTGTTCGATTAAAATCAATCTATGTACTATAACAGCGCCCAATTTGAAATTCTAAAAGTTTCAAAGTATTGTAATATTGTAATATTAAACATGATAAAGATTTCAATTATATTAAGTCTACTACATTGTTAGAAAACGACCAAGAAACGTTGCGAAGCTAGAAAGAGATAGCGCTATTCTGATTTTTTGTATGATAGAAAATGATAAGGATAGCAACACCACTATTAATCAAATTCTATTATAACGTGGACCTCACTATAGAACAAATTATAGCAATGAAAAAATAGAATGTAAAAGAAATCAATAGCATATGTATCATGTAAGTTGATGAGATTGATTTCATAATTCGTGTTGGAATTAACTCCATATTCACAAACTTATTTTAAGAGAAGAAAAACGAACATATATATAACATTCGACAAATCGATAGAAATTATAAAATGTTTCCGTTCTTTAGAA